>NC_067159.1:35203356-35552112 GCF_903995435.1 Acomys russatus
CTCTGCATACAGTGATAATTTCTCATTTTTTCAATTGCAGTGAGAAAAATTTCTATGCCTTTTTAGCCTGAAAGTATTTGTAATTTTAAATCATCAGTTTGTGACAAAACCAATTCATAGGTAAGGTTATATTCTTCTAATGAATATTTTATTTTGTTAACAAGCAATATAAAATTTAAGTTAAAAACAGCCATACACACCCATTAAAGATAACATAAAATACATAGAGACATAAGGACGGGATGACAGTAAATAGTTACATGACACTTATTTCTCCAAATTAAATTAAAAGAGTGCATGTCCCTGTGCCGTTTAGTGTCGTGAGGCTCTTCATCTTCCAGGAGCCCACTAGACACCCATACCTCAACAGGAAGTGTTTGGCTATCAAACCTATCCATGGTTTTTTTCCTGCTACCACTTTCTTTCATACATGTGTTTTGCATTGCTGCTCTCTCTCTTGTCATGAACCTATGAGGAATTGGACTATTACTTTAAATTTAGGTTGCCACTCCTTGGAGTTCAAAGTTTACAACTTATCTTTATAAGTTTATAACTTATCTTCATTTCTTCTGTGTT
This sequence comes from Acomys russatus, assembly GCF_903995435.1. NCBI lineage: Eukaryota > Metazoa > Chordata > Mammalia > Rodentia > Muridae > Acomys > Acomys russatus. The sequence goes on from NC_067159.1 coordinate 35,203,933, forward strand.
AGTTTGACTTTTTAAAAATGTTCTGCCTCTAAATGTCTTGGGGGTGAAGCTGAAATGCTCTCTGTGTGGTATGGCCAAGAATTATGACTATTTTTTAAACACTAGAATACCAGTTTAGCTATTATAGCCAGAGGTTGTGTCTTGATTTCTTCAAAGTACTCCTGTCTTTTTCGGGTGATTAATTCTTTATGCATAAAATGCCCCTATTTGCTTCACAAGGGAGTAGAAAGCAACCCATAGATAAAGGCATTGGTGAAACATCCCTGTCATAAGCAGATAAAACATCACTGTGTCATCTGTATTCTTGAAGGATAACTACCACAAAATTACTTGGTAAGGTAACAACAGTGGGTACTGGGCACAAAAGAGTCTGGAAGACTGGTTCCCTTTTGAGCTTTGCCACACTAGAGCTCCATGAGTTCGTGCTTTGGGTTTGACCACCATTGGAATGCAACCATTTCTTAGGAGTTTGTGTTTTCCATGAAATTTGCATGTATGTATTTGTAAATGGCATATGATATACTTATAGACTGAGGATTTGTGTCTACCCCAAATTTGTATGTTATAACTCTAACCTCCTATATAATACTATTTGAAGAAAGGACCTTTGAAATATAACTAAACCTTCAGGGATGAACATTCTAGGAAGAGATGAATGTATTATAAGAAGTATGCATTTCCCAAATCAAAACAATTCTGAGATTCCATCTTACACCCATCAGAATGGCTAAGATCAAAAACTCAAGTGACACCACATGCTGGCGAGGATGTGGGGAGAGAGGAACACTCCTTCATTGCTGGTGGGAATGCAAACTAGTACAGCCACTTTGGAAATCTATCTGGTGCTATCTCAGAAAAATGGGAATAGGGCTTCCTCAAGACCCAGCTATTCCACTCCTTGGAATATACCCAGAAGATGCTCCAGCACACAACAAGAAACTTTGTTCAACCATGTTCATAGCAGCCTTATTCATAATAGCCAGAACATGGAAACAGCCTAAGTGTCCCTCAGTAGAAAAGTGGATAAAGAAACTGTGGTACATATACACTATGGAATACTACTCAGCTATTAAAAACAAGGAATTCCCGAAATTTGTGGACAAATGGATTGAGCTATAAATGATCATAGTGAGTGAGTTAACCCAGAAGCAGAAAGACTCAAATGGTATATACTCACTTATATCTGCATACTAGCCCAAGGGGCATGTCCCATGAAAGCCTTCACTTACCGGGAAACTGGGACAGAAGGGAGGACATCCTATTGGGACTCTAAATGAGAGAAGCATGGGAGAATAGCAAAGTAGAAGGAGCCAGAGGGTCGTAGAAACCTACTAGAAGAACATTATGATAGGCAGATTTGGGCCCAGGGGTCCCACTCAAACTAAGGCACCAGCCAAGGACAATACAGGTGGTAAACTTTAAACCGCTACCCAGATCTAGCCAATGGACAGAACATTCTCCACAGTTGAGTGGAGAATGGGGTATGACTTTCACACGAACTCTGGTGCCTCATATTTACCATGTCCCCTGGAGGAGGAGACCTGGTGGCACTCAGAGGAAGGATAGCAGTTTACCAAGAAGAGACTTGATACCCTATGAGCAAACACAGGGGGAGGAAATCCCCTCAGGAACAGTCATAGGGGAGGGGAATAAGGGGAAAATGGGAGGGAGGGAAGAATGGGAGGATACAAGGGATGGGATAACCATTGAGATGTAACAAGAATAAATTAATAAAAAAATAATAATAAAAAAGAAAAAAAAGAGGTATGCATTTCCCTCTCTTCCTTGCCATGTGAGGACACCACAAGCTATAAAACTGTGAAAAGGCTGTTACAAAACCCAACTATGCTGTCGCACTGATCTTGGACTTTAAGTTTTCAAAACTGTAAGGAAAATGTGGGAGCCACTCAGTCTATGCCACTGATTCTATTCATTAAAAACATAGCAGGACAGATATTCTTTTTTTTAATGGTTATTAAAACCTGGGGATTGATTGGGATCATTTAAACCAAGTGAGATGTAAACAAAATATTCATGTGCGATGAAGATTATATCAGTATCTGACTAGGTAAAACGCTTGTTGGTGGAGAGGTCAGTGCATCAACGGAAGGTCGATTCTAGTTCTATGAGGAACATTACACAGAACCTGTCTGTACTGTAGCATCTGATAAGCAGTTTGACAATTGAAGTGGCTGCGTGAGTGAATCCAAAGAGCAAGGACGCAACCTAGAGACGACCAGGTGTGGGAGGCACTAAGGAGAGGCTTTCAGGTCTTATCAGTTCTCCACCACTCATCATCTCACAGGAACACGGAGCCTCTTCAAGGCATTGCCTGAAGACAGTTGCTATGGATACATACAGGTTACAAGGAAATGTTTGGTTTTCAGTCTACTAAGCAAGATACAAACATCTTTTATGGAGCAGAATAAACATCATGGGAATAATTAGAATAGCGGGGCAAAGAATTTTAAAAAATTGTATTTGGTTTCTGATGGGCAGATCTGGGCCCAGGGGTCCTGCCCAAGCTATGGCACCAGCCAAGGAAAATACATGCATCTTCAAACTACCCAGATCTACCCAGTTGACAGGACATTCTTCACAGTTGAGTGGAGAGGGGGTCTGACTTTCACATGAACTCTGGTGCCCCATATTTGACCACGCCCCCTGGATGGGGAGACCTTGTGGCACTCAGAGGAAGGATAGCAGGCTACCAAGAAGAGACTTGATACCCTATGAGCATATACAGGGGGAGGTGGTCCCCCTCAGTCACAGACATAGGGGAGGGGAATAAGGGAAAAATGGGAGGGAGGGAGGAATGAGAGGATACAAGGGATGGGATAACAATTGAGATGTAATATGAATAAATTAATAAACTATATTAAAAATAGTATTTGGAGACAGAGCTATCCTTTGAAATTCAGCACGTGGTGAATTTGTGTATCAAGCTAGAAAGAAGTACAGTGCTATTCACATACTCATTACCATTGGAAAAACATAAAAGTTTATATTGTGGATGTTTTCTCAAATGACTAAAGCTCGCCCCTCCTTTTTTTTTTTTTTTTTTTTTAAAGAATTATGGCTTTGAATAACTTCAGAAGGCAGCATTATATATGTGGAGATATATTTTTCTAAAGTGCTCCAAAAGTAAGTGTGGTGGTTTGAAAAAGAATCGCTCCAATAGGCTCATACAGTTGAATGTTTAGTCTCAAGGGAGTAGAAAGGAAGGTTTGAAAAGATTAGAAGGATAAGGAGGAAGTGTTTGATGTTTCAAAAACCCACAGCAGGCTGAGTCTCTGTCTCTCTGTCTCTCTGTCTCTGTGTCTCTCTCTGTTTACTAACTGTGAGTCAGGATGTAAAGTTCTCAAATACTTCTCCAACCCTGACTACCTCGATGTCTTTATGCTCCTCACTATGATGATAATGGACTATAATTCCCTGAAACTGAAAGCAAGCCCATATTAAATACTTTAAGAGTTTCCTTGGTCATGGTGTTTCTTCACAACAATAGACCAGTGATTAAGATAGTAAGACATGGAGCTGGAGAGATGGCTCAGAGGTTAAGAGCACTGACTGCTCTTCCAAAGGTCCTGAGTTCAATTCCCAGCAACCACATGGTGGCGTACAACCATCTATAATGAGATCTGGTACCCTCTTCTGGTGTGGAGGTGTACATGCAGGCAAAATACTGTATACATAGTAAATAAATAAATCTTAAAAAAAAAAAAAAAGATAGTAAGAAATGAGAAAAGGCAAATATGTCATATCATAGATTCTAGTTCCCAAAACATGACTTGAGTGTACTTATTAAACAGATAGAATAAAGGGCTGTAGTCAGAGTGACCTGCTCAAATTCTGTAATTCTGGTTTTATTTTTCTACCTTTTTTGTTTGTTTTTTGAGACAGGGTTTCTCTGTATAGCCCTGGCTGTCCTGGAACCCACTCTGTAGATCAGGCTGGCCTCACACTCACAGAAATCCACCTGCCTCTGCCTCCTGAGTTCTGGGATTTTCTATGTGATTTCTGTTCAAATTCTTTAAACTTGACTCCATCTTGCCTTTTCTCTGAAGGTGATACTCACATCTGTTTTGCAAGATACCTGTGAAGATTAAATATGATAATGAATATCAAAGAATCAACTTGAGGTAGATATTGCAATGTCTTCTGTGCTGGCAAGGTAATTTTCGGCATTCTCATTTCAGCATGATTTAAAGTCATTCTATTAATAGAGCAGTGAATTAAAGTAATAAAGTAGTTTTTTAAAAAATGAGTTTTAAAGGTCTTTCTTATTTTCAAAAAATGCCTGAAGGAAAAAGAATTCGAAACAACCTTATCCTGTGCTGCCATCTTTCTCCAAGTATTATTACAATTGTTGGTTGCTTGTGCTGTATGCGGCTTTTATTTAAAAAAAAAAAAAGCACTAAGAATACATGTCAAAGCAAACATTCTTAGCAAACAAATTGCATTTATAGTTCTCAGACATCCACATGGATTTATAGAATAGATATTTATCTCAGTTTTGCATTTTTTAAAGACAAGGTCTCTTTGTGTCCTGGCTGTCCTGGAACTCACACTGTAGACCAGGCTAGCCTGGAACTCATGGAGATCTGCCTGCCTCTGCCTTTCCAAGTGCTGGGATTAGAGGCATGCACCACCTCAACCCAGCCAATCTTGCTTTTTTCCAATGTTCATTTACATATATATATATATATATATATATATTCTTTGGCTGCTAGGTTTCCAGATTTAAACTTGGAAAGATAATTAAAATAATGACCGGAAAACAAACTTCTACTTTAGGTTTGTAAGACAGAGGTGGCCATTGACCAGGCCTCTATGAGCAAGTTTATATTATGAAGAATGCTTGATTTTTTTTTGTAGAATTTTTGATTAGTTGAAAAGATAATTTAGCATTGAAGTACTGAATAACATGTTTCTAATGGATGTTTGTTACTACATATTTAAATGCTACAGTTAATATATGTACTTAGATAAATAAAAGAATACCCTTTTGCTAAAAATTTTACAAAACCCTCATAAATAAAAAGAATTTAAACATTTATGCACAATCATTATCAGTAAATACTTTGCCTTTTGGAAAATGCATTGATACTCATATATACATATATTTAAAGAAAAATTTCAATCATATATCAGTAATTTACATTTTCTACCCAAGTGATTTATTTTAAATGTTTGCTCAAGTGACACATTTTACCTTACTTTTAATGAGTATACAGAAGTCCATAATATGAATTGCAAGTATTTAAACAATGTATTTTTATGTCTGCACACCTCACCAATTTTTGTTTCTGATGACATTGTCAGTTGATTGCAATATGTAAGGTGTTTGGAAGCTCACTGTGGACTACAAAATAGCATTTTTTTCTCTAGTCCTTGAGTACACATTTTCCTAATTCCTCAATATTTCTGGTGATGAATTCATACATACTCATTTGCCCTTGGTTATAAGACTCTGTGAATTGAGCACACTGCTTACTTTCACTCTTTAAGGATGTGAAGGCTTTTCTTTTCTCGGGCTTTCCTTACACCACACCCCACAGCTCTTTAAGTGAAGTATTTATACCTTAAATTACAAGGGCCTCAAAATTGATTCCACATGAAGTTCAAATGACAGAGGAAACCTATGATTTATGCTGCTTGGGAAGGGGCTTGCTGACCTCAAAATTCCATAAACACAGATCGTCTCACACTATTCCTACATATTTCATCACTATAGTATGTGGGCCTGCAGAGGAAAAACATTAATATTCTTCATCATTCAGAACCGCTGAATGGTTGGTGGAAAGAACCTTTCAAGTTCTCATCTGGGTACACAGAGAAGAGATTTTGACTTCATGAGGCAACTAGGTGTAGTGGACGGCCTTTAGACCTAGGCAACTGGGTTCAAATCTTGTTTCTTCCACTCACAAATGTAACCTGCTGGAAACACCAGTTGTCATCTCTCTCAAATGTTAATGCTCGCTGGTTCATTAGATGAATTTCCCACTTGTCCTTCACTGCTGTGCCCAGTGTTACTTGTAATTAATTGGCTGGAGCAATTAACACTGTGACTTTTTATTTTTTATTTTTTGGTCATATGCCTTCTTCCTTGCATCCTGGTTCCTTTTTTAGTTAAGGGACCTTGCGTGGACTTCCTGAGTGAACCCTGAGTTTCACAGCTTAGTAAGCTGCAGATATTTGGTTAATAAGGAACACGCAGAATCCTTGCTCTATGATCATGTTTAGTGTAACCATTACTGTGCGACTTCTTGGACTTCTCATTTTGTATTCCTCAGGGTCCTTTGCCTTTTGAAAAGAGCAGGAGACCTGGGCTGGAAAAGACACTGCAAAGAATGTCAGGCAGCTAATGACTGCCAAGGGAAGATTTAGCCTCTTCTAGGAACGAGGCCCTTATTGGTTATCTAGAACAGATTGGTCCACCCTGAAACCACATACACAGAAACAACAAAAATGGACTCTGCAGCTTGGGTTTATATATTTATGAATATATCACACACACATACATATGTAACAATATTTTTTAAAGAAAAACTTAAAAACATAGGCTATCAGCTTGAGAGTATAGGGAGGCATGGGAAGGTTGGAGGGAGGGTACCTTGACAGATTGGACGAAGGAAAGAGAGAGGAAGTGGTACAATTCTATTTCAATTAAAATATATTAAAAATGATCTACTTTAATGATAATAAGTAACTATGCAATGCAAAGAAGAAGTCTTAACTCCCACTTTGACTCTCTGACCTACACATTTCAAACTTCTCTCTATTCTTATTTTACATGTGGTCTCTATTCTTACTTTAAATGTGGCAAAAGGAAATTAATAAACTCTAAGTAGTTCCTAAAGGGAGGACCTTGGGGTCTTCTCAGAGATTTTTCCAGGGGGGAATTAAAGTATAACTAACCCACTCCTTAGTATAGAGGACTTCATAAAGATTTCCAAACCGTGGACTGGTGAACATTGCCGGAAACATTCTTTTTCCTTCTCCTTCTCTCCTCCGTTTTTTTCTTTTAATATAACACACACTTTAAAAATAGTACAAATGCCATTTTGTCTAAACACACACGAGAGTTTTAACTGAAGTGCTGGCACAAATAAAGAGAATGGGTGTGGAAACAACAAGCCATGTTCAACTGATATGTGAGCAGAAGGAGCCGTAAGAAGGAGTCTGGGGTGTTCGAGAGTTCTATCTTAGATTGATATGTGTGAACAGGTTGGATGGCAGAGCAATGCAGTGAAGTTGTCCGTTAGGGCAAAGCAACGTGCAGTCTAGAAGCATAGGACGAAAGCTTGGAAAGGAGACACATGTCAACTATCAATATAAATATGATGATGGAAGCCATGTGGAGCAAGGGAGAGTAGATTTAAAAATATTAAGATGACAGTTTTAAGGGAGAAGGTCACATAATTCAACTAATTAATACCACAGTGGGCTAGAGAAACAGCTTAGTGGTTAAAAGCACCAGCTGTTCCTCCAGAGGACCTGGGTTTAGTTATCAGTATTCACATGATAGTTCATTCCGGCTCCAGGGTATGTGTTGCCCTCTTCTGGTCTTTGTGGGCACTTGGCATGGATGTGCTACATACATGTAGACAAAATACTCACATACATAAATATAAAAAAAATACCAGGGAGAGTGGAAGCCATGAGAACAGAGTAGTAATTAACATCTAGAATGAATGAAAATAAGAGAAAAGGATACAACAAAAAGCCAAATAGGAAAACACCTTGAAGAATTATAAAATGGCAGAGCCAGATATTGCAATGAAGTCAAATAGAACTATGTGCTTATTAGATTTTAAAATTGAGAGATTATTTGCTGTCACTTATAAAGATAATTTCAATGTAGAACTCATGTAACATTCAGATTATTGTATGATAAATATCTTTTAATTTTATGGGTCGAAAACCAAACTATCAAAAGCATTGAATCTTGACTAAGATCGAGAGCAAATGTCGGAAGCTGGCCTTGAACCCTTGCTTACCCAATGCCATGACTCATGCTCTTCCACTTCTTCAAATTGAATATGAAAATCTGGCTTAACTGAGATACTAACTTAGATATAATATTGACTATAGTCTTGATAAAACATAAACATAGAGAGCTTGAGGCTGGGGAGCTAGCTTAATGTGCAAAGCGCTTAGTATTTAACCCTGAGGACCTAAGTTTGGATCCTGAGCACTTTGTGATTCTGGGAGTCAGAGTCAAGTAGAGCTTAGGGACATTTTGATTAGTGAGTCTGACAGAAACAGTGAGTCACAAGCCCAATGAGAGATCTTGTTTCAAAAAAAACCAAGTGGGTGTGTGTGTGTGGAAGGGGAATACATCTTGATGTCAACCTTTGGCCTCTACCATACATCAGTGGGCGAGCATATCTGCACACATACATACAATGTGCATGTGCATGCCCACACATAGACAACCTCCCCACAGAATGCTTGTTGACATCACACTATAGATTATTTACTATAAGGGAAGAAATTGCAAAGATCTGGCACAATGTATCCTATATTCTTTCACCAACCTCCTACCAACTTTTATCTTTCTGTTTTCTTTCTCCCTCGGTTTTAGCTAGCCTTCTGTTACTATAACAGATACTGGAGAGAAAAAGTTTACTAGAGTTCACACTATTGAAGGTTTCTGTCGATGGCTCACTGACCACATGACTTTGGGCCTGTGGCAAGGCAGTAGAACATGGTAGAAGCATATGCTAAAGTGAGACTGGTCACCTCATGGCCAGAAAGTTAAAAAGAAAGAGGACTTTCAAGTTCATGTCTCTACTGCTTTGAAGACCTCCTGTTCACCTACCTGAGTTAGGGGGTTCCTATGGTTTCTAATTCTTCCCAATATTGCCATCCCTGGACTAAGCCTTTCTGATAAGCCCTCCAGGGACAGTTAAGTTCCAGGCTGCAGCACCATCCTGCCTTATTCATTCTTCAGCTAACTGATAATATTGTCGACCAGAGGGGGAGCTTTGTAACACGAATGGGTATACCAGAGTTATGCTTTTCATACCAAGATCCCTTTATTTTTAGAACGACAAGCAGTATCAATCTTCCAAAATAATGTCTCCTTAAAACTATAATCTTGAAGTTGACTGATAGACCTTTTTCTGTCTTATAAATCATAATTGGCCAGATCAAACGCAAAAAGAATTTAATAGTCACCTTCACATACACCAGATGCTTTGTTAGCAACGCAAGCTTCTAGGTCTAGTGCCAAACAAGCTGACACAGAGCCCAGTGCTTTAAAGAGACTCGTCCTAAGATTCTGTTCTAATAAATTAGGCAAGGGTTGCCTTGCCCAAATGCTGTCCGAGAGCCGTGTTTCAGGATGAACTCATTGGCAAAGTAAACGAAAGGCACGTAGGAACCTGAAGAAGTGCTCACCCTCATGAGTCACAGCGTCTATGAGTCTCATGTAGGAAACTCAGCACGCTTTCACTTACACGGTGGAGTTTTGTATTAAAGGAAGGGAAATAATTGCCATCTTTTCAACCCATTGTTCATTAATGTTCACTGCTTTTGTATAAAGCAATGTTTATAGCATCTACTGACTTCGTAACCTGCAGTTCCTGCTATGGTATTTTCACTTACATGTACTATGGTTTTTTTTTTTTTTTTTTTTTTTTTTTTAGCATTAAAAGATACAATTATTTTTCTTACTCCATACAATTAGTTATAGACATACACACATGTGCTCACATGTCTGTATGTTCATTTTGGGAGACATTAAGCCCCATATATTTACCTAAACTGTATTAAATCTTTACCTGCCAGGTTAAATTAGCGTTCTCTACTCTTAGGATACCAGATGTGTCCATCCGTTGAACACCTATGCACTGATGACTTCCTCTGAAGAAAAGTAGCCAGGACTTTTGAGACTTCAAGACTCACTCTCACCGTAGCCATCAGGACTACTTGGTGCACATGCCTAGCAAAAGAACACTACACAAATGAAGCAGAACTGAATGCCAGTGACTTATAAAACCCTCTGGTTAACTGGGTTGGGGACAAAGGTGGCTAGCCCTGTTGGCCACAATTCTCTGAAAAGAACCCAAAATGTCAAGTTGACCTCCCAATGGCCACAGGGTGACTACCAAGGTTCAATGGTTTGTTCTTGATGTGCAGCCAGACCTTTGGACATTGGTTTGCTATTTGTAACCAGAGCCTTGTATTACTTTAGAGAAGCTTAAAATGGGATATTCCATGCCTCAAAACATTCCCAGTTCTATTTTATCACATTTAATAGGCAACAGTCCATGTTTCAAATGAATTCCTTAAAGTCCATGCTGGGATAAAGCAGTATGCTACTTATTATCTGTGAATCATTGTGATGAATTCAGAACTGGAGGGACAGAAAGGAAATATGAGCATTGCTTGTGAGGCGTTTGTGAAAGAAAGGAATGGGTGATGGCATGGGTAGCATTTGGGGTTGGAACAGGAGGAGTAATGAAGGTAAGCAGGGTCTCTCTAAGGACTTAGAACAGGAAGTGAGAGCTGTAGATGAAATCACTGAAAGGAGCACCTGCAGGCCTTTTCCGTAAAGGGAACAGAAAGTGTAGAGGCGTAAGGTGAGAGAAGTACAGCTATGGAAAAGGACTTTGTCTGCTCTCGAGGGGAGCATTTTTTCCAAATTGGGTTATACTTACCTAACAGGGCCTTGCTGTTGAACAGGACAGCCAAGGATGTTGTGAAGTAGCAAACCCTCCCCAGCCCAGCCCAGCCCAGCCCAGCCCAGCCCCTCTAATCAGCTAGATTGGCCACTCACTGTTCATGTCTGTTTCAGGCTGGTTTGGTGCTCTATCGCCAGCACTTCAGGACACATGCTGACGGAGCAGTGTCAGTGACGGAGTGAAACCAGAAAGCACTGCAAACTGCATGCAGGCTCTCAAAGCATTCCACACATGACACGTCACTTCCACTTACATTTCATTGGCCAAAGCGGTCACTTCTCCCACGTCATCAAGGAAGTATAATGCTCCAGTGTGTCCAGAAAGGGATAGCTCTGGACACCCGGGCCAACGGAGCAACTAGGATTTGCAGGAGGTGTGTGTGTGTGTGTGTGTGTGTGTGTGTATCAAGAGAGAAATTCCATTATTATTTTAATCCAATTCTCAAGGGACTTGTGATGACAATTCACAACTGCTGGACCGGTTGAGAACTGTCATGTAAACAGATAATTATTTTTACAAGGAAATTTGCAGCCTGAGTAAGAATCTAAAGTGATTCAAGAGTCGTGTTTTTCTTTGTGTGGATGGTGATAAGTCAAAAGTTGAGAAAATGAATAGACCAAAAGGTAGAGAGGGCAGAGTGCAGAAAGTAGTGGCTTAAAAATACCCAAGTCTGAGGGGAAACGACTAGTGTAAGGAAATCCCAGAAGACACCCGGGGAGATGGTGGCTGATGCTCTAGGAAAGTTTTGACTTTGGGCACTGAAAGAGGGAACTCTTCTGTGCCTTAGCAGAAAAGGATAGAGAACCAGGTACCCCCCCCCCCCAGCCCCCTGGAGCAGTTCACTGATGAAGGAGAAGGGCAGAGCCTCTACTTTGTGATGCATGAGCAACGTCATAGTCTAGACTACACTGATTGCACTACATTTCAACAGTACCCAGGAAAAGTGAACTGGAGCTCACTGAGAGAGAGAAAAAAGAAAGGACTTCCCATCTTAAGGTCGTATTAGAGAACATAGATGCATCAAAGTGCCAATAAACAGACTCCCGTGATCTCTCTCTATCCAAGGACGCAGAGCTGAGAAAGTATTTTCATTGACCCAGGCCAGAGGATTAGCAGAGCAAGTGCAGCAACATGGTTTATATGTAATCTGAAGTTCAAGCATCTCTGAGTGACAATTACTTTCATTTTTAAATTAAAAAACTAAGTTGGGTATATGGGTATACTCAGTGGTACAACCTTTGCTTTGCATGTGGACGTCCTAAGTTTGATCTCCAGTATTGTAAGAAAACCAAAAAGGAACAAGAAGTTGGTCAGTAATGGTATGAAGACACCGCATCTACTTATAGGGTTAACTTCTGTGAACTGCTCAGTGTACAACTTGCCTTGAGCAAATGATTGGTGTGGACAATATAACCATGGACAAAGATGAGAGCCTTAACTTATTTCTTGCTGCTTAAGTCACACTAACCATGCTTCAGCCACATGAGATTGGATATGCTATGAATAACCCCCCCCCTGCCTTGTTCACTAGTAAAAATCTGGCAGAAGAAAGTAAAAGAAAGAAAAAAAAAAAAAAAAGGAGGGAGGAGGGAAGAAAAAAAAGAGAGAAAACTCTAAAAATATAATTACATACTCAGACACTGAACTGCTTAGCTAGGCATCTTGCTATTAATTAGTATGTTGTAAATCTTGCTGCCTTGGCTGATAGTGAGACATGGCATTTAGAGGCACCATTAATGGATACAAAAGAAAAACATCTGGAGTTGCCCAGCTCCAGAACAGACCCTAGGCTGAACTAACACTACAGTGCATCTTTCTTTCCCCATTTGCCTGCCAAACCTCCAAATTAAAGCACCACTCCCCATCCTGGCAAGATTACATCACAAGCACTGGACACAGAGGGTACCACTTCTTGTAAAGGTTGCATCTGCCTACTTGAAGGCAGCGCGTCTCCTACAGCACTTCCGCCTTATCAAATGGTATTTCTTGAAATCTCTCATTTTACTCTCTGTTTCTTCTGAATGGAGGTCTGACCTCTTCTTCAAGCATCTGTTGCTGACTGGCAGGTGAAGCGAGCAAGCCACACCTGATCATTTGAAATTGTATTTGAGGCTAAAGTTAAGTGTAACTTTTTTTTTTTTTTTTCATACTTCTTTAACGGGAAGAGCTGAGCAGGAGGCAAAGAAGTTCATGTTGAAAACCGAGACTGCTGCTGCGAATGGCTTTCCCCCAGAAGACCCTCTCTCTCAGAATCTCAGTTGTTGAAAACTAGCAGGTTTTATCTCCAGGAACTAAGATAGTTTTCCTCCTCACTTCTGGCCTGCCAACTTATAGACTTGTCTTCAGCTGAGGCAAGGCTGCCAGATTGAATGCACGGAGAATCTACTCAACTCTATTTATTTTAGAGTATGATAATTTGAGGGAAAATTTAAATTGTCAGTTTTCCATTACACCCTGCAGCTCCCAGTGCTGGCTATCTTATCAGACCTAAAAACATACTTCTGTGAGAAATTGTGTAAACAGATGGAGAAGCCAAGAAGAGAGCGGGCTGATGGCTTGCCAGGGGCCACACAGTCTGCTTAGGGCAGAGCCAGGCAGCCCGGCATCCTGACTGATCTGTCTCCAGGTCTCCCTTCTCTAGCTGCCTAGCAGGCGTGGATGGTAAGGAAGGTCCCACAGCAAACACCGAGCAGAGGCTGGAGAATGCAAGGGTCAAGTACTATAACCTTGACGTAGCGGCGCACGTCAGGTCCAGAGGTCCAGGGACTCTGAATGCTCTGAGGGCAAGGTCGCTGTTCCGTTCATTTTTGCAGAAGCGACGCCGTGCCCACTGTCTGTCATGTACTCTGTAACCCACTCCGCATTTAATACCATCAGAATACACCCGGATCGCTGACAAACGTTGCTCAGACATTGCTGCGACATCAAAGCCCCGAGAGATGGGTTCTTGTTGCCTGTATGATGGCAGTCCTTCTGTTTTCCTGTCTCCTGTGACCCCACTTGTCTCCCGTGAATCCTTCCTGGCCCCTAGAGGGTGGGTCGCTTCCTTATGTGCTCACTCTACATAGCTCAAGGTCACCCTCCTTCCTTGTTATAAGACAATATTCAACTGTCACTTTTCATGAAGCCATAGTCCCATTGTCCTTATTAAAATCGAAATCTCTCTCTGCCTCTGCCCACCCACTCTGCCCTCTGCTCTACTAGCCTGCCCCGTTTTCTCCGTGGCACTTATCTTCGTTCAATTCTAGCCCTGATATTCTGTTCACTACCCTGATGTTCTGTTGTTGGTTCTCCCCCTTGCTAGCATGTAAACCAGTGAGGAAAATGATTCTCGTGGCTCTTGGGCATTCATATTTCTAGCATTCCCGCCCCCCGCCCCCCAGTATCTCCTACATCGAAAATTATTTTTACATGATCGTTGAATGAGTAAACGAGTCAGGCTGAATTGGTGAAGCAAATGAGCAGAGGAATCCGAAGGAAGAAGAAATAAACCTTTAGTGCTAGGCCTGACGATGAATGGGCCTGGGCATGGTAAAATTACTGGCAAACTTTTGTTTATGTAATAAATAGCCCCTTTGCCAGGGGAGGTGGGGGTGGCGCACACCTGTAATCCCAGCACTCTGGGAGGCAGAGGCAGGTGGAGCTCTGTGAGTTCGAGGCCAGCCTGGTCTAAAAGTGAGTCCAGGATAGCTAAGGCTACATAGAAAAACCCTGTCTTGAAAAAAAAAAAAAAAAGCCATTTCAATTAATGATGGATTTGGCCAATGTCTAGCATCAAGCCTGTGGACATCCAGCCTGTAACTGGCAAACTGCCCTGTTGACTGTGTGTTTCAGCCGCTGGTGAATTCAAAGACCTCAGTGTGTATGTCGGTGTCTCCCCGCGTGAACCGTGAGCTTCTTCCCTCAGAAGTGCTTGTTAAAAACTCTGGTTCCCAAGCTTCTAATGGCTACTAAGCAGTAGACCCCCCGGTGGGTTGAATTCATGGCAGAGTTCATACAGAGAATGAGTAGTGAGTATGAAACCTTCTGAGAAGAAGGGGTGCAGGACAGGGTTCCCCCGACTGAGAAGAAGGGGTGCAGGACAGGGCTCCCCCGACTGAGAATGAGGGGTGGAGGACAGGGCTTCCCTGACTGAGAAGGAAGGAGGTAGGACACGGCTTCCCTGACTGAGAAGAAGGGGTGCAGGACAGGGCTCCCCCGACTGAGAAGAAGGGGTGCAGGACAGGGCTCCCCTGACTGAGAAGAAGGGGGGTAGGACAGGGCTTCTCTGACTGAGAAGAAGGGGTACAGGAGAGGGCTTTCCCCGACTCTAGTGCCAAAGTTTCACGGGAAGTTCGTAAGAAAGTGCTTTGTTAATTAATTAAAGCAACGTTGAGCAAGACTGTTTTGGTGACAATAATTTCCAGGACCTTTGAAAGCCTGATGTAGTTTTGAGTTTCCAGAAGTCGGGTGTGGTAGGCAGCGTCTCAAATGTCCTACCTCGGGCAGCTCTTCAGGTTCCTTTTACTTTTGGCAAAGAAGTTCTTTGTTTTGTCTTGTCTTTAAAGAAAAAGCCTATAGTAGCTAATCCTTATTTTAGCTCTCTGCAATTCTGCTTTCTTCCTTATTAATTTCCCTTTCGCTTATGATATAACTAGGGCCTTCACATCCCTGAGGAAAACATAGAAATAGCACTCCTGTGTGCCACTACTCCTGGCATGCATAGCTGTAAAAGAGAAAGGTTCCTTGTGGTGTGTGTGTGTGTGTGTGTGTTTGTAATCCACACACAAAGAAGCCTATATATAGTGTACCTGAACAAGGCTGCTTGCTAAAGCAAAATTTGGTGGGCTTGTGAGAATTCTGTCTTCTGCATGAAGTCTTATGAATTAGTGGGATGCACACACATAAATATTTCACCGGTGCAAGCGCTCATGCCCCGTGATTCTCCCATATTGATTACCACTAATCTATCCCTTATGTCACTTTCCATTCCTGCAGAAATAAGATAGGTATGTGCCTGGAATAAATAGCCTTCTCCCCATTTGGAAACTGTGCAGGGTCTAGAGCACATTACATCCTTCCGTATAATGGAAGTACCCACACGCTGGCAATTGCTGTCTACAGACGTAATGAACCAAGTGGGAGGTAATGAGAAGTGACTGTCACGCCATCTCTGGGGCCCGGTTTCTCCGGCTGCACAATTACACTGTGACCCCAGAGAAACTGAGAAGAGTGGAACATTCTCTCCTTTTCTAATGATCTTAAAACCAGCCTCAGCTTCCGGTGTGCATGTGGAGGGGCGCAAGCTGCAGCATCAGTTTGGCAGTCCAGAGGATGTCCAGGGAAACATATGCTTGCAACATGAGAGGCAGCTGTCCACATCTGCCCACTTTTCCCTCAGTGATGACTTGGCTTTTGCTGGAAGGATGTCGGCTAACTGGGATAGTCCTTTCCTACTGTCCCTGGTGCGTCTTTGGGGGTGCGGACTGTTTCTTCCATAAGTGGAGACTGTACGAGAGAAGGTGTTACACAGAGTCACACTTATGCCACAGAGATACATGTTTCAGCTTTAAAAGACAAGAAAAGGCTTTTTAAAAATAGTAAGTGCAGTGGCAGCAGCCACCGGGCACTCACATAGCCCTGATCCTGCCTCTGAACTTCATTTAGGAAGAACTTGGGCTGGTCCTTCTAGGGGTGAGTGGCAAGGATGAGGAAAAAAAAAAAAAAAAAAAAAAAAAAAAAAAAAGGCAGAGGGGTACTGGCTGAGTCAACTCCTCCAGCGAGAGTGTGCAGAAAGGTAGAAGGCTTTTAAAATTCCTTTCATTGTCTTCATTCTGCCCACGCTCTGGGGGAAGCCTGCCAACCGCTCCCGCTCCCAGAGCAGTGAATGAGGACAAGCTGGGCTGCTTGTATTGCGCAGCAAGGGAAGAATAGCAGCATGGCTGGCTGCTGGCTGGACCGCACTGCTCTCCTCTCTTCTGTGCCTCTGCCAGTAGGAAGCCCCCAGGTGGCATTAGGGAGAATTAGTGTGCAGATTATGGGGCCTGCTCATTTCTCACCACTTCATTAGTTGAAGGCTCAGCAGAGCCCTGCTGCCATTCACCTCACGTCTGAGGTAAGGGCCCCTCTCATCAGGGGAAGCCGAGTTCAATCTTGTTTTGCTGACAGGACTGTGACATTTTGGTCTCTCTCTCCCTCCTCAGAGTGTACTAGCCTGGTCTCTGACCTTGTTGATGGCAGTTGAGATCCTTGAATATCCTTGTGACATCTACCCGAAATCTTTTATGACAGGGTTTCAGGTTAGCAGAAAAAGGTAGAAAATGATCCTCTTTAGAGAATAGATACCAAGATTTGCCATAAAGGAGGGAAAATGAAAGCAAAATATTAATGAAGCCCCTTTCTCCACTTTCTTCATAGATAGTACTTTTTGAGGAGTTACTATGTGCCAAATAATGTTCTTTGCATTCTTCATTAAATCCTGTTATTTTTTATCTTACAGAGAAGGGAACTGAGGCACAGGATGGAGGAGGGAGCGGATCCCAAGACCATGCTTTATGTACTAGGGCATTTTGCTTTGCATAACCTCTTAGTTATTATTGGATTCATTCAATAAATAGCACGGAAACACCATCACCTTCTAGTTGTTTACTTTTCCAGAGTTCCTTACCCTTTGAGTCCTTTGACTTCCTGTCTGTCTTGTATATATGAATCAAATGCAAGGCAGAGACCCCACCATCGGAAAGTGAACCAGATGTAGCTCCCCAGCTGACAGGTTTCTCTATACAGGACCAGATAGCAACGTATTTTAGGTTTTTCGGGTCTCAAGGCCTCTGCCTGAGCAGTGCAGAAAGTATCCATATACAACATGTACATGAATCACCACACCGGTACGCCAATACAATTGGAATGATAAGCCGCAGATTGTATCTGTTCCATAGGCTGCCTGTCACAGAGGAAGGAAGAAGCAAATGCGGTGACTGCAAGTGGCCTGTGTGGTACTCCTTGTTCATGTCTATAAGGCATCTCAATGAAAGACAATCGCAGCACAGAGACCTGTGAGCACTTAGGAACTGAGTAAAAGAATTGTGGAGAAAGCGAAGGGTGAGCCTTTCCTGAAATACTGGTTGTCTTTGATAAGTAGCTTATGCCTCCTGAATGGAAACTTTCTTTCTGATCGAATGGAGAGTCTCACACACACACACACACTTCATGTTCTTGCATGCCGTAAGCATGATGGAGAGGCAAGCTTTGATGGAAGACCAAGTCAGCATGCTATGGTGAAGAGTGAGAGGAGGGGAACCTGAGCACTGTGTCGCCTACCTCCAACACTCAGAAGATTCAACTAGTGTCCTTACTCTTTACGTAACTGTCAGGTGAATACCAGAAGACAACCATCAGAAGTTATTGACCTCTAGAGGTTTTCCTGTCTTCTAGGTATTTCAGAAAATTGTACTGAATCAGGTAAGAATTGTTTCTAATTACTTTCTTTCTCTTAGTATTCTTTTCTGTATAATACTCCAAGCAGAAAGGAGCACAGCGTTCTGCAGATGGGCACTCTCCAAATTTATTTACATGATCACACAAATACATTAAAGGAAGGACAAGAAGGAGTTGATGCTGGTGTGTCGAGCTACTTGATTCTCTTTTATAGGTAGAGTTATATGTGGCGGTTATATTTTCCTCCTAAAGTTTCTATGGAAAATTTATGAAAATAGTCACAGAAAAGGACTAAGATGGCAGGGATACAGCCACGATGCTTTATCCTTGATGTCGTCTCTGACGAGTTACTGTTTCCCTCTTCCTCTTTCCGCATTGGCTTTCTAGGATCACTTATGATTTGGTTTCTAACGTCATTGTTTCTCTTTGATTATAAACACTAACTCTACTTTTTTCATTACAATATAATTTGGAGAATTGTGCTACAGGCACAAAGCATATTCTAGATGTTTAAGTCTTATGGAACTAACCAATTGTCCTCTGCATTCACTCAGTTAGCCTCGTGAGCCATGTGTGCCAGTGGTTATTCTGAATGTTGTAAACTTAGAAGCAATGAAGACTGGGGACTTCGGCTTATCTCCTTTATTTCCATTTTCCCTGGGTTGCTACAGTTCTAGGCATTCTGTAAAAACCCAATATAAATGCTATTTTCTCCACAAAACCTGAAGTTACACACTCCTAAAACTATTTCCACAGTCCTCTATATTTCTATGACAGTACTGCTTCGGTCTCTCTTTGCTTATTCTCCCATGGGATGGCGTATTATACTGTCTAGAAGGTGGGTTTACTCTGGAGGGTGACTGTGTCATTTTAATCTCTCCTTTCTATCAAGTTCCATGTTGCTCTGTTCAACATGCTCCTCTCTGACAACACTTCATCTGGACTGTCCATCATTTATTCCAGACCCCTTGCCATGGCTTGTCCTGGTATGTTCTTATCTTCTCTAGACTTTTTCAGCCATTCCTTCCACAGTTTTATTACTTAGCTTCTTCTAGGAGGCTGAAATCCTGTAGAATGATCCAGAGAATTTTTATATTGTATACTTATCACAGCCTTAATTAATTTATTTAATAAGTAAGTGAAAAGTCTTAGGGAATATGCCTAGCAATTACTACTTCTACAGTAAGTTTAGGATGAGAAAGTAAGCACTGTGAGCTACTGCTGGCATTAACTGAACCGTGGGGAAGGCACACAAACACAGACCTGGCGACTCCGCTGCACACGTGCAAGCTTCTGGTCACTCAGGCCTTCTGCTTCTAGACCTCTATGGGTAAAACAACTCCCACTCCTTTTAAGCAAGGGGAGAGTAGGAAAAACACAACTCCAAACTCAAGTTAGATCAGGAAGTTGTGTGGCAATTTCTGGAATGTCAAGAGTAAAAATAAGAAAGCAAGAATTAATCCTGCTAGCCTCAAATGAGAAGCTGTCACCACGAAAGCTGTAACTTTCTAAATGAATCTAACACCTCTGAAACTCCCACAACTATGCCAAGTATTTACATGTTCTCTCTGAACGTGGCATCTACAGCAAGCGGTTTTGGTCGTGAAGCACACCATCTGTGTGATTACCCAGCCCTTGCGAGAGTACTCTGAACCCCGCAGTTGTACAACAGACGCATTGAAATATACAGTCTTCCCACTCTCATAGTTCAGAATGGGTGTTAGAAAACAACCAGGCTCCTTGAGAACTCAGACTGCCTCTGACATTCTTCCAGACACTTTCTGTCCCCATCCTGCATAGAGTTCTGGAAGACAGCATCAGCCTAATAGATTTGCAAACCACAGGGCAGGTCAGCCTGACCCAGGCCAGCAGCAGCAGCAGCTGCCTTCACAGTCATTAGTGAGTCAGTCAATGTGAGAAGTGGAATGAGATCACTCTTTAGCTCTCATTCAAGCGGAGGTCTGTGTCATCTGAGGAAAAAACAAGCCTGTAGGAGTCAGAGGGTGAATACTCCAGAGAAGGAAATAAAGGTAGTTTCACTGTAATTCAGCCTACCACACAGGTCTCTTGAAAACTAGCATTAGGCTGTAGTTTCTGATGGAGTGACAGAATCAAGGTTGAAGTATTAAGAAGCTAATTTTACAGTGCCATCAATGACTGTAGACTCATCACAGAGAAAGAGGGATATAGAAGGCTCCTGTGACAATCTCAAGGCCCAAAAAGTATCAGCCTAGACGGAAAGCCATTGAAGAGAACTCTTAAAAATTGTGATAAGGATGCTGAAATATAGCTCCACAAATTGATGGCTTCTGTCAGGGGTGTGGGTGAAGAAGGTCTCAGTTTTTGTTAAGGGGCTGGCTTCTGGAACCACTGGAAGTTTCACCATTCTCCAGTGAGTATATACACAAATTAGACTTTTTTGGCTGCTTCTTCTTCTTCTTCTTCTTCTTCTTCTTCTTCTTCTTCTTCTTCTTCTTCTTCTTCTCTTCTCCTCCTCCTCCTCCTCCTCCTCCTCCTCCTCTGCTTTCTCCTCCTCCTCCTCCTCCCCTTCCTCTTCCTCCTCTTCCTCCCCATTTCTTTCCTGTCAGTGAGAATAATAAGAAAAAATATCATAGTTTCTTTAACTCATAATAGGTCAGAAACTGGCAACAAAAATTGGAATGTGAAGAGTAAAAATAATTAGAGAAAAAAATCCTATGAGTACAAAACCAGAACAAACTCCTTAAACATGCTAAAGATATGCTCTGGATCTGAGGGATAGTTCTTAGACAGGATAGATTCTACCTATTTCAGATGGGCAGTTTTTCTTTTCCATCCATTGTTTTCAGTCTTCACAAATAAACCCTATGGTCCCATGATTGTTAATACATTTTAATATTTGTGTATTATATGGACAGGATCTCTACATGAAAGATATGGACAGAGTCTCCGTACCTATAGTGACTTTGTCTTGGAGAGACAACTTTGTTAGTAAATGAATGTAAAAATATTTAGCATGATGTAATGTAATAACATTTTGTTTCAGATTTGCATTATGCCAAAAGACATTACAGGCCAGGACTGGCAAGGAGAACTACATAACTAGCCCTTCTGGGGCTGCCTCACAGAACACTAGAGAAGCTGAGGGCTCAATCTGGAGGGAGGTGAGAGTGCTTATGCCCAGTGGAACTGGGGACATCTGAGAAAGAAGAGAGAAAAGATGTTTGGGATTCTATGCTTGGGAATTTCACATACTCAGTTTTTATTGTAAGTGAAATGACACTGGTGGAATGTTTAACTACATCTTAGTTGTACTGTAATCCAAAGGGCATCTGCACGTACTTTCTGAGGAACTGCAATCAGTTCTTGGAATAATCTGAAAGTTTATTTAGGCACTCAGGCAATTTTGTCAACACTCTGCATTTCCAAATTAATTAAATCAATTTCTGAGAAAAAGCAGGAAAGAAAAGGAGGGGTTTCCCTCTTTAGAGCTACTCCTACTTGGATGTCTATGTGTCAGCATGGTTTAGGGACCCACTAGACCACTGCAGCGAAGGTCCCAACAGTTTTGATATTTCTTTTGTGCCATTTAGATCTGATCATTAAACACTGGCTAGTAATCACCATCACCCCCTTATTTAATCTCATGGTTGAAAAAAATCCACAATCAATATTAAATAGAGGACAGAGGACCATTGCTAACAGTAGAAGAAAGGTGCCCAGGGCAGTGTGTGTGTGTGTGTGTGTGTGTGTGTGTGTGTGTGTGTGCATGTTGGCATAATTCTTTCAGCTTTCTTCAGATGGAAGATGTTCACAGTGGCAAAGGCAATATAAATTCAAGGGCAGGGAAGATACAGATTATCAATGTTTAGGAAAACATTGCAGTTATGGTATGGGAATTAAAGTCTCAGACAGCATTGCTGACTAAGATTCTGACAGAGTGCTTGTTTTCTTACCACGTTGTAGTTCCTGTTTGTGATGAGTGTTTTGGCAGAATTCTGTCAAGTAGTGCATGCTAATTAGTGTAGTTTAGAGCGAGGCAGTAAAATAATTCTACCTCCAATGAGAGAGTCATAACACAGTGGGTATGTTGGGTATCATTTGGAAAACTTAATAATGAGATGATCTTGCAATGCAATTAAACTTAAAAATGTTGTTTTTGGAAAACTTCATAATAATAAATTACCAAATTTTCTTGAAGGTTGAAAAACTTTTTTTAAACTAACACTTTTCTTATCACATGTTCATGAAATAGTTAATGAGACTAATGTTTTGATGAGGAGGAAGTTAGGATATAATGTATATGGAAATTTTATAACATTGTTTAAGTCAAAGGCAGAAATAATGAGAACCACCAAGCCTGCTCTACTAGATCACACTTTTTCCTTTTTAAATCTCAATTTAATTTAAAAAACATGTATAATAGAAGGCCATATGTAACAGACAAAAACAAAGCTCAATTTGGTCTAAATGCTAAGGAACTCTAGTCATCCCACAGTGGGAATTCTAGAGTCACTAAAGAGAGTCTTTGCTTGGGTTCATCTTTATTGATCTTCTTCTATGTAGTGGTGGATATGCATTGAGTACTTTCAAAATAAGAAAAAAAGATAATTTCCAATTTGCGTGGTACACTAGTGACAGATAGTTAACCATATTGTATAGTGGGAAGACATGTTCACTAGATATCAGAACTAATTCTAGATCAATTCTCCTATGAAGTGCTTTGGGGTTTAATTGTTTTCAGAGCACTACTGTTCTCTTCTGGGGACAGTGGTCATGTTAATTGTACCGTGTAACTACTCTGTGGGATGAGCCGGACTATTCTGTGAGACACACAGACATCTTTAGGCCCTCTTCCCTGTCTTGTTGGACAGTAGCATATTCATTCAAGTCCCGAGTAAAATCTTTGACGTCACCTTGATTTGTTTCTCCTCTAAATCTAGACAACCAGAAATCCCTCACAATGTACTTCTTGTCTACTCTCTTAGTTCCATTCCCGCTGTACATCACATCCAGGCAATTATAGCAGCTGTTAACGAGTCACCCTGAGTTCCATCTTGTCACTTAAGCTATTCTCCAGCAGCCAAAATGATATTTTTAAGACTAAAAATTAAAATTATGCCATCACCATGCTTAATGTTTAAGATTCCCAGTAGGGCCCTGTACTACTCATAGCCTGGGAGAAATGCCTGTAAAACGCTGAGGCCTGTGGGGTGCTGACCATGTCCACAGGGTCTTTGGCATTCCTTCTATGGAAGGCAATTGTTGAATTTTCTTCCCTTCGAGGAGATCTAGCCTCAGTGCTTTGTTGGAATAATAGAAAGCAGCCAAAAGACTAAAATAATACTTCTTGGGCACACTGGGGAGAAGGCAGTCTGTAGGGACAGCCCCGCCGTCAATTTGTGAGAAGAACAAGTCATAGGGAGAGATGCTGGGGCGAAGTTTCAGGCTCCAAGGCCAAGATCTGTGAGGGCAGTGGGAGGTGTGCTGTATAGCTCCAGTGAAGCAGAAGGAAGTTTCCCAGAAGCCTTTCCATACACCTGACTTCTAATTGTGAGCAGTCTGGTTTAAGCTAAGTAGTCTGTAGGGGTGGAGCAATATATAGCCCTACTGTCCTCTCATGTCCCAAAACTGTGGTGCTACCTGTTTCTGGGTGTATTCTTTTCTGTTATCCTTCTTCCTTGTTTCTCTACAGGCTCTCCCTATTTAAAACATACTCAGTCTCCTTCTCGTACTGAAACTCAAGTGAACCTTTCAGGTCACTCTTTCTGGACCAGCCTCACTCCATTCACATCATTGTAGTTTATCACTCTATTGTAATAATTGACAATTGACACGCATGGATATAATGAACTTTGATCAGTTCTGACACTCATTCCCTCCCCCTTCAACTCCTCCCTGATTCCCACCATTATTATTCCTTCCCATTTTCATGTTTTCTTCTTTTTAAATTAGAGTTCATTCCAGTGCTGCCAGCATGTGAACTGATACAGGGGCATCAGCAGGAGCATGATAGGCTCTCAGATGCTGCATCACTAAAAAAAGTTGACTCCTCATTTCCCAGAATCCATCAGTTGCCAATAGCTCCTCAGCTAGAGGTGGAACTTCACAAACGCCTTTACCATCCATCCATGTCTAGTTTCATCCTGTGCAGATCCTACACATGTTGACACAGCTAGCTGCTATCAGTTTGGAGATGCAATTTCCCCCATTGTGTCCAGGAAACACTGTGTTTTCTGTAGACATCTTCTACCCCTTCTCCAGTACTGATTCCTGAGCCTTTGGAGGAAGTGGTGGGATTTAAATGTCCCAATTAGGGTTGAGAACTCTTTTCATCTTGACTGATTGTGGGTCTCTGTGTTAATCACTATCTACGGCAAGACGAAGTTTCTCATATGAGGTCCTAGAGATGCACTAACCAATGGGTATAGTGATAATCTTTAAGCGATGGTTTAATAATATGTCTATTTAGTAATATGCTATCTCATAAAGTCTATGACCTACCTAGGCTTGGTTTGGGGGCCCTGTTAATGGTGCCAGGCAAGAGTTTTGCCTTGTAGACCTATTCTCAAATCCAACCAGAAATATGGTTGGTCACTCTCATGACACTCATGCGCCAGTGGAGATACCTTGACAAGTTGGTCATTATTGTAGCTTGTAGGGTTTATGTTCCTACTGGATAGTTTTACTCAATTTCAAGTTGGTGCCAACCTTATTTCTCCATGTCTAGTGACAAAAGTCTGGGTTATCTTCAGCAAGATCGTTTTACTATCACGTTCTAGAAGGTAAACAACCATCAGAAATGATTTCTCCCAATTGTTTATTTCCCATCTTTTCTTTTGCGAACTAGAATATAAACACTTTGAGATAAGGGTATTTTTCTTCTTCTTTTTCCATTGAAGATTGAACCTAGGGCTTCATTCATAATAGTCAAAGGGCCTATCATCAAGATACACCCTCCAGAGAGACCAGGGTCTTATCTGCATCTTTTGTAAAATGCTTTGAAAATACAATGCACATCTTCTTTTGTTAGGTACATATAAAAGTGCTTCCAACCTGTAGGACTTCATCATTATTGCAACCATCCTTTACTCCCTCTTCCTACTGTTAGCATTACCAACTCATGGAAAAAACCATTGAATTCTGGAAGAAACCAGACTAGACTGTCCTTAGACATATAGCAGTCAGATAGACCAGTAAGGTAGAAGAATTAGAAACATCCCATGATATCAGCCGTTCAGTTCACTTGAGTCAATAACATCTGTACATTCCCATGTTAAGATCTCTGCTAGAACACTGACAGTTTAACTGTACTATTTTCTTATTCTTTCTTTGCTCATGTCTCAGTATTCAGCATGTCCTTTAGCCACAAAATAAGAAGGGCCTTCCTTTTTACGTTTGTCTAGCCACAAAGTCTTGAAGTCTTGGAAAAGCATCCATTAGAATGTCAAGTGTGTTAATCATTTTGTGAGGAGACACTAGCCCATTTCAAAGATGAAGCAGTAGGTTCACAATCTAATTAATGTAATTTTTTGTTTATATTTTATCATCTAGCAATCACTTACAAATATTAATATATTTATGCTACTGAAGGGGAGATGAACAAAGCTAGATTAACTTGTAGAAAGACTATCACTAAAGGAAAATTTAAGAGAGGTTTAATTTGATTTAATTTCTATAAACTTATTCTCATGATAAACTATATAATTTTTAACATATGCCAGGAGAGCAAGTAAAAGATACCCGTGTGTTGTGTGTGTGTTTCTATCATACAATGTAGTTAGCCACAGAAACTCGCTGACTAGCAAGAAATTGAAATGTTAAAATAGAAATCCAGGCGTTGACATTCCTAGAATCTCCAAAGCTATCTTTCATCCTCTCCTCCATCTGCCTATCGAACATGACTGTCTGAAATAACTAATCTGGTAGACATATTCTAGAAAATATTATGTGGACTTGTTTTCCCCCCCCACTCTAATAAATTCCAGTCTTAGGCAGTGTTTTTGTTATGAGTCTCTGTTACAGCTTTAAAAGCCAAAAGAAAGATGGAAATGAATATACAAAAATGTAACTTAAAATGCAAATACAGTTTCTTCAGGAAAACAGCAGAGTCTGATTATAAGTTTGTTTGTTTTTTTTTTTTTCATGGAGGCTCAGTTGCCAATATTGTTGATACCTTGCTCCTGCTGGGAAAACCCAGCCTGCCCACAGCTGCAATGCTCTTTGTGCCCTCTCTGATAAAATATGCTAACTTAAGAAAACCCCAGCCCCAGTCACAGAGATCGACTGGTACTTACCTCATAGACTAGCATGCTGAAAAGCCATCATGTGTGACAGCATGATTGTTAATTCCTAAGAAACCCTTAGATTAGTAATAGTAGTTGCATATTTTCTTTTTTTTCTTTTTTTTTTTATTAATTTATTCTTGTTACATCTCAATGTTTATCCCATCCCTTGTATCCTCCCATTCCTCCCCCCCCATTTTCCCATTATTCCCCTCCCCTATGACTGTTCCTGAGGGGGATTACCTCCCCCTGTATATTCTCATAGGGTATCAAGTCTCTTCTTGGCTACCTGCTGTCCTTCCTCTGAGTGCCACCAGGTGTCCCCCTCCAGGGGACATGGTCAAATGTGAGGCACCATAGTACATGAGAAAGTCATATCACACTCTCCACTCAACTGTGGAGAATATTCTGACCATTGGCTAGATCTGGGAAGGGGTTTAAAGTTTACCTCCTGTATTGTCCTTGGCTGGTGCCTTAGTTTGAGCGGGACCCCTGCATCTGACAAAGGTCTAATATCCAAAATATATAAAGAACTCAAGAAATTAAACACCACCAAACCGAATAACCCAATTGAGAAATGGGGCTTGGAACTAAACAGAGAATTCTGAACAGAGGAGTATCAAATGGCTGAGAAACACTTAAAGAAATGCTCAACCTCCTTAGTCATCAGGGAAATGCAAATCAAAACAACTCTGAGATTCCATCTTACACCCATCAGAATGGCTAAGATCAAAAACTCAAGCGACACCACATGCTGGCGAGGATGTGGGGAGAGAGGAACACTCCTTCATTGCTGGTGGGAATGCAAACTAGTACAGCCACTTTGGAAATCTATCTGGTGCTATCTCAGAAAAATGGGAATAGGGCTTCCTCAAGACCCAGCTATTCCACTCCTTGGAATATACCCAGAAGATGCTCCAGCACACAACAAGAAACTTTGCTCAACCATGTTCATAGCAGCCTTATTCATAATAGCCAGAACATGGAAACAGCCTAAGTGTCCCTCAGTAGAAGAGTAGATAAAGAAACTGTGGTACATATACACTATGGAATACTACTCAGCTATTAAAAACAAGGAATTCCTGAAATTTGTGGATAAATGGATTGAGCTAGAAATGATCATAATGAGTGAGTTAACCCAGAAGCAGAAAGTAGTTGCATATTTTAAAGGAAGGCTTGTTAATCTATATTCCCCAAGAGGTGGTAGGATAGGTTAGAGAGAAATCAAGCCCTCAATAAAGGGCACCATTTGTGTATTCCTTTATTGCCTTTCATGTACCAGGCTGCATGAATGTTTTATCGTTAGATATACTAGGGGGCAATTATAAACGGACAATTACAACTTTTTTCAGCCCTTAACACTGTTATAACTGGATAGTGTGAGATTGTGCCTTCTGTGAGATTGGGAAATATTGGAGTAGAGTCTGGTCCCTGTGGTAAAATCTTAGAGCTTGCTCATAAGAAACTACAAAGTCATGTCTGGATCTGGATTTTCACTGTCTTTTTTTTCTACAAGTGATCACATGTTATTAAAGTCAATGTTTGGTTACATGAAGTGGGCAGGTATATACATTGGGATGCTTGCTCAAGACATCATTGAATGTATTAGCGAGCTAGAGTGGGTTTACCAAATAGCATACGCGCTAGAGAAAACTTAGATCCAAAAATTAAAATTTGGACTATTTTTTTTACCTGTAATCTTTTTTTTCTTTTTTTATTACTTTTTAATTAATTTATTCATATTACATCTCAATTGTTATCCCATCCCTTGTATCCTCCCATTCTTCCCTCCCTCCCATTTTCCCCTTACTCCCTTCCCCTATGACAGTTCCTGAGGGGGATTACCTCCCCCTGTATATGCTCATAGGGTATCAAGTCTCTTCTTGGTAGCCTGCTATCCTTCCTTTGAGTGCCACCAGGTCTCCCCCTCCAGGGGACATGGTCAAATGTGAGGCACCAGAGTACGTGAGAAAGTCATATCCCACTTTCCACTCAACTGTGGAGAATGTCCTGTCCATTGGCTAGATCTGGGTAGGGGTTTGAAGTTTACTGCACGCATTGTCCTTGGCTGGTGCCATAGTTTGAGCAGGACTCCTGGGCCCAAATCTACCTATCATAATGTTCTTATTGTAGGTTTCTAGGCTCCTCTGGATCCTTCTACTTTGCCATTCTTCCATGCTTCTTTCATCTAGAGTCCCAATAGGATGAAATTTGGACTATTTTAAGGTGGTTTTAGATAATGTTTTTTCTTTCTTTTTTTTTTTTTCAAGCCAGGGTTTCTCTGTGTAGCCTTGGCTGCTGTAGACTTGCTTTGTAGACCAGGCTGGCCTCGAACTCACAGTGATCCATGCACCTGTCTCTGCCTCCCAAGTGCTGGACTTAAAGGGGTGCACCACCGCTCTGGCCTCCATGGTTTTAGATCTTAAGTGTAATCCATTCTCCACTAAATATGCTAATTATGACCACAGACCCCGCCCCCCAGACAAAGGGTATTATTCCTAACTTTATGAACTCAATTAATGGTGTTCTATCAGTTCTTTGTATCATTTGTGCCTCTTTATTGCAGATGCCACTAGCTTATAATACAGTTGAATAGAAGTAAAGGGGGTTTGGAAACAAAAAGTTGGATGACATCAGGACATCATGTTGCCCCAGGTGTTCACCCAGATGCTGAACTTTAGTGGATCCCCCATGATGGAGGGGGAAAAAAGTTATCTAGTGAAGCCTTTTAAAGCACTGGAGTTGGGAACTACCTGTTGTATTACATTGTTTTGCACCTGTTGCCTTCATTGCTGTGAAGAAACACCATGACCACAGCAACTCTCCTAAAGAAAAACCTTTAATTTTGTCTGGCTTAAAGTTTCAGAGGATTAGTCCATTATCATCGTGGTAAGAGGCATGACGGTGTGCAGGCAGACATGGCGCTGGAGGAGCCAAGAGTTCTACATCTTGATTCACAGGCAGCAGAAGGCATCTGCCACACTGGGCATAGCTTGATCATATATCACCTCAAAGCCCTGCCCCCATAGTGACACACTTCCTTCAACAAGGTCATACCTCCCAGTAGTGCCACTCCTTATGGTCAAGCATTCCAACACAGTATCTGGGGGGAGGGCGTAACTATTCAAACCACTGCACCTGTCTATATTCCTTCCCTTGGGCTTTATACTTACTGAATGAATTGTGTCTTTCAACTACACATGTACTTTCAGTTGTAGAGCAGAGTCCCTCATTTAACTGTGTGTTACCTCACTCAAGAAAGCCCATCATCCTTTTTGCAAATGTGATGTGTTGGAGGAGAGGAGACGACAAGTATGTGAAGATGGAGACAGGGTGATATGAGTTTCCTTCTGAACTTGGTGAGAAATGCCACTGCAGCCACAGGAAGAACACATTTTAGAATTGTTTCATAGGCATCCATCCTTCACACAGGAGTTGTAATATTTTACCCAAAGAGTCAGACTGTTCTGGACCTCCTCATGCAGAACACTTTTATTTTCTTCACAATTTTTAATCCAACTTTTTGTCTTTTGGAAAGAAATTGAACTTTGAGGTCTCCTCTTTAGAAATTGCATGCTCAAACATTCTTAGAAAATAATACCTTGATCATATCAGTCAAGCTATTTTTTAGTAATTATTTTTGACTGATTATTTAATATTACTTTTAACTTAATTTATTTTTTACACTTTCTTTTATTACTTTTAATTAAATTTTTTCTTTTATTTTTTATTAAATGTTTTTACATATGCATTTATATTATTACACATATATACACTAAACTACCTACAGCAAGAAGAACCATGAAACAATCAGGAATTATATAAATGTTACCTTCATATTGTTTTGCCTGTTTATATTTGGCAACCTTGAAGAAAACATCTTTCCTATCTTGGTGAGTCTAAAATCCTGAATGTAAATCAATATCTATCATATCTCATCATTATCAAATTAAAACATTTATATAGACCTAAAAAACAGCTTAAACCCTGAACAACTAAGTTTAATTGTAAAACTAAACTACCTGGTCTTCAACCCCATCAGAGACCAGGTTTTAGACCATTTTTACAAACATATGCACATCATTATTATGTCTTATTCATGTATGCAAACCACTCACCTCTCCTCATCTACCCTCTGTGCTCTCATTGATCTACTGACTCCTTATAGCTCTTCTACCTTTATGTTGAACATATGCATATGACAGAAAGTGAGTGAATGATATTTGCCCCCCTTTCGGTCAGCCTTCTGTTCCTCTCTCTCTATCCCCTTAGACTAATTTTTCTCCCCTTGAAGTACATTTTTAAATTTTTCATGTGACTTAAATATGTGTATTAAAATGTATATTAAATTTTGTATCAAATTTAAATATGTATATTAAAATTTAGGTGATGCAAAAGAAAGAAAGCAGGCCATATTTTTCTGTGTCTAAATATTTTACATAACATAATGGTATACAGGGGCACCCATTTCCTTGCAAGTATCATGATTTCACCTTTCTTTACAGCTGACTAAACTCCATTGTGAATATGTATGTATGTATCTGTGTATGTATGTATGTCACGTCACATCTTTATCCATGCACCTGTTCTTCGATACCTAGGTTAGCTCTGTCATTTGCCTAGTATTGTCAAATTTTAGTCACTTTCATAAATATTTACTTAAACATTTTCCAAAACAAAGAATGATAAAATATCTACCCTTTCAGTGTCATCTCAAGTAGTTGTGACCAGGACAACTTTTAAAAAGTAAGATGTGGCTTGTATATAGAATTTTGGTTGGAGCTGCTAAACTGGTTTGGGATAATTTTAAGTGTCCTTTCACCTCTGCCTGGAAAGACTTTCAGGCACATATGCCATTAGTGTTGAAAAGGGAGCAATGGGAAGTCATTTGTACACCAATAGTACAGTATTCCAGATGTTTCTGAAGATGAGTCACTAAAATCACTTGACTGCTCTGATCCCAGCATTTTGCCCCTTGCTGGCGTCATTGCATTGGAAGTATATTTCTACCTTGGGAACCCAAAAGATTCTGGGAACATTGGTTACATATTGTGAACTTTAGAGGACAAATTCCCCAAGGTGAAAAGTGTTCCTGTATAGATGCTGCAGCCTTCCTACTTCACATGTATCGGGAGTGCTCCACAGGCATCAAAAAGCTATGGATTAACCATCAATTTGATTAGATGGCAGCAACAGAGCTCTTGGCTGGTCAATTCTCAACCTGAAACCAAGGGTTCAGTTCCACCAGCAGCCACAGCTCTGCTCTCTGCCAGAACATTGAATTATTCATGGTACAACTGGCAGAATTTGGCTCTAGGTCAGTTGTCAGTCCAAACTCAATTACTGTATCTATCAAGGTCATAGGCACTGCCTCTCTTACATGCAGGCAATGCTCTACATGAATAGCACTAAACAGCATAAACCAAGGTATACTTTTGCTAAGAAAACAGCTCCACCCACTGCAGAAATCTTACCTGTCTTCTGGCCAGAAGGAACAGCAAGAATGGGAGCTCTGGAATCTTCAGTTTCATCAGCTAATTTGGCCAGGCACAGGGTTCAAAAAGCAGACATTTGGCAAATAACTCCTTATTTTTAACTGAAACCATTTGTACCTCTGATAGGGTGAACCCAAAAAGTGAGAGAGAACTAGTCCTCACTGTAGAAGGATATGAAAACTGAAAGAGCTTCAGCTGAATTTATCTGAGAATATCTACAGCTTATTGCAAGAAGAATCCAAACCTTTTCCACCAGCATCACAACCATCACAGTCATCATAAGAGTATAGGGAAAGAATTAAACAGTAACCTGAAGACACCCCGCCCCCCGTGCCACCCCAGCTCCCATAGGAAAACCAGTGTGCCTTGGCATTTATGTCCTCAGAATTTTGTGACTGAGTCCACTTCCACAGGAATGTATGTGAACAAGAATACTGAGCAAGAAGGGAGTGATTAGTCCTCAGTGAAAGTCTACCGAGATGCAAGGAAAAAACATTTCACCTGCTGCAAGAGGCATGCCTTTAATCCCAGCATGTAGGAGGCAGAGGCAGGCAGATCTCTATGAGTTCGAGGCCAGCTTGGTCTACAGAGCAAGTTCCAGGACAACCAAGGCTATGCAGAGAAACTCTGACTCAAAAAAACAAAACAAAACAAAACAAAACAAAACAAAACAAAACAAAACAACTCTTTCCAATGTGTAAACATGTTTTAATGGCTGGATTCTGTATAGTCCAGTTGGAACTTCCTAAATATGCAGATAAAACAAACGGGGGGAGTAGGTAATGTTGGAATTTAAAGGCTGAATCTTATCGAAGGTACAGGAGACTTATTTAAGAGACTATGAATTATCTCCCAAAATAGTTGCAATATTTTATACTACCACCAGCAGTGCATAGTTCTTCTATTTCTTTACATTCTCACAACATTTAATAAAGCAAGTTGTAAGATTTTACTTAATCCAAGAGGTATACAATGGTTTTTCATTGCCACCTTAATTTATATTTTATTGTCAATTAATGACATTGAGAATCTTCTTTTTTGGATATTATATTTTTATTAATTTGTTCAGATTACATTTCAATTGTTATTCCCTTGCTTGTCTCCTCCCATTCCTCCTTCCCTCCCTCTTTCACCCTATTCCCTCTCTTAGGTCTGTGACAGAAGGGGACCTGCTCCCTACCATATGGTCACAGCCTATCAAGTCTCATCTTGGTAGCCTGCCTATTCTTCCTCTGAGTGCCACTAAGCTTCACCACCAAGGGGGAGTGGTCAAATATAGGGCACCAGAGTTCATGTGGAGAATGCCCTGTCGATTAGCTAGATCTGAGTACGAGTTCAATGTTTACTGCATGTACTGTCCTTGGTTGGTGCAGTAGCTTAACCAGAACCCCCTGGGTCCAGATCTGCCCATCATGATGCTCTTCTTGTAGGTTTTTAGCACCCTCTGGATCCTTCTATTTCTCCATTCTCCCATACTTCTCTCACCCAGAGTCCCATAAGATGTCCCCGCATCTATCCCAATCTCCTGGTAAGTGAAGACTTTCATGGGACATCCTATTTTTTTAAGCTTTATTTTTTAATTAATTTATTCAGATTACAACTAAATTGTTACACCATCATTTGTATCCTCCCATTCCTCCCTCCCTCCCGCTTTCACCCTATAACCCTCCCCTAGATCTAAGACCAAGGGGGACCTCCTCCCCCACTGTATGGTCATAGGCTATCAAGTCTCATCTTTGTAGACTGCTTATTCTTTCTTTGAGTGCCATCAGGCCTCCCCACCAAGGAGAAGTGGTCAAATATGGGGCATCAGAGTTCATGTCAGAGGCAGTCCCTGTTCTCCACATAACTGTGGAGAATGTGCTGTCCATTGGGTGGATCAGAGTAGAGGTTTCAATGCTTACTATTTGTTTTGTCTTTGATTAGTGCAATAGTTTGAGCAGACCGCCCTGGGCCATGATCCACCCATCACGATGTTCTTCTTGTAGGTTTCTAGGACCCTCTGGGTCCTTCTATTTCTCCATCTCCTATATTTCTCTTACCTAGAGTCCTAGTAGGATGTCCTCACATCTATCCCAATCTCCTAGTAAGTGAAGACTTTCATGGGACATGCCTTTTGGGCTAGTGCCCAATTATAAGTGAGTATATACCACGTGAGTCTTTCTGCTCCTGGGTTAACTCACTCAGTATCATCATTTCTAGTTCCATCCATTTGTCCCGAAATTTCAGGATTTCCTTGTTTTAAATAGCTGAGTAGTATTCCATAGTGTAAATATACCAGTTTCTTTATCCATTCTTCAACTGAGGGACATTTAGGCTGTTTCCAGGTTCTGGCTATTATGAATAAGGCTGCTATGAATATGTTGAGCATATGTCCTTATTGTGTGGTGGAGCATTTTCTGGGTATATTCCAAGGAGTGGAATAGCTGGGTCTTGAGGAAGCCCTATTCCCAGTTTTCTGAGAAAGTGCCAGATTGATTTCCAAAGTGGTTGTACCAGTTTGCATTCCCACCAGCAATGAAGGAGTGTTCCTCTTTCTCTGCATCCTCACCAGCATGTGGTGTCACTTGAATTTTTGATCTTAGCCATTCTGATGGGTATAAGATGGAATCTCAGAGTTGTTTTGATTTGCATTTCTCTGATGACTAAAGATGTTGAGCATTTAAGTGTTTCTCAGGCATTCCATATTCCTCTGTTAAGAATTCTCTGTTTAGTTCTGAGCCCCATTTCTTAGTTGGGTTATTTGGTTTGGTGGTGTTTAATTTCTTGAGCTCTTTATATATTTGGATATTAGACCTTTGTCAGATGCAGGGTTGGTGAAGATATTTTCCCAGTCTGTGGACTGTTCTTTGTTCTGTTGACAGTGTCTCCTGCCTTACAGAAGCTTCTCAGCCTCATGAGGTTCCATTTATTAATTGTTGACCTCATGGCCTTGGGCTGTTGGAGTTCTGTTCAGGAAGTTGACTCCTGTGCCAATGTGTTCCAGGCTCTTCCCCACTTTTTCTTCTAACCGATTTAGTGTCTCTGGTTTATGTTGAGGTTCTAGAGTTTTGTGCATGGTGATAAATATGGATCTACTTGCATTTTTCTTCATGTAGACATCCAGTTAGACCAGGACCATTTGTTGAAGATGTTATCCTTTTTCCATTGAATAGATTTGGTTTCTTTGTCAAAAATCAAGTGTTCATATGTGTGTGGATTTATTTCTGGGTCTTTGATTTGATTCCATTGATCAACCAGCCTATTACTGTGCCAGTACCATGCTGTTTTAATTATCGTTGCTCTGTAGTACAGCTTGAGATCAGGTATGGATATTCCTCCGGAGGATCTTTTATTGTACAGGATTGTTTTAGTTATTCTAGTTTTTTTTCCATATGAAGTTGGGAATTGATCTTTCAATCTCTTTAAAAAATTGTGTAGGAATTTTGATAGGGATTGCATTGAATCTGTAAGTTGCTTTTGGTAAGATGGCCATTTTGTCAATTCTCCCTATCCACGAACAAAGGAGATCTCTCCATCTTCTGATGTCATCTTCAATTTCCTTCTTCAGAGATCTGAAGTTTTTTTTCAAACAAGTCTTTCACTTGCTTGGTTAGTTACTCCCCGATATTTTATATTGCTTGGTGGCTATCATGAAGGGTATACTTTCCTAATTGTCATTTATATATAGTAAGGCTACTGACTTTTTTGAGTTAATTTGGTATCCAGACATTTTGGGGAAGGTCTTTACCAGCTGTAGGAGTTCTCTGGTGGAATTTTGGGGATCACTTATGTACACTATCATATCATCTGCAAATAGGGAAAATTTGACTTCCTCCTTTCCCATTTGGATCCTCTTGGTCTCCTTTTGTTGTCTTATTGCTCTAGCTAGAACTTCAAGAACTATATTCAAGAGATATGGAGAAAGTGAGCATCCTTGCCCGGTCCCTGATTTTAGAGGAAAATTCTTGAGTGTCTCTCCATTTAACTTTATGTTGGCTATTGGCTTGCTGTATATAGCCTTTTTTATGTTTAGGTATGTGCCTTGTATCCCTGATCTCTCCAAAACTTTAAATATCAATAGGTGTTGGATTTTGTTGAAATTTTTTTTTCTGCATGTAAGGAGATGATCATGTATTTTTTTCTTTCAGTTGTTTATATGGTAGATTACATTGATGGATTTCCATATATTAAACTGTCTCTGCATGCCTGGAATGAAGCCTAACTGGTCATGGTGAATGATATCTTTGATGTGTTCTTGGATTCAGTTTGCGAGTATTTTATTGAGTATTTTTGCACCAATGTTCATAAGAGAAATTAGTCTGAAATTCTATTTCTTTGTTGGGTCTTTGTGAGGTTTAAGTATCAAAGTGACTGTGGCCTCATAGAATGAGTTTGGTAATGTTCCATCCATTTCTATTTTTTGGAGTAGTTTAAAGAGTATCAATATTAGCTCTTCTTTGAAAGTCTGGTTGAATTCTGCACTGAAACCATCTAGCCCTGGGCTTTTTTTGGTTGGGAGACTATTAATGACTGCTTCTATTTCTATAGGGGAAATAGGACTATTTAGTTTCTTTATCTGATCTTGATTCAATTTTGGCAAGTGGAATTGATCAAGAAAATCGTCCATTTCCCTTAGATTTTCAAATTTTGTGGCATATATGCCTTTGAAGTCAGATCTTATCATTCTTTGTATTTCTTAAGTATCTCTTGTTATGTCTCCCTTTTCATTTCTGATTTTGTTTATTTGGATAGTGTTTCTCTGGCTTTTAGTTAGTTTGGCTAATAGATTGTCTATCTTGTTAATTTTCTCACAGAACCAGCTCCTGGTTTTGTTGATTCTTTGATTTGTTCTCTTTGTTTCTAATTTATTGATTTCAGCCCTGAGTTTGATTATTTCCAGATGTCTACTCCTCTTGGGTGTTTTGCTTCTTTTTTCTAGGGCTTCCAGATGTGCTGGTAAGTTGCTTATATGGGATGTTTACAATTTCTTTACAAAGGCACTTAATACTATAAATTTTCCTCTTAGCACTGCTTTCAATATGTCCCATAAATTTAGGTATTTTGTTCCTTCATTTTCATTGAATTTCAGGAAGTACTTAATTTCTTTCTTTATTTCTTCCTTGACCCAGTTGTCATTAAGTAGAGATTTGTTTAGTTTCCATGTGTGTGTAGGCTTTTTGTTATTTCTGTTGTTGTTGAAGTCCAGCTTTAGACCATGGTGATCTGATATGATACAAGGTATTATTTCAATCTTCTTGTATCTGTTGAGGCTTGCTTTGTGACCTACGATGTGATCAATTTTGGAGAAGGTTCCATCGGTTGCTGAGAAGAAGGTGTAATCCTTTGTGTTTAGGTGAAAAGTTCTGTAGATATCTGTTGGATCCATTTGATTCATGACGTTGGTTAGTGTCATTACTTCTCAGTTTAGTTTCTGTTTCATTGACCTATCCTTTGGGGCAAGTGGGAGTGTTGAAGTCTCTCACTATTAATGTGTGGGGGATCAATGTGTGGTTTAAGCTTTGTTAATAGTTCTTTTACAAATGTGATTGCCCTTGTATTGGGAGTGTAGATGTTCAGAATTGTGATGTCATCTTGGCTGACTTTATCTTTGATGAGTATGAAGTGTCCTTCCTCATCCCTTTTTATTACTTTTGGTTGAAAGTCTATTTTATTAGGTATTAAAATGACTACAACAGCTTGCTTCTTGTGTCTGTTTGCTTGGAATATCTTTTCCCATCTTCTTACCCTGAGGTGATGTCGATCCTTTTGGCTGAGATGTGTTTCTTGAATGCAGAAGAATGCTGGATCTTTCTTATGCATCCATTCAGTTAGTCTGTGTCTTTTTATTGGAGATTTGAGAACATTGATCTTGAGAGATATTCATGACCAGTGACTGTTAAGTTCCTTGATTTTGATGTTGGTTGCAGTGTTTGTATGGTTGTGTTTTTGCAATGGTGTAGTTATCTATTTCCCGTGTAATTTTGAATTCTGATCGTAGATTGACTCTTTGGGGTGGAGTTTTCCTTCTAGTAACTTCTGTGAAGCTGTATTTGTAGATAAGTCCTGTTTGAATTTATTTTTGTCATGGGATATCTTGTTTTCTCGATCAGTGGTTATTGATAGTTTCTCTGGGTATAGTAGTCTAGCCTGGCATCTGTGGTCTTTTAGGATTTGCAGGACCTCTGTCCAGGCCCTGAGAATCTTCTTAATTGTTTGCTTGTACTCAACATATCTTCTCTGGGCAAGCTTCTGTTTCTTTCTTCTTTTTTTTCTTTTGGCTGTTAAACTTTTTTTTTCTTCTCAAGTTGAGATTTCTTTATGTATTCTTTGAATGCTTCAATACATATATATGATTTGTAAATATTTTACAAGGCTCTGGATTGTCTTTTTGAGTAAGAATTTTGACTTTGATGGGATCTACCCAATCAGTTTCCTATCTTACAGATTCTACTTTTGGTGCAGAGCCTAAGCCATCTTTGGTTAACACAATTATAAGTTCCCCCTTTTTGTTCCTTTTATTTTTTTGTCATTCCTTGGTGCCAGGAGTAGAAGTGGCTGAGCAGGTTTTCATATAGGGAGAGATCTGTAGTTTCTGGCCTCAGTGGCTCTGTGCAGTCAGGCTACTTGCCATTTGGAGGAAGGAGGGAGTATGATGTTTGAAAACTTTATGTGAAACTTGACATTCTGACTAAGAAGTAGGGCCTTGTTAACTGCTGTTGGAGGAATTCTCAAGGATGCAGATGTAGAAATAGTCAGGTCTTCTCAGATAAAGTCAAAGTACCTTTGTGTCATACTTTGAGATGCTAACCAGTAGCACAAAACTGGGAAATGAGAAAACCTTTCTTGGCATTTTAATCATAGAATGTAATTAGTGAAGGCTTTTTCATTTTGTGTTGCCCGCCATGATTTACATAGAACATTTCTGGACTATAGCTAATGACTCAAACTAACAATCAAGAAGGGTATTCTTGAACAATTCTGAGGAATTGAAATTGAAGTTATAGTAATTCAGGCTTCACTGTTCCATTTGGATGCAATTAAAAAATATTTGTCATGAATCAGAACTCTATTTTGAGCTCTATTGCTGAAATTGCTTTAATTCAAGGAAGATTTTTATATGATGGTTTCTTAAACACTAGCCTGTTAAGTCACCAAATATAGAAACAAAATTTTGCCTTTAAGCCACTTACTTTAAAGCAAAACCTTATTCCTCCGAAAAGAAAATTATTTGAAAAAATTTGATTTAATGCAATACAACTTTTTCAGAACCAGATAAGTGAGAAGTTGCTATGTTATTACTGATGATGCTCATATCTGTGGGACTCTCTTTTTGTGTGTATGTATATGTATGTGTGTTGACATGTTCTTTTTAAAAATTTTATTAATTTATTCATATTACAACTCAATTGCTACTCCATCACTTGTATCCTCCCATTCCTCCCTCCCTCCTGCTTTCACCCTATTCCCCTCCCCTAGGTCTATAACCAAGGGGGACCTCCTCTCCCACTATATAATCATAGGCTATCAAGTCTCATCTTGTTAGCCTGCTTATTCTTTCTCTGAGTGCCACCAGGCCACCCCACCAAGGGGAGGTAGTCAAATATGGGGCACCAGAGTTCATGTCAAAGGTGTTGACATGTTCTTGTAAGTGCACACATCCATGTGCATGTCTGTGTGTAGGCCAAGGTTAACTTTGGATGCTATTATTCAGGCATTGTTTTTTTCAGTTTTCTGAAGGAATGAAACTGCTAAGAACCAACAGCCAATCTATTTACCTGTAGGACTTACTAGGTTTGTTTATAGGATGTAGTCTGGGCAGTTCAACAAGGACTGTCAAACATGCAAAAGAAGATAATTCATTGGTTGTTCAGTCCGTGGAGCTGGTGATAGTAAACCTTCCAGTCTGGCACTGAAGGCATGGAGGATTCCTGGAGAGCTGCTAGTCTTCATTCTATGTTGGAATCTTGAAGAAGTTGACTCTACTGTTGGTGACGGGATGATGCAGCAACAGAGTAGATGAACTTGCCGACAAGGGTAAGGGAAAGCAGGCAAAAGGCATAGTTTCTTTCTTCCATGTCCTTTTTTCTGGGGTTCCACTAGAAGGTGCCATTCACATTTACCATGGGTTTTCTTCTTTTAGATAATCTGTCCTTTCGATATATATTATGGCTTTTAGTATAGTGTTTTTATGGGATTCCTGAATGTGTGAATGAGTAGGTCTCTTGTGTCTTTTTCTTTTTCTGGTGACATTTCTTGCACTCTTTTTCTTTTGTTTGTTTTGTTCTATTTCAATGTATTATTTTATTGTTTTATCTTATTTTTATTATTAGCTCTCAAGATCTTATTTATTTTCTAATGAGAGATAAAAAATATTGGATCTAGATGAGAAAAAGTGGGGAATAATTGGGAGGGGAGACCATATTCAGGATATAGTATATGAGAAAAAATATCAATATAGGCTTACATTTAAAAAACTTACTATTTAGGGTTCTTAAATGCTTCCAGCCCACCAATCAGTGGTAGGTGAGAATGAAAGTTAATTGGGGCAGGGGATGTGGACTGTTTTAGATGTAGCACCTTGAGGCTATTCCATTCTTTGTTGTCAGTATACCAGCAGCCCAGTCAAATAGCAAACACTAAACAGCAACACAAATCAGTAGCGGCAGCATGATCCAACAGAAACAACAAGAGTCCACTGAATTAGCATGAGCCTACATAAGTGGTCAGAATCACCTGGAGTACCACTAGAAGTTCTCAGAGAGGGTTTCTCTGCAAAGCGAAGTGTTGAAAATGAAGACCAGTGAGGTGATGTAAAACCATTGCAAGGCATAGCAATGCAAAAGTGGTGTCTCATGATCCATGGGCTTCTATATTATCTCCTCTCAGAGTCCACACAAGGTGAGTTTTGCAGCAGGCAAAAACCACATCCCTCACACGAGACAACATCATGCACCCTTTCATAAGACAGCTTCCAGCAAAACATCATGTGCCCTCTCAAGGGTCACAAGACTGTCTTCAGTGGAGGAAAACACTCGTATAACCCATACTTGGGACCAAAACAAAAACCAGACTCATATGTCACACTTAAGTCTTCAAAGAAATCAGAAATCTCTACTTCAAAACTATTAATAAAAGGGGAAAAAGCAAAAAAAAAAAAAGTCCCAAAATTTTAAACAACAAAACCACTAAAGAAAGTCTTCACATGAATGTTCTGCTGTTTGGGTTTGAGTTGATTCCAAATGCAGTCAACTTGATGAACAAGGGATAAGCCACCATGTATTATGAGACAGGGTCTCTCACAGGTCTGGAGCTCATTGAGTAGGTGAGCACAGTTGGCCAGTAAGTCCTGAGGACATGTGTGTCTCTGTCTCCCAGTGCTGATATTACAGACACAGGCCCTTGCACCTGGCTTTCTTATGGACATGTGGTAGGAATTTGAACTCAGGTTTTTATGCTTGCAAGGCAAACACTTAAATAACCATCTCCCTGACCTATTAATGTCCTTTGAGACAGGCTCTCACTTCAGGTCAGGTTGGACTCAAGCTCATGACCCTCTTGCCTTAGTTTCTCAAGACCTGAATTGCCCACATGTTCCTGATCTGTTTGAGTTTATAGAAGACTTGAAAGTATAGATTTGGAACTATGACCAAGGAGGCTATCCATAAATAATTCTAGTTAAAATAGCTTTAAAAAGTAGAAACAGTTATTTTTCATTGAAAATACTAAAGCTAGCAAAAGAATTTGTAAAACATCACAGTAAAGGAGGAGAGAGGAAGATAAACTTATTGCCAATGGCTACCACTGGAATAACTGTTAACAGTCTAAATAAAAAATATTTTTAAAAGCAAAAGTCTATGAGTGATATTTCTTCCTTGAGGCAGGCAAGGGCCATGGCTGGGTTCATCCATTTTTAGCAGCTGGCATATTAATGAGACCATTTCCATTGAAATGAGCTTAATGCTATGACCATTAGTGGACTTGCAACTGGTTTCTGAAGCATTTGTTGAACTTCAAGAAGATTTTTTAACCCAGAATCAGTTAAAAATGAAATTTTCCATGTTAAATTTTAACATGTCTATTATAACCCATGAGTAATTAGCGTTTATATTTACTTGGATTGGCTCATCTGGTGCCCAGTTTTCTTTAAAGTTTACACACACACATGTAAAGTTCATTAATTCACTACATTTTCAAATTTT
This sequence comes from Acomys russatus, assembly GCF_903995435.1. Lineage (NCBI taxonomy): Eukaryota > Metazoa > Chordata > Mammalia > Rodentia > Muridae > Acomys > Acomys russatus. The sequence continues at coordinate 35,245,983 of NC_067159.1, forward strand.
TGACTTTATTATTTTTAAAGAGAATAATAGAGCCAGTTGTTAGCTATTAGTAGGGAGCCTAGACAACTGAGGAGCAGACCTGCATGATACAACTGTGAGAAGAAATGGAGCACATCACAGGTTTCTGAACTGCATGGGGATTAAGGTTTTTACATAAGAAATTTAGAGAATACAAACATTCAATCTACAACACTGGGCTCATGTTCATTTCCAACTAGGCGTGTCTCATACATCACCATAAGTTTATGTCTGGACTTGACAGTGAGGTCTGAGGCAGATTAGGATGTATTTAGATAGAGATGGAGACTCCTCTGCATACCATGGCTGCCCCAAATTCTCCTTAATGTGAATAAATGTAGAGTGGACCACATTCTAAATACCATCAAGGCTGTGTTCATTTCTGGACATCCATTTCTTTGTTGTCTGCCACACTTGAGATTCTACTGATCCTCTGGTTTTCGGTATTTCCTCTGACTTCAAATTCAGGCACATCTGACCAAATCCTTTCTGGTTGGCCTTTCTCCTGTTTATATTTGATTTTCTCATCTACTTTTCAGGACCTAATGATTATACTGGGCTTCCCCATTTAAAGTTGCCTAGTCAGTTCCCTTCCTTCCATCTACAGTTTCTGCTTTAAGTTATGTGACATTATGTGGCTCATTCTAGGGCTTGGATGTGACTATCCTTGAGAAGCCATCATGTTTCTTCCCATCTCGTGGTCATCCAGTTACTTCCTGTCTCTTCCATCATGTACTATTCCATTTTATTTTTATCTATTTCAGATTCAAACTTTTATTTTTAATTACATGTATTTGTCAATGAATTCATGTAGGTATGTGCACCGTGTATATGCCTGGTACTCATAAAACCCAGGAAAGGATATCAGATATTCTGGATCTGGAGTTACTGGTGGTTGCAGGCTACGCACTGTGGGCTCTGGGAACCAAACCTGGGTGTTCTGCAAGAAGAATAAGCATTCTTAACTTCTGAATTGTCTCTCCAGCCCCTCCTGCTTTATTTTTCCCTGTTGCATTTATTGCCATCTACGCTCTTGCCATGTGTGATCCTGATTGTCAACCTGACAACACTTCAAATTATCTAAGAAATACACCTGTGGTCCTATTGGTGTGGGTGACTTCAGAGAGGATTAGATGAAAGAAGGTCTAGGCTGCATCTCCCATAGTACGTTTTAGACACAAATAGGAATAAAGTGCTTCTGTCTTCTAAGCAAGTATGTCTGCCCACCTCTGTTGACATCAGACTGAAGCTTCTTTAGTCTTCCAGTATAGACTCCACACTGGCAACATTTTACAATGGCTTAAGTCAAAGCTCTTGAGATTCTGCATGGCATGTCCCTGCCCATCTCTTCAACACACTTCGTAGCTCATGTTTTAAAGAATCTGGAATCCAGTCTTCAGAGCTGGATAGGGATGTGACTCAGACACACGACTTCATGGGCTGAACAGCCACTATACACTCTGCTTCTCTAATGTGAAGATGGCCATGTGGACTACCTTGCCCTTTGTAAGCCAGTCTAAAAATCCCCCTTCATAATATGTACGTATCTATAGGTCTTGTACCTCTAGCGAAGCCTATCTGGCTATAGCTTTATTTGTAAATTTTCCATTCTCTGATGGAATGAAAGTGCCAAAAACAAGGCAAGGACTGTCTTTATTTTTGTATATAGAGCTACATCTGAAATGTTATTCTTTGAATTGATGAATCAGGATCTAATTAGTAACTGAAGACTGTCAGTTGGACCTTGATAGTATGTGTTCCTTCATCTTTGTGTTGCTTCATTGTTTCTCACTTTTCTCATGGAAACTTCCACTATTTCAGTAAATTCCTACCTAGTGCATATTATTTCCTTGTTTGTAAATCAAAGATATGTTCTTTTTAGTCTTCTACTTAACATTTTACAATGGCTTGAGTCAAAGCTTTTGAGATTCTGCATGGCATGTCCCTGCCCATCTCTTCAGCACACTTTGTAGCTCATGTTTTAAAGATTCTGGAATTAGTCCATGTCTAGAGCATCATATTTTGGCTTTCTGGAGGAATCCTCCTTCTCCTTAAAGAGACTCATTGAGCACTTTCATCTCCACAGGTATTTCTATGGGAAAATGTACACAAGATGTTGTAAGGCCAATGTTGATATCAAGAGAAGCGGTCTGTTCTGAGGGAGCCAAGAGCACTAAGATAATGAATACACATGTTTTCTTGTTTCTAAGTAAAAAGCATAGAGCCAAAGTTTTCATGTTTCTGCTGACAAAATCACTACAGATTGTTTTTCCATTATTACCAGTATCAACCTTTTCCCCACTCCATTTATTTATTTAATCACTACATCCCAATCCCAGTCCTCTCCCTCCTCTCATCCCAATCCCGCCCCTGCCCCTCCTCCCATTCTCCCTGTCCCTCCTCCCAGAGAGGGTAAGGCCTCCATTTGGTACCAATCCACCCTGATATCTCAAGTCACAGCAGGACTAAGTACATCCCCTCCCAACCCAGCTAGGAGAAAGTGACACAGCAGTAGATGAAAGATTCAGAGACAGCTCCTACTCTTCTTGTTAGGGAACACAACTACATGATGACCAAGCTGCACATCTGTTGCATATGTATAGGGGGTCTAGGTAAAGCCTATGCATGCTCTTTGGTTGTTGGTCTAGTCTCTGAGAGCCCCTGTGAACCAAGGTTAGATTACTCTGTAGTTCTTATTGTGGTGTTTTTGACCCCTTCAGCTCCTTACACAACAACTTTTTTCTCCTCATTCCCCAAGACACATGTGGTCTACTGAGATCCTCCAGATTGGTGAGGCTGACAAAATTTCAGATTATGCTGTTGGCATTCAGTGTTCATTCCTCTGTATGAGGCATCCTATACATCACAGCGAGTATATTTTATGAGTTACTTACATCTTTGCATTTCTTTGAACTTTCTTAAGCTCTGGAGTCAGTTCTTTTGGGGGAAGGTATTGAAACTTTAGTTCTGTGACTACTCACTATGTAACGTTTTTGAGTGAACTACTTAATTGTTCTTAGTCTTGATGGCAAGGAACACTCTTTCATACATTTACCAAAGGTAGTAAATAATTAACAGAGGTAATATACTTGGTGCTGGGTCCATGTGCCAGGTTAGTGCTAATAATTTCTACATGGTAAGTTTTCTGAAGGAAAATACTATTTGTAATTCATCTCTATTTCCCCACAATTAGATACAATTTTGAGGCCTAGTAGACAATTTATAAATATTGGTTCAGCAACAAATACTCATTAATTATCCTCAAAACTTCAGGATACAATTAATTTATAAAACACTTATCCAGGATAAAAAGATTGAAAAAAATTTAGAGTGTGTTTGCGTGTGTGTGTGTGTGTGTGTGTGTGTGTGTGTGTGTGTGTGTGTACCCAGTGTCTTAATCATTCTAGTCAAGAAGCCTACCACTGAGCTGTATCCTCAGATTTCCTTCATTAGAGTTTTGATTTTTTCAGATAGAATTAATCTATATATAACTTGTGGAGTTAGTTAAACTATGGTTTAATAAATAAAACTAATTTGTTGGTTTGCAAATCAAACCAAATGTTTGATGCTCATGGGACAATAGTATGTATGGGGTGGGGCAGAGTTTTATTTTGGATTTATAGAAGCCACAAAGGTAGTATAGAGAATTCCTCTGTATCCTTGTGGTGGTTTGAAAAGTAATGGCCCCCCATAGACTCATGTGTTTGAATGCTTGGTCCATAGGGAGTGGCACTAGTAGAAGGTGTGGCCTTGTTGGAGTAGGTATGGCCTTGTTGGAGAAAGTGTGTCACGACCCTTCCCACCAGCGGAAAATAAGGACACGACCCGAACATTCTTCTCCAGGCAGTTTATTCAGGAACCTTTTCAGCAAGCTTCTTTCCCTGCACCCCAGCGCCCCTCTTATATCCTCTGCCTCACCCAATCATCAGCTCTTACGTCGGTAGCTCCAATTGGTTCCCGATAAGGTAGGGTGCATACATCAGAGCAAAGCATGGCCCACAACCCAAATAAGGACTTGTTTATCAGCCAGGAGCAGAATTGCAAGTCATCTTGCCTGGCCGGTTGCCAGAAGCTTCAGCTTCCCACAGTTCCCCCTTCTTTATTTTAAAACTCAACAGGCGGGAGTAGAGGTCTGATCTCCAGTTGTCAAAATGGGAGATTGTAATGGCCCAGCCAAACCCCACTCAGGGAGTCTGGCTTGGCCACACCCAATCCAGTGCCTTTTTCCTGGAGATGAGGTCTGGGACACTAACCTGTATGCAATCAAACATGCTCCTCTGGGACACTAACCTGTATGCAATCAAACATGCTCCTCAGGATGACGCTGGTCTTCATGCAGCGCCATCCCTGCAGTGCTAAGCCTTGCATCCTGAGCGCGACAATCTGGGGGACTGCTCATAGATCCTTCATATAACCAAGCCAAATCTGTGGAGATTGGCCATCCTCTAGGGCTGCAAAGCTTGGACAACCATGGCATTTGCTCTTTGTTGTTGAATGTGCAATCGGCACACAAACCAGAACGCTAAGCAGCCGATAAGAATGAGGCACAGGCCCAATGCCCCCATGCCTGCCCATTCCCGGAGATGGCCCATGGCTTGAGCAATCCAATGTGAAAGGTCGGTAGCCATGGTGAGGTCAACTTGTGTGGAATTGATGTGAACAATTGAAGTCCTCAATTCTTTTTTTTTTTTTTTAAATTTATTTATTCTTGTTACATCTCAATGTTTATCCCATCCCTTGTATCCTCCCATTCCTCCCCCCCATTTTCCCATTATTCCCCTCCCCTATGACTGTTCCTGAGGGGGATTACCTCCCCCTATATATTCTCATAGGGTATCAAGTCTCTTCTTGGCTACCTGCTGTCCTTCCTCTGAGTGCCACCAGGTCTCCCCCTCCAGGGGACATGGTCAAATGTGAGGCACCAGAGTACATGAGAAAGTCATATCACACTCTCCACTCAACTGTGGAGAATATTCTGACCATTGGCTAGATCTGGGAAGGGGTTTAAAGTTTACCTCCTGTATTGTCCTTAAGATAACCTGAGAAGATGGCATGATCTTCCTTGCTCATGGATCGGGAGAATTAACATAGTAAAAATGGCCATCCTACCAAAAGCAATCTACAGATTTAATGCAATCCCTATCAAAATGCCTACACAAATTTTTAAAGACATTGAAAGTTCAATTCTGAACTTCATATGGAAAAACAAAAAACCCAGAATAGCTAAAACAATCTTGTACAATAAAAGGTGCTCCGGAGGAATCTCCATACCTGATCTCAAACTGTACTATAAAGCAATAGTAATTAAAACAGCATGGTACTGGCACAGCAACAGGTTGGTTGATCAGTGGAATCGAATCGAAGACACAGATATGAATCCACACACATATGAAGTCCTCAATTCTTTTGGTAGGATTTCAAATTCTCCGGTCCAATTACCTGTAAGATACTTAGACAATTGTCTGGACAAGTTAGCAGATTGGGATATGTTATTAAAGGGGATAGATGTTACACAGAGACCCGAATACTTCCATTGACATCCAAGCTGGGCTATCTCGGCAAGCACCTCCACCTGGTCTTGCAGCAGGTCCACACGTTGATTAAGTAATGCCTGCTCTCAGGTGGGAGTTGATATTCTGCTGAGTGGGTAGCGCAGTGGCCATGCTAGCAGACATATTATTCACTGTAGCAGCAGTCTGCACAGTAGAAGTAAGGGCCACAGCAGCAGCGGTGGCCGTTGTGGCAGAAACAGCTATAGCGGCAACAATAGCTGCAGTGATACCGAAATCTCTCTTGGCTCTAAATAATGTCACAGCTGAGGGTGCCTCCACAGGCCAGGGAACAAATCCAGGCACACGGGCAACCACAGCAGAGGAGCACTGGGTAGCATCCCAACACAAGGCACAAAAGCAGGCATTGGAGGAACACTGGATCCGGGCTCCCGAATGACCACCACCATAAACCATAAAAAGGAAGGGAGGCCAAACGCACACAGGTGTGAATGGTGAATTTCCCATTTTACTTTCTGTTTCACTTCGTCCTCTACCGGGAGCCTTATTGTTCGTACCGAGTCTTTATAGTCCTACCTGGAACCTTATAGTCTCTGTATCTGAGAACTTAGCTTGTCCCTCACTTACCAGGGAACTTACCAGTCAACTGCCCTGACCACCAGGAGTTCTGAGCGCTCGTAAATGACAAGGGTCCCTGTACGGGCCACCACTTGTCGCGACCCTTCTGACCAGCAGAAAATAAGGACACAACCCGAACGTTCTTCTCCAGGCAGTTTATTCAGGAACCTTTTCAGCAAGCTTCTTTCCCTGCACCCCAGCACCCCTCTTATATCCTCTGCCTCACCCAATCATCAGCTCTTACGTCAGTAGCTCCAATTGGTTCCTGACAAGGCGGGGTGCATACATCAGAGCAAAGCATGGCCCACAACCCAAATAAGGACTTGTTTACCAGCCAGGAGCAGAATTGCAAGTCATCTTGCCTGGCAGGTTGCCAGGAGCTTCAGCTTCCCACCAAAGTGTGTCATTATGTGAGCAGCTTTCAGGATTCCTATGCTCAAGGTATGCTCAGTGTGGCGCACAGTCTTCTGCTGCTTTGGGATCAAGATATAAAACTCTTGGATCTTCCAGCATCATGTCTGCCTGCATGCTGTTGTATTTCCTGTTATGATGATAATGGGCAAGACTTCTGGTACTGTAATCCAGCCCCAACTAAATGTTTTCCTTTATGAGGGTTGCTGTGGTCATGGTGTCTCTTCACAGCAATAGAAACCCTAAGACAATCTTCTGAACAGTTTTCCTCACTGTGAGTGTCTAACATGCCTATGGTATCCATCACAGGGAAGCAGCCAGTACTGATGTACTGCTATGAGTGTCTACCCTTATTCATACTTCACTGGTGTTTCTATCATGTCCCATTTCCATTCTAGAATCTAATATTTGAGAGTGTATTACACTCAATTGTCATGTCTCCTCAGGTTTTTCTTGGCTGAGACAGTTTCTTAGGATTTCTTCTTTTTAATGACTGACAGTTTTGAGGTATATTGATTGGCTAGTTTGCTGAGAGACAGTCATATGATCTGTCTTAATGGTTTATGACTAGACTAGAATTATATGTACTTAAGGGAAGACAACATAAGTGAAATGCCTTTTTCAACATACTTTGCTAAGGGTACAACTAGTTCTCAGCCATTGTTTATGTTAGTGTGGTCACTTGAATGACATCCCATCTATCACATTTGTTGATAACAAATTTACCTGGAAATTGTCACATGCCATAAACAGTTATGGTCTATGCAGAAGTTAAGATTATCAACAACAAAGGCTTACTTCAACAAAGATGCACACCTCCATCTCATTTGGAAGATGTCTCTGAAGTCCTGGAAGAACCCATGTTTGTGGTACGGTGGAGTGTTATCTCACTGTTGTCGCTACCATGATTTCTCTCATGTCTTTTCACAGTGGGTTGGAAAGGCAGATATGAAGTTGGCGTTGGGAGCTCAGGAAGATACTGTTTGGAAGGTGTAGACAGTGGTGAGTGGGTGGGATGAAAATGTGTACTAACACAGGATGTCAGTGGAGAAGGCATGGTGTAGGAACAAGGCTATGAGTCAGGCACATGTCAAAGAATAAGCCATGGGTGAAGAACATTGTGTGTGCAAAAGCCAAAACTACAAAGGCATCTTGAACAGTTCTAGAAACTGTAATATGAATACCAATTTCCAATGACTTCTGGATGTTTCCTAGGGAGCGTCCCTGACTTTGGACACTGTTGGAAGGTTGGCCTGGGTTCTGAAGTCTGTGGAGTCATGGCTATGTTTCTGAATGAGGCTATTAGTGTATTTTCTTAGCTTTGAGTAGATTAAATTTATTTTGTTAAAATTTTTATATTTTTAAAATAAATTTTCAATAGAAGTCTCTAGAAGTTCTGAGAGAAAAGTAGAGTAAGGGCTGGCTTAGCTTCCACTCCTTGAAGTTGTCCCCTTTCTCAGAAGCACAAGAGTTGGGTGGAGTAGATTTTCTCTCATCACTTTGCTTTTGAAGAGCTGTATGAACTTCAGCCGTGGGCTGAGTGTTTCCACCAAGCGGCCCAGGGAAGGAAGCATTTGCTAAGGTTATTTATTTGCAGCAGGTGTTAGAATTTGACATTTGATATGACTTACCCATATTTTCAGAGACTGTGAATTAAGAAAAGCATCTGAAATACGCACAAAATGTTATCAGAAGCATACTCACACACAGAGTGTTTGAAAAAGCTTCTGATGAGCTCTCCTGTAGACTGCAGGTTTGAAAAGGCTTGGTGCCTCACTCATGTCTCCCAGCCAGCTGATCTCGGTCCAGGAGGCTGGAAGGAGCATAATAGGAAACCTGTTCTTTTAGCATTTTCAGCCGCTCTGGGATACATCTGAGCAGGAAGTGTGCTGTGGGAAGTCTGCTCTCAGAATCTCCCTCCTGATTCCTCGTTTCTAGCGGCTCCTTCCAAACACAGATGGTTATCTGAAATGTAATTTTCTTATTCCATACAAAGGAAATTAATGGATGGAAGCAAGTGGATCCCACATCTCAAGTCAGCCCAATGGCATAAGACTTCCCATTTGTTCCTGATGGTATCAGAATAATTGCTTCATGGTGACTTGTCAATATTTGGACCTAAACTTTGGTGCTAAAACTAAGAAATGCAGCATCACTTCATTGCCCTTTCACTAGGAAGAGCCATGAGTTGACATTTACTCTGTGAGTGCAGGAAGCACATGTGTCCCCAGGGGCCAGAAAAATACTCATCACGTGGAATATATTCACTAAAAATGTATTAAGATAGGAATAGTGGGCATTCCCTATGTCTTCTCACACCAGATTCTAGGACGGTTTGGCCAGAATTTACTACTTCATACCTCCATCACTGATTCAGTTAAAAAAAAATCTCTGGAATAAATCTCATTCCTTTTAGTAACTTTTTAAATACAAGGAACATTCCATTATTAAAAATGTTTTTTAGATATATATATTAAAACATAAGAGAGGCATGATTTGTTTTTGATCTAGTGATGATTCTAACACAAATTCTATAGTCACATGAACCACACTGTCAATAAAATACTGTTAATAATATCAACAACAATAATTAGAAAATCTCTAGGTCTTATAACTCAAAACTATGTTTAGTGGGGACTTATTCAGTTTTAAGTACCATAAAAGGTTCTGCAAAGGAATATATAAAATTCCAGAGAAATGGGTTTTAGTTCTGAGATATTTAACGACAACAACAGTGATACCTGACAAGCAGTCAGTGTATATACTCACCACTGAGCAAATCTATATACTATACTATTTAGTCAGTGCTACAGACTTAGATGCTACTGTTTCTCACATTTAGCAAGTTATAAATCTACAGGGAAGAAATTGTCCTTGGTAAAATTAATAAGAAATAATAAAGTTTGAATTTTATTTATACATTTATTTATTTACTTTATATTCTGATCTCAGCTTCCTCTCCCTTTTCGCCAGCCAGTCCCTCCCTCTCACCTTATCTCATCACTGCCATCCCTCCTCCCTTTCTCTTCACAAAGGGGAGGCCTCCCATGGATATCAGCTTGTTTTGGCATATCAAATTGCGGCAAGACTAGGTGCATCTAAGTTTGAAAATTTTTTGTCATAGTCTGTACTTCTCCCATGACCATTGACCTTTATTTTCTTTTAACTCTAGAGGTTATCAGAGGCTTCTGTATACACAAATGCAGTAGAACTCTTGAGACAATCCGTGACAATCCAGTAACTACAAAATGGATAAGTGGAAACATTAGAAAGGCACACCCAATCAAAGAGAGTGGAGGCCTTCCCTTGAGAAGATGGCATGGAAGCTGTGCATGCAGCTGTGAAATTGTGCATCAGCTAAAACTATGACTGCTTCTCTCTTTACATGTACAATGCTAGACTGTTGGTTAGGCAATAGTAACAGCAGCAAGAAACATGGTACTGCTTGTTTTTGTGTGAGTTTGAGAAAATATTTTTATGTCTTGTGTAAATTCATAGGTCTTCATAAGCTCCCCTTTAAGTGAAAAAGAACTAGAGGGATCTTCATGACAAAGCCTTTACAAAGACAATCTGGCAGACAGCGGGTCCACAGGACACCTACAATGTCTTCCATAAACTTTTTATATACTGGTTATGAAGCTGTGGTTCTGCCTACAAGTCTTGTCCTTCTGCACCGCACCTTACCACCTTCCATCCAGCTGCACAGTGCAGAACTCCACACTATGGATTTGATTAAAAAAAAATAATCACAGACAAAAGTGTTTAGATTGTTCAACTGCATCCATTGGATGAGACCTTGTCTCACCTCCTTGCCTTCCAGTCTGGTCTCTGCTACTGAGAACGTGTGTGTGTGGTGTGTGTGTGGTGTGTGTGTGGTGTGTGTGTGTGTGTGTGTGTGTGTGTGTGTGTGTGTGTGTGCAATTTGTCAGAGATGGAAACTCCATTTCTCTCCCTTATTATCACACGCCTATTTTATTGCTATTGCTTTCAGAAGTATGAATGTTTGTAAAATAATGTCCAATTCATGAGAATCTTTTTGCTTACGTCACCACCGCCACCCACCCCCTTTCCCAAAATAAGAATGTTAAAACGATTGAACTCAAGTAAAATCAGAGAAACAAAACATGTTACAATATTTTGGGTGAAGAGAATGAAATGAAACTCCCTTTTGGAAACCTTTATAAAACATGATGATAGGGTAGAAATAGTGGCAGAGGAGGAGTGAGAGATGGGCCTTGCCTTTGCTATGCCATTGAGTTCCACTCAGAATATCCAGGGATTGGTAGAGCTGGTTGAACAGCATGTGCCAATGTGTAATAAATCTTACTATTTCTGTGTATTTTATAAAATAGTAAAGGAAACAAATATGATCTTTTTGTTTTTTGTTTCGAGAATATTTTTTTATTATCCTTAGCATATATTAATTTCATTTTGATATTTTCACATGTGCATATATTTTAGAAATGTGATTATTTTAATCCCCTAGATTTTCCAAATGACAAAGAAGAATTCTAATCACTCTCTGTACAATAAATAATGGATAATTCTGTCTGTCAAAACAGCTCACATGAGACAGAGGAGAGGAGAGAGGAAAATGCAGCGTCAGACTGGAAGGGCAGGGAGTGCAGGGATGAAGTCAAAGGAGACATACAGAATTTATGTTAGAAAACGGCTGGTTTTCATGCCATCATCCTATTTTTGAGTCAATACCTCCTCTACCAGTTTAGATTAGTTGAAGATTCATTTGTAAGGCCTTTTAATTGCTTTCATAAATACTAAAAATGAAGTGTACGTTTGCACGCTCATGGTTTATGGTCCTCCATGAGGAGGAGACAAAGATAAACTTAAGGTTTAGAAACACTTCTAGACCATGTATATCCAATAATATTTAATTCTTAAAAATATAGTGAGACTGCTAAAAAAATTAAACATAATGATAGGATGTCCCCTTTTAAAATTAGATTTCATTTAAAAAAATCTCAGCTACATGGCTTGTTTAGTACATTTCACTATTATAACCTTTTATATGATGTTTTCAAATTGGGCATCCTCTTTTGTTGATGAGTGCTTGGCTATCTAAACACAAATTTCAAAGTTGAGTGGCTAAAGGAAGCATGGAAAATAAATGCTGAATTTCTCCTCTAATGAAATTAAAATTAGTAAGATTTCAGATACAAGAACTTATATTTTTCTAAAATCAGAAAACACAAATTAAGTGTGCCAAAGCTCTTTAAGCAAAACCTTAACTGTTGTCTATCTTAAAGAGATGGAGAAATTGGGAGCAGAATTTCTGTGTTTGAAAGAGAGATCTAGTTACTGTTAACTGCTATGAAAACAAAACGCAGGACACCACCTCTGAGAGTTCTCAGGGTGGAGAAGCTCTGCAGTGGCAGAGCGATTGGGCACCGTATGTGAGGCATGAGGTGCAGCCCCCAGTGTCATTGTCCAGCTCCAACACTAAAAGCTTAAGACAGGTTCGTGGTGAATAGATTAAAGTATGAAATCAAGAAATCTGAATTAATTCATTCAAAAGGTATTTAATGAAAATTTCTGCTTTTCAGATTTTTTTCCTCCAAATCCTGTAGATATAAATTCTGTGGCCAATAAAGCCAAACTCTTTAGCAGGTCTTCTCATGGCAAGAAAAAAGACAATGGTGATGAGGGTGTTATTCTATGGTAGATCATGTGCACAGTACACATGAGGCAGTGAGTTCAGCATATACACACACACAGACACATACATACACACAGACACATACACACACAGACACATACATACACACAGACACATACATACACACAGACACATACATACACACAAATACATACATACACACAGACACATACATACACACAGACACATACACACACAGACACACAGATATGCAAACACAGAGACACACATACAGATAGACACAGACAGACAGACAGACACACACACACAAACACATACACACAAAGTGACACACAAAGTGACATGCAATGACAGAAACACAGACATGCACACACATACACACAGACACAGACACATACACACATAGACACATGAACATGCAAACACAGAGTACATACATACAGACACACATACGTGCAAACACAGAAACACACACACACACACACACACACTGGTGTTAATCAGCAAACACAGAGGCAATCACAACTATGGGAAATGCTCTGCAGAAGAGAAGATACAGACTGTAACAAAGGTTGTTAAATAGTTGGAATGTCAGGGAGAGCTTCCTTGAGGAAGATGCTTAACTGAGGCCAGCAAATAGGCAGTGGAAACAGGGCTGCAGGTGCAGCCAACATAAGGACTGGACTAGGGAGCACACGCTGGGAAGGTTGGACAAAGCCTTTGTGTCCTACATTGTGTTTTATCCTAAGCCATGAAAATGTATGAAGCAAGTAGGTGACTTAATCAGATATTCAGGATTGCATCTGGAAAGAACAGCTGCTGTTTTGGAGGACTAGTTGTAACCAGTGTGGAGTGGTTGGGCTATAACGTGGGTGGTTGTCTGAGTAGAAAACTCTAGGGACATGCCAGCACCTCATAAAGCAGCAGTCGGCAGGCATCCAAAGAAAGGAGGTATTTAGAAGATCTACGGAGATACTCTGACATGACTAGGTGAGGAAGTGGATACAGACTCGTTTTTCACCCCTATTTCCATATAAATACATTTGTGAATATTTAGTATATTTCACATATTCTGTTCTTACATATAAATGTATGTATATATGCAAATGTATATTATGAGGCTGTTTCATATTAATGCTTTATAGATTATGCTTAAAGAGAACAATCTTTATGGTTAATTTCTCTCTTTAAAACAGATTTTGCTTTCTCTTATTTCCCCAATTAAGAGGTCCTGCTCAGACTATGGCACCAGCCAAGGACAATACACGCAGTAAACTTCGAATCTCTACCCAGATCTAGCCAATGGACAGGACATTCTCCACAGTTGAGTGCAGAGTGGGGTCTGACTTTCACACGAACTCTGGTGCCCCATATTTGACCACGTCCCCTGGATGGGGAGGCCTGGTGGCACTCAGAGGAAGGATAGCAGGCTACCAAGAAGAGACTTGATACCCTATGAGCATATACAGGGGGAGGAGGTCCCCCTCAGTCACAGTCATAGGGGAGGGGAGTAAGGGGAAAATGGGAGGGAAGGAGGAATGGGAGGATACAAGGGAGGGGATAACCATTGAGGTGTAATATGAATAAATTAATAAAATATATTTTTAAAAAAGAGCAATGCTCAGGATTTTTGATGCTCAAAAAGTGAGTTTAATGGCCAAATGAAGATAGAAGGAAGGGCAACTTTTCTCATTGCTGGGATAACTCTTAAGCTTAAGAATTCTATCACGCAGGGCTGGAGAGATGGCTCAGAGGTTAAGAGTACTTGTTGCTCCTCCAAAGGTTCTGAGTTCAATTCCCAGCAACCACATAATGGCTCACAAACATCTGTATAGGGATCTGAGGCCCTCATCTGGACTGTGGGTGTACATGCAAACAGAGCACTCATAAATGTTAAATAAATAAATCTTAAAAAAAAAAAAAAAAGAATTCTATCACGCTTTCTCCTCTAGCCCAGCAAGATGCCCAAGGGGAAGAAGGTGGCCCCGGTCCCCACCGCTGCCATGAAGAAACAGGAGGCCAACAAGGTGGTCAATCCTTTGTTTGAGAAGAGGCCCAAGAACTTCAGCATCGAGCAGACATCCAGCCCCCAAAGAGCTCTCACTCGCTTCGTTAAATGGCCGTGCTACATCAGGCTGCAGAGGCAAAAGGCCATCCTCTATAAGCGCCTCAAAGTACCTCCTGCCATTAAGCAGCTCACGCAGGCCCTCGACACACAGTTACCCAGCTGCTTAAGCTTGTCCTCAAGTATAGGCCAGAAACAAAGGCTACCGGCTCGTGCTGGGAAAGAAGACATCCCAACTAAGATACCACCTCTCCTTCGAACACGGAGGGGTTAAAAGAGTCACCACCTTGGTGGAGAACAACAAGGCTCAGCTGGTGGTAATTGCCCCATGACGTAGACCCCATTAAGCTGGTGGTCTTCCTCCCTGCCCTGTGTCGAAAGATGGAGGTCCCCTACTGCATCATCAAGGGAAAGGTCAGGCTGGGGCAGCTGGTCCACAGGAAGACTCGCACCACCGTAGCCTTCCAACAGGTTAACTCGAAAGACAAGAGTCCTCTGGTTAAGCTGGTGGAAGTTATTAGGACCTATTACAATGATAGATATGATGAGATCTGTCGCCATTGGGGATGCAACCTCCTGGGTCCTAAATCTGGGGCATGCACGCCAAACTGGAAAAGGCAAAGGCTAGAGAGCTCACGACTAAACGGGGTTATATGTACACTGCTAAGTTTTCTGTACATAAGTATAATTACAAAAAAAAAAAAAAAAAATCTACTGCACGTTTTAACATCATTTAAGGTGGATTCTGCCAGGCTTCCTCCAAACTACTCATTTAAGGAGTTACTTCAGTAATGACTAGGTTATAATAATGTATTATAGTTTAAGTGACAATAAAGGAGAATTAAAAGTGAAAAATAGTGAATAACGTGTGACCGTCATCATCCAGGTAGGGCATGAATGATTTAGGGTCAGCCTGCAGAGTGATATTGGAAAAAGTGACTGGGTGACTGGGCTCAGGCTTCTATGTACTGAATTTTTATTTTATTGTATTGATTTTCTTTCCCTGCCTCACTCGTACAATTCTTCTTGACGAATTCTGCCACTTTTATGATTCTGGTTTCTTAGAGTAGTTAAAAGAAGTGTAAACGGTAATTAAAATCTTCATGCCTTTTTCACATATTCTCTCTCTGTCTCTGTCTCTGTCTCTGTCTCTGTCTCTGTCTCTCTCTCTCTGTCTCTCTCTCTCTCTCTCGCTCCCTCTCTCTCGGTAGCAGCTAAATCATTACCCCATAAATATGTTTAATAGCAAGGTCCTGCCGTATGATGCTGGGGTCTTACTCTGCTACAGTGCAGGGTCCACTGATTACTGACTTGGGGAAGACAGATGTTGCTGATATGGAACAAGAACATTTAGATATTTTACCTACTATTAATATTTATATATAAATTAAATTTCCCTCTCAAAGTAATGAGCAATAGAAATGGTATTCCTTTTAATGGATGAGCTCAGTTGCAACTAAGTGCTGCACGGCATGGGGGTTTCATGGAAGGGCTCACTCAGGGGGCTCTGGTTGGTGCAAAGACCCAACCTTGGCAGCAACTAGTGTTTCAGAGATTTTGCTGCAATATATTTCTAGGACTCTAAACTGAGCAATTGTACAGCACATTACTGTTACCGTAGCCTACCCATAGCAGGAAACCATTTTAAAATATGAAATTCAATGGGCTTTAGCAATCTCTCTCTCTCTCTCTCTCTCTCTCTCTCTCTCTCTCTCTCTCTCTCCGGCCTATTTTTTGTTTTGTTTTGAGACAGGGTCTTATTGCGCCATTCTGGCTGTTCTGGTACTCACTCTGTATGTAGATCATGCTGGCCTCGAGGCCTTGAACTCACAGAGATCCTCCTGCCGCTGCCTACTGAGTGCTGGGATTAATGGTGTGTGCCACTATGCCCAGCTCTCTGGCAGTAGTTTATCTTCCTTTTCTTCATCATATGTCCATTGTCAAACATGAACTGCTGGAAATGATACAGTGATCTAGAGAAGCTCTGGGGAATATTTAGGTTTAACGTTAAGCCCTTTTTCTTGAAAAGACAAATAATCACTTTCAGTTTGGAAATTTGTATTGCAAGAGACTAATTTGGCTTGGGACATCCTCTACTTGGGAGCATCTCTAAGATGCTCTTAATGCTCAGTTCCTGTCACTGAGCAAACATGAAGTGCAGATGTTATGGGCAGGGAGTGTTAAAATGGCTGCCACTGTGGTTCAGCCATTTTAGCTTTGGCTTCCTTTTATATATTGCTTTCCTCCATTTTTCTTTTCTTTTCTTTTTTTATTAGCAGTGCCTTTTCTGTTCTTCTAGCAGCATTAATTTTGAGAACTCAAGTTTATTTCTGTCTTACACCCTCTGTTGAAGGGGTTACTAATACCCCTCTCCTATTCCTTATGTATCCTTGTTTCTGATCAACAATCTATATTAATTTTCCATCCAAGATGTGAATTGTTTTAAACTAACAAAGTCACCTTTTCTTTCATTGAGCCCATATTAATATGGAGCACAAAATCTACCGTCTTTAGAAATGCTTTTTGATAACTGTTCTTTTACAGTGGAATGTTTCTTGACTCTAGAAAGTCAGAAATTTCTTTGAGCCTGTGCATATTAAATAGCATATAAAATTAAATTTACATTGTTACCTTTTAATAAAGTAGTTACAAACTTAAGTTGGTGAGTATACTTGAGCTCATTTTATAGTTGAAGATATCAAGGTTTCAAGAGATTATGTAATTTTTCTATGGCAATATTTATAGAAAATGAAAAGCCCCTCCCCACAACTAGGCAACATTACTTTTTAAACACATATTCCACAAATTGCAATTGTTGTGGGTGAAGGACTGTTTTGGCAATGCCTTTGGTGATAGAACTTTCGGCTCCCTTTCGACAACTGGGTATTTTGAGTTAAAAATTTCAGTACAAATATGAAATGAGACAACACAACCTGCTTGTCACATCAGTTATTGACACTCATTAACTTATCAGACGGTTGGTGCTTCTGTTAGAAAAGTGGAAATACTGTCAGATTGGAAAAACTGCCAAACTATCACCAATTTATATTGTCAGTCCACATTGTCTTTACATGGAGTGGGAATGGAGCTTGAGCCTTTTGTACTTGACAGTGTGCATTTTCAGAACAATTGGATGAACTCAGGAGCACTATATGAAGCATCAAATGGAGCACGGTTAAAAGCTTTGGACCTCACGCATGCGCAGAGATCCGAGGATCTATGCTGATTCTCTTACCCTGTGATCTTGTCCTGCTACCTGGTGTTTCAGATGCAGCTCTCAGCAGCAAGACAGAGCGAGCGTTTTAGAGGCTGTACCCTTTTAATGCAGGTCCCCTGAAGCAGGAGGTCAAACCTTCTATAGTCTTCATCCTTAATCCCGTGGCTGGAAAATGGGTGACTCATACACTTGGTCCGTTGGCCAAATATACTTCTTCTAGGAATTCTCAGGAGGATCTTTTAAGATTCTAGGGTAGCCTCAGCAATTCTCAACCTGTGGGTCATAAGCCCCTGGCAGTCAAAGACTTTTTTTTTTTTTTTTTGCTAAGATCACATATCAGATATTCTGAGTATCAGACATTTACATTATGAGTCATAACAGTGGCAAAATTATAGTTGTGAAGTAGCAACAATATAAGCTGCTCTGGGAGCTGTGTTCATTTGGAGAGTAGCTAGCTGGTGGACAGAGACCCTGGTATGATACCTAACATACCAACCAAATAATTAAAGGTTTAAGATGGTTCCAAAATTACATTTCTTTGGAAAAAAAAAAAAAGATGATTTGGAGACCAATCTACAGCGGGGTCTATGAAATAAAAGGAAAGGTTTAAATTAGACCTTGACCCTGGTTGGTGGCTGCCCATCATTTGAGCCAACTGAGACTCCATTAGAACCCTCTCCCTGCAACATACACACAAAACCAAACAAAAACCAAACCATGAGGCTATAACATTGGAAGCTTTGTGTTGCGTTCATGAAATATTTTGAAGAAATGTCTTTAATTAATAAATTAGTTTGATATTGGTGTTGTGACTCAGAAACTTTAAAAGCACTCTCCTTAGGCATAGATGTGTAAGCAAGGGGCGCCTTTGCTGTAAAGTTTGGCAAGAGGGAAAACGCTGCAGTTCTCCACATTTCCAGCAGGGGTCAATATGTTTTCATCATTACCTACGGAACGCTCCCCGGAAGCAGCCGCAGTGTTGATCCTAATTGGAGCAGACACAAGGATCTTCTATAATCCTCTGACATCCTTTTCAAATAATAATTCTTAGGTGGGTGGTGGGCTGGTGGCTGCAATGCCAGCGCGAGGCTTCTCCACAATGAAGCCTAACCATTGTCAATTATTTTTGATGTATGCTAGCTTAACTTAAGTCTCCCTCTGACTGGCGTTTCCAAGCCACAGAAGGGTATTCCTCCTCCTAATTATTGAGACACAGTGCCCAGGATGGCCAGAACCAGTGTGCTATTTTGGCTTAATGTGCTCTCCAAAAAGCATTCCCTCTTCCCAGCCTCCTTGTGCCCTTCCCACTCAGCACAAAGAGAAGCATATGCTTTCAGTCAAGTGTCTTAGGAATGGTTTACTTATAACCTTAATTGCTGGGGCCATTTGACTTTAACTCATTACATGCCAGTCCTTGGAAGCAATTACAGACATCCTGAGTACACGTGATTAGAGTTGCGTGAATACATCGCCCACCAGTTTGGTAATCACAGCTGAATCTCCTTTGCCTATCCACTTTCTGGTAATTCGTTTAGGGGCTCTGTCAGCTGTGGTGTGTATTAAGGGGACAAATTGTCACCTTTTGTGTGCATTTTAAAAACTCTTGGTTGCTTCAGTCTCAAATTGTCAAGCGGAAGACTGTAAGAAAAGGAAAAATTTCCTGACACCCCCCCCCCCCCCCCCGGTTTTACTCTCTTTGGCACTGGATACAGCCCTTTCAGCTGACGGGGGGGGGGGGAGTGAATGTCTCCATGTAGAGACATTTGCAGAAATCTGATTCTGGAGAGCCAGGGGTGTTGAGCAAGAATATATTACCAGGACACCGGGAAAAATAACTGGTTAACTGCTTGTGTGCTGCACCTGCGCAAGGGAGAAGGGTGAGCTGCCCACCTGGCAGTGAACCTCACCCGCCTTCAGGCTTGGTGAAAGCAAGGCTTTTACCCTGAGGCCGTCACAGCACTCCCTAGGTGGGGGCTGGGGAATGCCTTTTGGAAGGTGAAATACAAGCTGGGAAGCTACAGCGAACACAGCAGACCAGTGGTATTTGGAGTTTGCACTAGGTTTATAGAAAGTCAGGGGAAATTTCCACTTCATGCAGAGGTTGATGGGTTCCAAAAAAGATTTTTTTTTGGTCACATACCAAAGGGGGGGACATGCTTTTATACACGTGGTTGCATTTTACACACCTAAAACTGTCGTTTCTTTTACCATCAGAGTTTGCCAATCCGCTGCCATGCTTCAGCAAAGCAGGTACTTTGATAAAATACCTTGATGAGGCCACTCTAGTTCCTGTCCTTCAATTCCGTATTTGTGTAAAAAACAAGCAAGCAAGCAAGCAAGCAAGCAAGCAAACAGACCAACAAAATGTAAGAGCCATTCTCAAATTCAGATAAGAGGTACAGGGCTTGCATGGCACACACTGCTAAGAAGGCCAGTGTTAATTTCCTCTGAGGTCTGGCCGCCTCCTCACAGGCCCTCTGCATTTTATCGGGAGTTAGGAGAAGCTGGGGAGAATTTTGGGCTCATTCTTTGTGGTTGCCAAAGATGGATTAATTTCCTGATGTTTTAAAAAAAGAGTATTATTTACATTCAAAAGTAGTTCACTGCACAAGAATATATCTCTTAAAAATAAGAATTTATTTATTTGTTTCCTTAGGGCCTACTACAACGCCAAACTCTGCTAACAATGTGGGGCTGTATTGATGAACAAAACAGACACAGGCTGTATTCCCATGAAGGTTACATGCTGCTTGCTAAAATATACATGCTTTGAAAGTATGTATGTTCTAAAAAAAACCCCAGTATATTTTTATTTCCTCACTTCACACATTTGCTTCTTCATATTTAAAATGTAGGCTGAGATACTCCTTGCATTCTTTGAAGGTGAAAAAAAAATATAACTGCAGAGTGAGTGACAGAATTTTGGTGACTGCAGAATGGCTGCAGTCTTAGTTGGGAACAGGATGGGTATAAACTGGTTTACAAATAATTAACAGATTAGGATGCTTTTTAGGAAGTTCATTCATTCATAAAATGGAGCAATACGCCTCTGGAGCAATTGACACAAGAGTTCAAGGTTGCCTACCCCCTCTGCAGGAGGCTGTGATAACTCAACATGGCCGCATCCTGTTCTCACAGCACGGCTTCAGCCGAACTTAACCGGCTCTGCCCTTGGAGTCCTGACCTCATGGATTAGGAGCAGTGAGAGGAAGCGGCTTCCAAATGACCTTTTAGGACGTGTGTGGATTTCAATTCTGTTTACTGAGTTTACTGTTAACTATGGAAGCAACCTTAAATGAGAGTAAATTTTTTTCATTTCGTTATTCAAATTCATCTCAGAGTTCAATAATGACCATCTGCGTTTGATTAAAAAGACATAGTTTAGAAAGTATAAATACAACTTAATTCATGAAGCTGTACTGGTTCTTTGCTTATTGCTAGGATGGTCTGGTTTCAAGACATCTGGACTGGACATCTATCCTAGTCTCTGAGTAATGGTTAGGGTGCTCTTTTAAAAGCTCAACTTTGATTTTTTTTTTTTTTTTTTACTTTTCATCATTTATAGGAGTAACAACAACAACAACAACAACAACAACAACAACAACAACACCCTGTAGGACCCAAACTACAAGCTACTTATTTCCCTTCCCCATTGATCCATGTCTTTTTTCTTCGTCAGAAGCTGTGATTGATATCCAATGTTTTCTGGTAATGTTTACCTTGGATTGGTGAATAACTACAACCAACTATTAGGTGTTTTGCATTGACGGCTTCCTGCCTGAAAGAAAAGCCTATATTGTGGATGTCATAGGCTTGAGGGGAGAACTTCCTGGTGCATCGGTATATGGGCGTGATGTTAATCTGCCTTGGAAATATGTTTGTGTCTATAGACTAGTGAGGTTCTCAGCCTTGTCAGAGAAGCTTCTGTTTGAGCAAAGACTCATAGGCTGTGTAAGTGCTGAGAACATGTGACTATCAAGTGTTCAGCCCTCAATGGAGCATCTGCGTCTCAAACCCGACCCCAAAGCTTATGGAACATCAGGAAAACTGTGTGTGTGTGTGTGGGGGGGTGGATAACGTAGGAGCCTGAGGATGGGTGAGAATGCTGTGATAATCTGTCTTTTGCACATGTCATGTCTGCTGCTCCCATAGATCCACAGCAGCAACAGCTGCCTGGGCAAGACTGGGCCTGGTGACATCCCATCACGAAGCAGAGAGGGGCACAGAAGTCTCACCTGATGAGCTCTAGGCAGGGGCATCTTTAACGGGGGTACAGTCACAGGTGAGTTGCTCATGTTCAGGCAAATAAAGCTCAACCCATCTACACTCGTGTAGGCAGCCTTAGTTAAATGCAATAGGCCACAAAGAACAGAGCAGATATGGAAAGGGTCATGAAACCCATTGGAAAGAAGAGGAAGTTGCGTGGGGGGTGGGAGCATGAGAGAAGATAACGGAGAGGAGCGTGATCAAAGTACATTCTATGTATGTATGTAACAAAATTGTGAAGGAATAAATAAAAAAGAAATGTATCTGAAATGGAATGCCTTCAAATTTCATATGACATTTTGCTGGAAGGTTATCAAAAAACCCAGGCAGTCCTTTGCTTTTGAGTTTTCCACTTTAAAGAAAAGAAGTTGCTGTGTTGCTATACACATTTTCTGCTTCTGAACTTTTAACTTCTGTTTGCGGGTACACTTCAAACCAATCAATCAATCAGTTAATCAATGAATCAATGGATGGGAAATATCAAGAGAGAAAATGCTGCTGCCTGTGTTGAGATTCCCACTGCCTGGTCTTTCAAAGATCATCTGCTGCTTTGGTGCTCATTAGGAGTGCATGGCTCTCTGTCCTTAGATAGCTGTTGATTTTCTGCTGCCAAAGTATTAGCAGTTATAAATAGATTTTGAAATAAAAAGAGTTGACTATGTTAGGGCTTTTCTCGGACTGTTCAAGTTAAACTTTCAGAAGCCAAGAGAAATATTTAAAAAACAAAAATTTGTTGGGTATTATTATGGTAGATGGATCTTAAGGATTTTTTTTTGTTTCCAGTTTTAATCTTGAAATAGAAAGGTTATTTTTAATTGTTAAAAAAATTTAAAGCTGAACTTTATATTTTTAAAATTAATGTGTTTATTCATTTTACATTCTAATTGTAGCCCCCTCCCTCCTCTCCTCCCTGTCCCCTGCCCCACATCTTCCCCATGTTCCCCCCTCCCCTACCCCTCAGAAAGGGAAGGCCCCCACCTACCCATCCCAGCAGGTCAAGTTACCTCAGTACTGAGCACATCCACTACCATGTTGGCCTGGCCAGGGAGCTCCACCAGAAGGAAGTGCTCAAAGAGCATGCAAGAAAGTCAAACAGCCTCTACTCCCCTTACTAGGGGGCCCACATGAAGGCCAAGCTGCCCATCAGGAACATGTGCATAGGGAGCCTGAGTCCAGTCAATACATGGTCCTTGGTTAGTGTTTGGTCTCTGCAAGCCCCCTGGGCCCAGGTTCGTTGATTCTGTTGGTCTTGTGGAGCTACTGTTCCCTCCAGGTCCTTTTTTCCTTCCCTCTACTCTTCCAGAAGACTTCCTGCACTCCATGCAAAGTTTGGCCTGTGAGTCTCAGCATCTGTTTCAATCCACTGGTGGAGCCTCTCAGAGGACAGCTACGCTAGGCTTCTATCTGCAAGTATTGCCGAGTGTTGTTAATAGTGTCAGGGGTTGGCTCTCTTGCATGGTGTGGCCAGGCATTAGTTGGACATTTCTCAATCTCTGCTCTTTTTTTATTCCTGCACACCTTGTAGGCAGGGTAAATTTTGTGTTCAAGTTTTGGTGGGTGGGTTGGTGTTTCTCTCCCTGTGCTAGGAATCCTGTCTGGTTAGAGGATGGCCTCTTCAGTCTCCATGACCACCACTAGTAGAAGCCTTGAAAGAGCAATTATCAACTTCACATGAAAAAACAAAAAACCCAAAATAGTTAAAACACACCTGTACAATAAAATAATTTCTGGAGGTATCTCTATCCCTGATTTCAAGCTATACCACAGAGCAAGAGTAATAAAAACTGCACGGTGCTGGCATAGATACAGATTGGTTGATCAATGGAATAGAATTGAAAACCCAGAAATAAATCTACCAACCTATGGACACTTGATTTTTGACAAAGAAGCCAAAGCCATACAATGGAAAAATGGTAGCATCTTCAAGAAATGATGCTGGTCTAACTAGAGGTCTGCGTGTAGAAAAATGCAAATAGACCTTGAACAAAACACAAGTCTAAAAGGATTAAGGACCTTAACATAAAGCTAGAAACACTAAATATATTAGAAGAGAGAGTGGTTCCTGGACCCAAGCCATGCAAAGACACAGCACTCCAGGCAGGCCTAAACTTACTATACAACCCAGGCTGTTTTCAAACTTTCAATCCTCTTGCCTCAGACTCCCAAAAACTGGGATTATAGAAATGCTCCTCTATGCTTGGTTTATACCTTACTTAGAAAACATTTGTCTTTATGACTCTGTCATTTCTCTTGGGATATACATGTTCATATAATTCAACTGAAGTGATTTTAGGAGGAAATTACTTTGATTTTTAGAAGGAAATTAGCATTCCAATAACTAAAAACAAATACAAATTTGTTCACAGATATTAGATATACCTAGGTAGACATCACACATTGTACATAAAACACACCCATGTCTTAAGTGAATAAAGTAAAAAGTTATTCATATGCAAATAAGTAATTAGTGGATCGTAGCCTAAATAAAGATGCAGATATTTATCATAGCATCATTTAAAGTTCTGGCATTGATTTGGAAGGCCATGGGAGTCATAGCAAGATCAACTGAGATTTTCTTGTTTCCCCCCTGAACTTAAGACAACTGCAGTCACCAGGAACATACATGATGGTTGGCGTCTTACAAAGGAAAGAATGGATGGGATGCCTGTCAGATTTGATGCTTTTATCAGGAAGCAGATTCTCCTGAAATCTCTTTATGTCTCTTGGCCGGAACTGTGTCATGTAACTTTTCTAGATAGAAGAAACAAAGGCTGGCAAAGGAGAAGTGGCTGCATAGTGAATGTGAAAAGGGGTATGTGTTTTAAAAAAAAAATTCAAATACATAACAAATGCCATTGTACAGGCAGAAAAATTTAATGAACAATTGGATGTATATAATTGGTAGACCATATATGTAAGCATAGATGGATCATAAACTGTGAGTGTAGGGGTAATAAACTCAGGATTAAATAAATAAAATCAGATTAAAGTCACCAGTTTTTAATTTTCCTAGTGCTGTGGCCCTTTAATACAATGCCCCAACATAAAATTACTTTTGTGGCTACTCCATAACTGTAAATTTGCTACTGTTATGAATCATAATATAAATATTTGATGTGTAGATGGTCCCAGATGACCCCTGTGAAAGGGTCATTAGATCCCCAATTTGAGAATCTCTGATTTGGATGATATAATATTAGGCTAATATGTAATATATATGTACCTCCTAGAAGTTGAGGGGAGGGAGAATAAAAGATAAATAATATTTGAGTGAATAATTCTTAAAGATCTCTAGAGTTAGGTGTAGTGTGTCATATTTGTGTTTCCACACTGAGG
Source organism: Acomys russatus (assembly GCF_903995435.1). Classification (NCBI taxonomy): domain Eukaryota; kingdom Metazoa; phylum Chordata; class Mammalia; order Rodentia; family Muridae; genus Acomys; species Acomys russatus. The sequence continues at coordinate 35,271,059 of NC_067159.1, forward strand.
AGGCAGAGGAAGAAAGATCACCATAACTTGGAGACTAGCATGGCCTATACAGCAACTGTCTAGCCAGCCAGAATCATAAGCTATCAAATTCTGTATTTGAAAAGTTTCAAATTTGAGCAACATATAATTTTATAGTTTCAAAGCATTCATCAAGTGCTCACCTATATAAAAATTAATGTGTTACATAGTTAAATGAATGAAAACAAATGTAAAGAGAAAATACCCAAGCAACTAGAGAAAAATTAAGTATTACATATAGAAACAGGATCTAAATAATAGTTGGCGGTCAATGTTTCCAAACAATGAAACTTAGACAATACAGAATAATGTTTAACACCCTATGAGAAGAAATTGAGAAGGAAGATTGAATATAAAATTGTAGTTCCAATGAAAATATTCACAGAACAAAGCAAAATGGGAAAAAAATCTCACATAACAATTCATAATTAATTATAGTAGATCTGTTTTAAAAATACTAAGAAACTTTCTTTTTTATTTTATTTTATTAATTTATTCATATTACATCTCAATTGTTATCCCATCCCTTATACCCCCCTATTCCTCCCCCCTCCCATTTCCCCCTTACTCCCCTCCCCTATGACTGTGACTGAGAGGGACTTCCTCCCCCTGTATATGCTCATAGGGTATCAAGTCTCTTCTTGGTAGCCTGCTATCCTTCCTCTGAGTGCCACCAGGCCTCCTCATCCAGGGGAGGTGGTCAAATATGGGGCACCAGAGTACATGAGAAACTTTCTTGAGTTTGAAGTAAATAACACTAAATAATAGTCCATATTTATAGAAAATTAAAAAAGATCACAAATGATACATCAATGGCAGGCATAAAGTATTTTATCCACCCATTGCAGAATGATATATATCTAACAAGATATATGCATCAAGAAGCAAGGAGTGAGCTGACAATAAAAAAGAGAGGATAAAAGTCACTGTCCATGTAAGCATCTTGACATTTGCTGGAGGTGAGTTTGAACTCATCTATTGGTAAAAGCAGAGCCCAGTGTAGGACTGTGTATGTGCAAAATTTATTGGGATCAGAAAAACAAAGAAAGTTGCAAGAAAATTAATGTAAGTCCACAGAAATGGGGAGATAAATGGATGAGACTGTACAGGACAGTGTGAGGACACACTCCTAGGAAGATCTGCTAGACAGATTTGGAGGTCCTTAAGATAAAGTTGTCTTTTGTAGGGTCCTCTGTCTTGTCGGAAGTTTTAGTATTAAAATGAGCCCAGGAATTGGCTGGAAGCAGTTTGTGGGAAGCTTAGCCTATGAGAAGGTGGTGGACAAGACAGGCTGCCACAGGCTATTAGGTGATTATGCTCCAGCCAAGGAGCAGAAGATTCAAGGGATGAATTTTCACACCTTTCCTCAATAAATTATGAAGCGAGTAGACAGCAGTCTTGGGAGTATAGAGAAGATCAGACAGAATTGTCAGACACCTAGACTTTTTTAGTATTTTTATATTTCTGTACAGTCAGAATACCAACATAATGCACATTTATTGCATATATATATATATGAAAAACTCATCTAAATAAGGGCTGCATTGTCCACAGAGTACATAATACACTCCAATGGACTGAGATCTTATGGAATAAGTTTTTTTTAAAACTTCTTTGACCAAACAATTCAGTGAGAAATTGTACTTTTGTCCACACTTGCAAAGTCTCACCGTGATACATGCACAGAGTGTTCACTGTAATTAAAAATGGAAACCCAAAAATAGTTGTGGCATCATATTTCTTATTCCACCAAATAGAACATACACAGATTATAGACTACCAAGCATCCCCTTCAAGTCATTTATCACTGGAACACAGATGGGTAAGACCAGGAAAGGCTGAATTGGAATGTAATGTGCATCACAGAGACAGCAAAGCCCCCATGTACTTAGAGACATCAGCACAGGACTCACACTGTGTTGGAGCCTTCAGGAGGCTTTATGTCAGTCTGTGCATTATGGAGCCTCTTCCTCCTCCCCCTCCCTATCCCCCTCCTCCTTCTCCTCCTCCCCCTCCTCGTCAGTCCCCCTCCTCAAGCTCCTCCTCCTTCCCTACGGTAAACTGAAGCCAGGGCATTGCATATGGTAAATAAGCTCTGTAACCACAGAGTTGTATCGCTAGTATCCAAGTAGAGATCTTGCTGGATTTTGTCCCTACTTGGCTTCCCAGTTGTTGCAACACTATTTACTGATTAACTCAGTCATCTTGACTACTTGTGTAAGACACTCCGTGGGAAAAATAAATTTGAATCTGTTTTGAATTTTCTCTTACATTCTGCCGCCACGCAATGCATCTTCATTCTAAAACTGACCACTATAGCTTCTCACCATATATAATTGCTTTGGTGAATGTCTTTCCCTGCTGTGCGTGTGTGCGTGCGTGCGTGCGTGCGTGCGTGCGTGCGTGCGTGCGTGCGTGTATTTGTGTGTGTATGCTGCTATTTTAGCAGCTACTTGTTCAGTCCATTTTTTTTGGACTGAAAATTTGGAGATTTTGGAATAAAGCTACAAATTGTAGAACTCTTTTAGACTTCCTTTTTATATTTTATTGAAAATAGCTTGCTTTTAATAGCTGTACCACAGTTTCTTTATCCATTCTTCCAATGTTAATAGACATTGAAGTTGTTTACAGATCCTGGCTGTTACAAATAAAGCTGCTATGAACATAGTTGAGCAAATGTCCTCATAGTATGGTGGAGCATCTTTTGGGTATATGTCTAGGAATGGTACAGCTGAGTCTTGCAGTAGCACTATTCCCAATTTTCTGAGAAAGTACCAGATTGATTTCCAAAGAGGTTGAACAAATTTGCACTCCCACGAGCAATAGGGGAGCGTTGCCTTTTCTCCACATCCTTGCTGGCATGTGTTGTCACTTGAGCTTCTGATCTTAACCATTCTGATAGGTGTGTAAGATGGAATCTCAGAGTCATTTTGTTGTAGTTCCCTGATGACTAGGGACATTGAGCATAGGTGATATTTCCATTATCTGATATCTTCTTCAATTTCTTTCTTCAGAAACTTGAAGTCTTCTTTTTTTTATACAGGTCTTTGACTTGCTTAGTTAGAGTTACACCAAAATATTTTATTTATTTATTTATTTCTTTATTTATTTCTTTATCTATTTATTTATTTATTTTGGCTGTTGTGAATGGTGTTGTTTCCCTAATTTCTTTCTCAGCTTGCTTGTCTTTTGTATAAAGGAGGGGGTACCAAATTTTTGAATTGATTTTGTATTCAGCCACTTTGTTAAAGGTGCTTATCAGTTGTAGGGTTCCTTGGTAGTATTCTTGGGGTGACTTATATATACTATCATATCATCTGCAAATAGTGATACTTTGACTTCTTCCTTTCCATTTTGTATCCCTTTGATTTCCTTTAGTTGTCTTATTGTTCTAGCTAGGACTTCAGGTGCTATGTTGAAGAGATACAGAAAGAGAGGACAGCTTTGTCATGTCCCTGAAATCAGTAGAATTGATTTAAGTAGAATCCCTGAAATCAGTAGAATTGATTTCTCCACTTAGTCTGATGTTGGCTATAGGCTTGCTACATATTGCCTTTACTATCTTTAGGTATGTGTCCAGTATCCCCAATCTGTTCAAGTCTTTTAACATGAATCAGTGTTATATTTTTTCAAATGCTTTTTTAGGATGTAAGGAGATGAACCTGTGGTTTTTGTCTCTCAGTTTGTTTATATGATAGATTACATTGATGGATTTCCATATATTAAACCATTCCTGAATGCCTGAAAAGAAGCCTACCTAGGAATGGTGAATGACACTTTTGATGTGTTCTTGGATTCTGTTTGCAAGTATTTTACTGAGTATGTTTGCATCAATGTTTTATAAGGGAAATTAGTCTGAAATTCTCTTTCTTTGTTGCATCTTTGTGTGGTTTAGGTATCAAGGTGACTGTGGTCTCATAGAATGAGTTTGGTAATATTCATTCTGTGGAATAGTTTGAAGAGAATTTGTATTAGCTTTTCTTTGAGGGTCTGGTAGAATTTTGTGCTGAATCCATCTGGCCCCGACTTTGTTTTTGTAGGGGGGAGACTTTTGATGACTGGTAGGACTTTGTTTACCTGGTCTTGATTCAAATTGGTAATTAGCAGCTATCAAGAAAATTGTCCATTTCATTTAGATTTTCAAATTTTGCAGCATGCTTTTGAAGTAAGACCTAATAATTCTTTGAATTTCCTCATTGTGTATCATTGTATCTCCCTTTCCATTTCTGATTTTGTTGATTTGAATGCTCTCCCTCTGCTTTTTAATTAGTTTGGCTAAAGGTTTGTTTATTTTGTTAATTTTCTCAAAGAACTAGCTCTGTGTTGTGTTGATTCTTTGAATTGTTCTCTTTGTTTCTAATTTATTGATTTCAGCCCTGAGTTTGATGATTTCCCACTGTCTACTCCTTTTGGGTTTATCTGCTTCTTTTTGTTCTAGAGCTTTCAGGTGTGCTGTTAAGTTGTTAGTATGGGATCTCTCCCATTTCTTTATGAAGGTGCTATTAACTTTCCTCTTAGCACTGCTTTCATTGTGTCGCATAAGTTTTGGTAAGTTATGCCTTCATTTTCTATGAATTCTATGTAGTTTTTAATTTCTTTTTTATTTCATTCCTGACTCAGAGGTCATTGAATAGGGAGTTCTTCAGTTTCCATGAGTTTGTAGCCTTTCTGTTGTTTCCGTTGTTGTTGAGTTCCAGTTTTACTCCATGGTGCTCTGATAAGATGCAAAGGTGTTATTTCCATCTTCTTGTATCTGTTGAGGTTTGCTTTGTGGCCAAGTATATGATTAATTTAGGAGAAGGCTCCATGTAGTTCTGAGAAGAAGGTATATTGTTTTGTGTTTGGGTAATATGTTCTGTAGATATCTATTAGGTCCATTTCATTCATGATGTGTATTAGTTTCTTTATTTCTCCATTAAGGTTCTGTCTTGATGATTTATCTATTGGTAAAAGTGGGGTGTTTAAGTCTCCCATTATCAGTGTGAGGTTTAATGTGTGATTTAAGCTTTAGTAATGTTTATTTTATGAATGTGGGTACTCCTGCATTTGGAGCATAGATGTTCAGGATTGAGGCATCTTCTTGGTGTATTTTTCCTTTGATGAGTATGAAGTGACCTTCCCCATTTCTTTTGATTAGTGTTGGTTGAAAGTTTATTTTATTAGATACTGAAATATCTACTCCAGCTTTCTTCTTGGATCTGTTTGCTTAGAATACCTTTTTCTAGCCATTTACTCTGAGGTAATGTCTGTCTTTATTGCTAAGGTGTGTTTCTTGTATGCAGCAGAATGATGGATCAATTTTCACATCCATTCTATTACCCTATGTCTTTTTATTGGGGAGTTGAGGCCATTGATGTTGAGAGATATTAATGTACAGTGGTTGTTAGTTTCTGGTTTTTTGATGATAGTAGTGGAGGCATGTGTGTGTGTGTGTGTGTGTGTGTGTGTGTGTGTGTGTGTGCTTCTTTTCTTTTGGATTTATGGATGTGAGATTATTTACTTCCTGTGTTTTCCTGTGTATAATTAGCCTCTTTGGGTTGGAGTTTCCTTCTAGTATCTTCTGTACAGTTGTATTTGTGTCTAGGTATGTATTAACCTGGTTTTATTATAGAATATTTTGTTTTCTCCAATTATGGTAATTGAAAATTTTGATGGATATATCAGTCTGGCTTGGCATCTGTGGTCTTTTTGTGCCTGCATGACATCCATCCAGGACTTTCTAGCTTTCATAGTCTCTGTTGAGAAGTTAGGTGTAATTCTGATAGGTTTGCCTTTATATGTGACTTGGCCCTTTCTTCTGCAGCTTTTAATATTCTTTGTTCGGTATGTTTAATGTTTTGATTATTATATGGCAGAAGAATTTTTTTTTCTGGTACAATCTACTTGGAGTTCTATAGGCTTCTTGTATGTTTATAGGCATGTTTATGGAGATGTTTTCTTCTATGATTTTATTTAAAACTTTTTTGGGGGGCTGTGGAGCTTAGTTTTCACCTTCTATTTCTATTATTCTTAGGTTTGGTCTTTTTTTTTATAATGTCCCAGATTTCTTGGATGTTTTGTGTCAGGAACTTTTTACTTTTAACATTTCCTTTGACTGATGTGTTGATAACTTCCACCATGTCTTCTACACTTTAGATTCTCTCTTCCATATCTTGTATTCTGTTGGTGTTGCTTGTGTCTGCAGGTTTTCTAACACCATGATTGCTTCATATTGTATTTTCTTTGTTGCTTCTAATTCTCATTTTAGGTCTGAGAGAGCTTCAATCTGAAAGCTTCTCTGATGCCCTTCAGGCCTCCTTAGTAAGACGGATAATGTGGGTTGTAGCCTGAGCCTGACTCATCTCTGCTGATCACTTTCTGTGACCCAGATGGACCAGGCTGGTAAGCAGCAGGAAGGCAGAGAGAGAGCCAAGCCCAAAGGTGCTTGGCTGTCCCACGGTCCTTCTCAAGATGGCGGCTGATGTGGCCCGTGCGATCCAAGCCCAGAGCCACTTGTTTGGGTATCCCACAGGCCTCTTAGGGATGCCCACTGATGTGGGTTGTGGTCTGCACCAACTCACCTTTGCCTGTTAGCTTTCTGTGTCCCAGATGGGCCAAGCTGGTAAGCAGCAGGCAGGTGGAGAGAAATCCAAGCCCAAAGCTGCTCGGAGGTCCCACAGGTCTCTTCAAGATAGTATCTAATGCTGGTTAGGATAAAGTTTGTAAGAGGAGATATATTAGAAATCAATAATATAATATCTTAATTGTTCCAATAATCTGAACTTTAAACAACAAACATCCAAGTATCATATAAATAAAAGAAGAAGTCCCAGACAAAATTCTAAAATATTTAACATGAACTAAAAATATAGTATTAAATAATGAAATGTGGGTTCAGGACCAACTTGGGCTGTGGGATAACATCCTGTCTCAGAAGATGAAAAATAAATACATAAATAAATAATAAGAAAACATGAAATGTAAAAATGTAGGCTTTGAGGGGTTTAGATCAGTCCTGGAGGGTAGTTTGCTATATTGTGTGCATATCTAGGAGAATTACAATGTGCTGGTAAATCATCAATAGACTGAGAGTCAAAGTACAGAAAACAATATGTTGATCTAGCAAGCGAATGGAACTGAGCCAGTATCTTGCATAGCTATTCTTTATCTGATAAAAAATAATTTAATCCAACTGAATCACAAGGAATGAAAAAAGTTACTACATTTTATTAAAGGTAACACTTAGTTCAAGGGACATTCCAACTAAAAATATATGCATAAGACATTGATGTTCTTAATATCATGAAACGAACACTGATAGGCGGAAAACTTCAAATGCTGGTAGGTCCTGGTATGATAATAGCCAGTGGTTTCAACACTCAATTTCATCTCTAGGTCATCAAAACTAAAAGTGAAGAACAGTAATAACAACAACACCCCCACAGAAATAAATTACTCATGGGTTATCTTGATATAACGGGTATATACAGAGCATTATTCCATGCAGTAGATACAGAATAAAAATTCCTCACATGTTCCAGTAGCTTCTTCTTGAAAAAAGGCCACATTCTAAGTAATGTAATAAGTATTACGAACTAGAAGAGAACCACAATAATTTATTGTATCCAATCAGTTTATACTGCAATAAAATTTGAAACCAACAGCAGGAAAATTTCCAGAAACAACGCGATACATCCTTGAATAACTACTTATTCAAGGGGGTGGACTTTTAAAGTTCCTAGAGCCAAGTAAAAATGAAGAATGGCCTGCCAGAACACTGGGATACAGCTGAGTTAGTTCTCCTCAAGATCCCAGATAAGCAACCATGATGTACTACACAGTCTTAATCAAATGAGAACAATCTAAACTCAAGAACAACATATGATAAGAAATAATAAATATCAGACAACAAGTAATGAAATGTAGACTAAAAGAACAACAGAGATTTAATCAAAGGGTTATATTTTTTGGAAAAATTCAAACCCAGCCAAAACAAAACCAAGATTGACAATTTTGTAGCCAAACTAACCAAAAGAAGGAAGAAAAGACCCAAAGTGATAAAATTAGAGATGTAAAAAGAGAAATTATTAGAAAACATAATTAAATATAAAAGATTATTAAGCAGTACTTTAAAACTTTCAATAAAACTGGGTAATTTATAAGAAATGAATAAATTCTTAGATACGTATGACCATGAAAATGAATAAGACTCACCAATTAAAATCAACTTAATAAAGTCTACCCAAATAAAAACAATGAGCAGATTATCAACATAATTGAAAGAATAATTAAAAGTTTTCTAACAAAGAAAATTCCAGGGAATTGATTCATTTTTAGATACTACATTGTTAGTTACACAAAGTGGAACACAAAACAGGGAAAGAACGCTACCAAACTTGTTTTATAGAGTCAACCTTATACCAATTCTAAAATTTGATGAGACAATAAACAAAACTAAAGGCCAATTTGTCTGATGAATAGACATAGAAACTATTTCCTTAAAATTCCTACAAGCTAAATTCATGGACATATTAAAAGGGCTAACTACCATACCAATTTTCTTTCATCTCAGGAATGAATGATATTTCACCTAAAATGCATAAATTAATACATGTAATTCAAAATACAAATTGACTGAAGGATGGAAATTGCATGAGTATCTCAAGGCTAACAGAAAATGCCATCAATAAAGTTTACCACTCCCTCATAATAAAAGCCCCAAAGGAACTAGGTATAGAAAGAGCATATCATAACATGATAGACTGTTATGACAACTGTCTACATATGGATCTGCAGACAGCAGGAGGGGAGAGACACTGGGACTGCATTGGGCTTTTGAATTCCCCAAAGTCCACCCCCAGTGACATATTTCCTCCAGTAACCCCACACCTATTCCAATAAGTCCATATCTCTTAATCCCTCTCGAGTTGTGCAACTCCCTGATGACCAAGGATTCAAATATATACAGCTATTCCTAGTCAAGCCACCACAGGATTCCTTCTGGGAACAGGAATTGAGGAAGGTTGCTTGCTCTCTTCCCACTTGATCAATACGGTACCCACAGGGAAAAGAGTCTTATTCACTGTAGGTTTGAAGCTTGCTGAAAAGCAGACATAACCGAAGAGGTGAAAGGCCTCAGCGATGAAACCTTTTACAGCACTGAGGAAAGAAATTGAAGAAAGCATCAAAACCTTCTGTGACCATGGATAAGCAGAATGACTATTGTGAAAATGTTTATGTAGCTGAAAGCAATCAGCAGATTCACTGCAAGCTACATATAAAACCCAGTAAATTCTTCATAGAACTAAAGAAAATTCCCAGGTTCACACAGAAACACAAGAATGGTTAGGAGAATCTTTACTGGAAAGAGAGAGATGTTTGAACCACAACAATATCTGATTTCACATTACGCTGTGGAACTGTAATAACGAAAACCACATAGTACTAGTGCAAAAACTGGCCTATGGAACAGGCCTATCGAATAGAACAGAGAACCCAGAAATAAACTTGCACAGATACATATATCTATGTATTTTAAAGACAAAAGTATCAAAAATTATATGGAGAAAAATAACCTCTTTTGTAAAATGTACTGAGAAGAGTCTCTTTACACCTGAAGGGGAATGACATGGACCTGTAGTCTCACCCTCCACACAAAACAATTCAAATGGGTTCAAGGCATTCTCATAAGCCTGAAGGTCAGAAATTTCTAGGGGAAAGCAGGCAAACACCCCTCAAGATATAGGCAAGGAATTTCTGAAAAAGACTCCAACCCCACAGGAAATAATTTTTTAGTATGATTACATAAAATTAAAAAAGCTTCTTCATACCAAAGAAAACATTATCAGAACAAAGAGACAGCCTACAGGTGGGGAAAAAGTTGTTGCCACCTCCACTGCAAACGGGGATTAATATCCAGACTGTATAAGGAACTGCAAAACTGAAAAACCAAGTAAGTCATTACAGCAGAGCAATGGTTTTGGACATACTAGGGCCATTGCACACATGAACTCATGGGACCCATGGCTGCATGCATAAAACTTGAAAAAGATCCAACCAGCCAATATCCATCATGGATTGGGGAGGGGGGTTGTGTCAGGAATTCCCATTCCTAGATAGGAGCTATCCACAGTCGACAGCTTCCAAGGGAGGGAGACAGTCTGCTTCAGAGATGCACTGCGGAGAGGATATAAATGCCCAGTGAAAGCTCTACAGCCATGCTCACTGGCAGTAGTAAGTAGGGCTAAGCAAATAACACAAGTTGTTGGGAGAGAAAAACAGTGGTAGAGAGGTGGGAATGGTGGGTGCTTTGATAAAAACACAGGAAATCCATGTGTACAATTCTCATACTATCATGTGTAATAAGCTAAATATATACGTTAAGAAAGAAACATAAAAAAAAAAAAAGACATTGGGAAGTTAAAAAACAAAACAAATCCCCCAGTCAATAAATGAGCCAATGAACTGAATAGATAGCTCTTAAAAGAACTACAAATAGATGGTTGAAGGTGACAAGACTGTCAAATATTAGACAGGTGACAGTGTATCTCGGATATTCATAACTGCTGGTAGAGGTGTAAAGCAGTTGGTTGATTTTTTTTTTTTTTGAGTGTGGGGGAAGAACAAGATTTGTATCTCTTAAAGAAAAGTGTTTCCATTTTTGTAAAAATAGTAATTGCTTTAAAACAGACTGTGTAATTGCTCTTTACAGCAATCATATTTAAGAACTTGGTGAATTTTACAGATGCTATGTTAAATAAAAGAAATCCAGGGATAGACAATCATACACTGTGTGATTCTGTTTATGTGACGTCCTGGAAGAGATGGAACTAATTTAACTTATGGGAAAAAGTTTGGTTGTGATTGCTTCTGGGACAGATGCAGGATGAATTGGGAAGGAATCAAGAGAGAAATTTCTCAGGGGGAATAAGTATGTCAGGCCTGTGGGTTTCTATGATGCTGATATTTGTCAAATCTTATTAAAGTTGTATACTTGAAGTTTGCATATCTTAATGCCAAGGAGGAAACACTGCAATGCATATTTTGTTGTTTATGATGGTCTGATAATCAGTTATGAAACTACTTCCTGGATAAGTTCAGCTTGTACAAATGAATAAATATGTTCAAAATTATAGGAACTTGTTTTCTTACTATTAAAGGAATTAAAGCATTCAGTGAGAAAGACCTAAAAAGTCCTGTGTTATTGACTTATGATGCAAGGTATTAAAAAAATCCTTGTAAATACACAGATGCACATATGCACACATTTGATATACACACTTTTATTTATAAGCTTACACAGTTTGGCACAAAGACACAATGTAAATATTCTTTTTCCACTGAGAGAAACTGATGGTCCTTAATCTTAGTCTCACCTTAATCATAGTCAAGGTAAGAACAAGACGAAGCTCTAAGCCCCAGAAAGGAAGAAAATGCTCAAAGAATGCAGATGACCTGGGAGGAGCCCAGGGACAAATTCAGCTCTGAAGCAAGACCTTGGAGGCTTGTCATCTTCACCCTTGTAACAACACCAACAACACAACGCCCAACCATGTGATAATTAGGTGTTTGGGACCCATCAAAGAATTGAATACAGAGAACAAAATAACCACCCTGAAAGCTTGGGAAAGTGATGGTCCAGAGAGACGCAGCAACTGTGATCTGTTTAGTGAAAACAGATGTGCTGGGACCCTGGAAAAAAATGGAGCACCAAAAGATGATTGTGACAATGAGGAGGGTCTAGGGCCAAACAGCTCTCTGAACTTCTAGAGAACATTGCCAGCTTCTCTTGAGGGCTTATCAGGCAAAGATTCTCTCATGCCTCTGTCAAGAGCAATGCAATACGAAGCAAAGGATATTAACAACGTAAGTGTCCGTGGGGCAGGACTTGACTAGTGTGTAAATCTGAAACTTTCCCATATGGAATGTGCCCTTATTCCCGTGCTGCCTTATTTCACCAAAGAGAAAGTAAAACTATAAGCAACCCATAGGAGCCACACTTTAAAAGAGACAGACTGATAACTGTAACCCAAGGAGTCCAGTGCAGCAGAAATCAACTTACCACTGGAGGGACTCTTGTGATGCTCACATCCCTAAGTCACAGGCCCACCACAAGACTGACATTTAACTAGGCTGTTATAAATGTTCTGCCCCCTCCCCAATAGCTTGCACTGTATCAAATAGCTAAGCATAATAAACTAGACTAGAGTTAAAAGAGCTGAGAGGGAATCTTTTACTGAGGAAGGGCACCTACGAAAGTCTTGAATTCAGTGGGACAGAAAAAAAATGGCGGTAGATGCTTGCCTAGAAAAAGAAGTGGAAGTTTCTTTCCCATGTTTTTTTTAGCAGCTTTTTAATTTTAGGTCATATATTTAAATGTTTTGTCCATGTTTTGTGGGGCATAAATACAATACTATTTTGAGGTTTTTTCCTTTGAAATAATATTGACTAAAAGGGGACAAATATTAAAAAGCCATTGCTTGAAGAGGACACAAAAACGTGAGTGTCTGAAATGTCTGAGACTGGTAGGTAGAGTATATGATAAGTACAGCCCAGCGGCCAGAGAAATAGGTTAACAGAAAGAACTACATAGAATGATCTTCCCAACAGCACTCATGTGACACAGATGTTGGAACTCTCAGACTGAAAACTGGAAATGACTGTGACTAGTATGCCAAATACATAAAGAAAAAAAAAGTAGACATCTTGCAAGAAACCATGGTCTACATGAGAAGAGAAATTTAAAACAAACAAACAAACAAAAAAAAAGAAAATATAAAAGAATTAACATAAATAAAAAGTCTCTTTCACAGATGTGTCAATACCTTTGAGATGGCTAAGAAAATAAGATCAAGTAAACACACCGAAAGAAGAGTAGAAGACAGGAGGAAATCATCAAACTCAGGACTAAAAATCAATAAATTAGAAACAAAGAAAACAATTCAAAGAATCAACAAAATCAAGAGCTGGATCTTTGAGAAAATCATCAAGATAGACAAACCTTAGCAAAACTAACTAAAAGGCAGAGGGAAAGGTTTCAAATAAACAAAATCAGAAATGAAAAGGGAAACACAAGGACAGATGATGGGGAGGAGGCCCCTCCCTTTCTGAGGACTAGGGGAGGAGGGGAGGGGGGATGAGGAAGGTAGGGGGCACTGGTAGGAGATGAGGGTGACGGCTACAATTGGGATGTAAAGTGAATAAATAAAAAATTAAAAAGAAGTTAATTTGAACAAAAGGAAGATAAGATTACTAATCAAGACAACAGTCCAATCAAAACATTGCAAACTTATAAGCAACACACAAAAGAAAAACAACAAAAATGCAGACATGGGGTGGGGGGAGCCTATTACAATGTTTTAAAGGTATGAAATTAGAATACTAACCAGGAAGGAGACAATTGGGCAGAGGAAATAACTTATGACTAGAAGTGCTTAGATGATAATGACAAATGCCAAAGTACAGAGTCTAGTAACCTAAGAGCAGCAGCAGCAGCAGCAGCAACAACAACAACAACAAAATACAGATAATAAAATTACAAGAAGAGCCAAAACAAGAACATCCCAAATAACTCAGCTATATTACATCCAAACTATAGAAAGCCAAATGTAGCGATGTGATACTCAATGAAGCCACAGGAGAAAGGAAAGCAGATCTAAATGTTACAACACCCTTCTTGAAAAATACGTTGGGATTAACAAAATGTTATAAGGTCTAGAAAATGTTTTTAAGTTGATAAATATGACAGAGAATGATTTAAGTACAAAAATTTACACTTGCCTAGATAGGATGGATAGCATTTTCTTCAAAGTTGCCAAATACAAATGAGCTAAATATTTTGAATGTAACTTTACATATGGCCTTCCTGACTGTTTCATAACTGTTCTTATTGTATGTAGTTATTATAAATAAATAAAGTCCATATGCAAAAATGAATACATTGGGTAATAGCAGAATTTAAAACATGAACATGGAGAGCTGAAATCAAAGACAGTAATAAGTGGCAGGAGAAAGAAATTGGGACTGCTTGAGATATCTGGACTACATGTGTTTTCTGAATGTGAACATATGTATTTGATATATAGTCAAATATATGTGTATCTATAATTTATGAAGGTCTAAATGACTGAATACATACCTGGAACAAACAGATAAATCTACTGTATAAACAATTTCATGTACTGTGTTATATTCTAGCTTTTATGGAAATGCATATTATCACTCCCATTCTTTACATATGAGTTGAACCTTGAGATTCCCCCCCCCCCTCCATTGCAGGAATATAGTGTAAAAAGGGCAAAGTCACTTGTAGAGGGAAGAAACCTAACAAATGCTTCGTTCGCCTACATTGGCCAGGTGGTTAAAGTTACCATCAATAGTGATAAATCACATTGATGTCCTTCTAAAAATCTATAACCCCAAAATGATTAGGACAAAAAGATCAGACAAACCTCAATGAGTGAATGTCATACAAAGTGCCAGATCAGTACTGAAAATTGTCAAGGTCATCAGAAATTTAAAAGTGAAAAATTGCTACAGCTTGAGGAGATAAGGGATAAGGAGACTAAATGTCTTATGTTATTCTAAATGGAGATATTAAAGAATGTTGAAAGAAAACTAAGACTCTCTCAAGAAAGTAAGGCATTCAATTAATTTTTCAAATCTTGTGCACATTAACATATGGCAGTAGGGGAAGTTATATATTTTATATCTGGTTCTGTGGCTACTCTAAATAATTATTTTTTAAAACATTAAGCATGCTACAGAGGTTCATGGAAATGTATTACTGAAATATACTGTAATGGAGGGATGTGTGGGTACATATAGCTCAGTAGTAAAACATGGTGTGTGCAAGGCCCCAGCTCCGACTGAGCATCATGAAAACATTATGCCAATATATACAATCCATCAATTGTAATTCATTGTATAAAATGAATGACTTCTACCATTTTATAAAAATACCCCAGTGTAGAAAGATAACTTTTCCTTATAGCAAATATCAACCAGTAAAGGTAGAAGGGACTATGGCATTAGACTATTGCTAGAGTGGAATATTGTTTTACCGGTGGTTTCAAAAACTAGTGAGTGAAAGTTAAATGAGGTATAGGGAATTCATACACTATAAAAGATCAGCTCACTAATTACCAATTAACCACACTGGGAGAATTATTAGCTTTTCAGCTACAGAGCCTAGAAGAAAGCAAACAGAGGAAGCACAGTGAACACTACTGTTTCTGGGGTGGCCGATTCCAGGGGTCTGTTGATCTAGCATCTAGATTCACACTTGTGATGTTCCTGTGGACAGGTGTGTTGTCTTCATCTAGAAGTGAGGAAAGCGTAGACATATCTAAACAGAGAGACCTGGCAAAAGTTACTCTGTAAGTCTTAAATATACTGAGACCAAAAACCTCAAAATGGAGGAGCTCGCAGGTTCAGTCTCTGTTGTTTCCTTATTAAACTGTTACTTTCTAAAGGATCAGAAAACTTTGTACGCACAGCAGAACACTACAATTTATTCCACACAAAGTCTGGACTCTGATCTAAGGTGTTTTAAACAACATTGGTGGGTGCTGTATGGAAAGATGACATGTGGAAGGCAAGGTACATGTTTCGTGTGTTCAGAAACAAAAGAAATTCAAACATCTTGGTGATATATCCTTAAAACTTTATGATGGTCTATACCTGCAATTCAAAAAGTTTGTAGAGCACTAGAGAACTGAACATCAGTCTATTTCTTAACAGGTGTGTGTGTGTGTGTGTGTGTGTGTGTGTGTGTGTGTGTGTGTGTGTGTGTGTTGAGATGGCTCTTAGGTGACATGGGGCTGCAGTGCTGTGATAAACTAGACTTTGGATTGATGTTGTCTTACAGAAGCTTCCCATCTAATTAATATACCAGGGGCATCCCAGGACAACTTGACATAGAACAAACTAAGCTCACAGATTTTTATAGTTGCAGAGAAGATAGCAAATCTATTTTCCTGCAAAATCTATAATATAATTGCACATTCAAATTTAAAACATGCTGGTTTTTAAAAAAAAATGTTATATCTAACATCATGTAAAAGCTAGTTTGAGAAAGTTCCAATCTATAAGTCTCCTTTTTCACAAACTTCCAAGCATCATCTTTAAAATCAAGAAGCCTTTGTTAGAAGATGGAAGCATAACATGTGGATAGACATATAAAAATATTTAATGTTTTATAACATTCAAATATGAAGTAACTTATGCTAATTATGGTTTTGAGGTGGGCAAATATGTTTTGGGACGTCAACAAATTGTGCTATTCGCAAATGACTAGGTGCTTTCAGAGTTTGAACACTGCAGCTTCTACAAGTAAGCATTGCACTCCTACAACCCAGCTTCACGCTAGCATCACATTTGTACCCACTGTTATTTCTTAGTGCACTTTGCACCCGTTAACGTTAACATTAAGCCAGTGATTGTAAGAAGGGTATCAAAGGGTTCCAGGATTCAACAGTCTCTACCTCATCAGCTGCAGCCCAAATTAAAAGTCATTCTGTTTTTTTCCCTTAGACGCCTAAAATTATTTTTTCTTGTCTTCTATGGAAAATATGTGTCTAGGAATTAATCATTCAGTCTGTTTTCCAGTTATACATATAAGTTTCTCAGTAGTAAAAAAGTGAGGCAGAACTCACTGGAATGGATACTAAAGACAGTACATAATGTGAAACAAAAGGGTGGTTTTTTGGGAAGAATAAATGCAATTTTCAAATCCTGAAGCAGAATTTGTCAAAAAATATAATAAAAAATATACAAATACTTAAAGTTTAAAAAATACTCCATAAACATTCTCTGTGTTTCACTGGAATATGCAGTAATCTCCATTTTTTATTTTTTAGAGTTTTAATTTTTTTTTATTTTTTTCCTTTTTTTTCTTAATTTTTTATTATTAATTTATTCTTGTTACATCTCAATGGTTATCCCATCCCTTGTGTCCTCCCATTCTTCCCTCCCTCCCCTTTCCCCCTTACTCCCCTCCCCTATAACTGTTCCTGAGGGGGATTACCTCCCCCTGTGTTTGCTCATAGGGTATCAAGTCTCTTCTTGGTAACCTGCTGTCCTTCCTCTGAGTGCCACCAGGTCTCCCCCTCCAGGGGACATGGTCAAATGTGAGGCACTAGAGCACGTGAGAAAGTCATATCCCACTCTCCACTCAAGTGTGGAGACTGTTCTGACCATTGGCTAGATCTGGGTAGGGGTTTGAAGTTTACCGCCTGTATTGTCCTTGGCTGGTGCCTTAGTTTGAGTGGGATCCCTGGACCCAAATCTGCCTATCATAATGTTCTACTTGTAGGTTTCTAGGACTCTCTGGATCCTTCTACTTTGCTATTCTCCCATGTTTCTCTCATTTAGAGTCCCAATAGGATGTCCTCCCCTCTGTCCCAGTTTCCTAGTAAGCGAAGGGTTTGGTGGGACATGCCCCTTGGGCCAGTATGCAGATATAAGTGAGTATATACCATTTAAGTCGTTCTGCTTCTGGGTTAACTCACTCATTATGATCATTTCTAGCTCAATCCATTTATCCACAAATTTCAGGAATTCCTTGTTTTTAATAGCTGATGGACACTTAGGCTGTTTCCATGTTCTGGCTATTATGAATAAGGCTGCTATGAACATGGTTGAGCAAAGTTTCTTGTTGTGTGCTGGAGCATCTTCTGGGTATATTCCAAGGAGTGGAATAGCTGGGTCTTGAGGAAGCCCTATTCCCATTTTTCTGAGATAGCACCAGATAGATTTCCAAAGTGGCTGTACTAGTTTGCATTCCCACCAGCAATGAAGAAGTGTTCCTCTCTCTCCACATCCTCGCCAGCATGTGGTGTCACTTGAGTTTTTGATCTTAGCCATTCTGTTGTGTGTAAGATGGAATCTCAGAGTTGTTTTGATTTGCATTTCCCTGATGACTAAGGAGGTTGAGCATTTCTTTAAGTGTTTCTCAGCCATTTGATATTCCTCTGTTGAGAATTCTCTGTTTAGTTCCAAGCCCCATTTCTCAACTGGGTTATTTGGTGTGGTGGTGTTTAGCTTCCTGAGTTCTTTATATATTTTGGATATTAGACCTTTGTCAGATGTAGGGTTGGTGAAGATCTTTTCCCAGTCTGTAGGCTGTCACTTTGTTCTCTTGACAGTGTCTCCTGCCTTACAGAAGCTTCTCAGCCTCATGAGGCCCCATTTATTAATGGTTGACATTAAGGCCTGGGCCGTTGGTGTTCTGTTCAGGAAGTTGTCTCCTGTACCAATGCATTCCAGGCTCTTACCCACTTTTTCTTCTAAGTGACTTAGTGTCTCTGATTTTATGTTGAGGTCTTTAATCCACTTGGATTTGGGTTTTGTGCAAGGTGACAAATATGGGTCCAGTTGCATTTTTTTACACGTAGACCTCCAGTTAGACCAGCACCATTTGTTGAAGGTGCTATCCTTTTTCCATTGAATGGATTTGGCTTCTTTGTCAAAAATCAAGTGACCATATGTGTGTGGATTCATATCTGGGTCTTCGATTCGATTCCACTGATCAACCAGCCTGTTGCTGTGCCAGTACCATGCTGTTTTAATTACTATTGCTTTATAGTACAATTTGAGATCAGGTATGGAGATTCCTCCGGAGCACCTTTTATTGTACAAGATTGTTTTAGCTATTCTGGGTTTTTTGTTTTCCATATGAAGTTCTCAATTGAACTTTCAATGTCTTTAAAAAATTGTGTAGGTATTTTGATAGGGATTGCTTTGAATCTGTAGATTGCTTTTGGTAGGATGGCCATTTTTACTATGTTAATTCTCTTGATCCATGAGCAAGGAAGATCATTCCATCTTCTCAGGTCATCTTCAATCTCTTTCTTCAGAGTTTTGAAATTTTTTTCAAACAAGTCCTTCACTTGCTTAGTTAGAGTGACTCCTAGATATTTTATATTGCTTGTGGCTAATGTGAAGGGTGTGGCTTTCCTAATTTCTTCCTCTGCAAGCTTGTCATTTGTGTATAGGAAGGCTACAGACTTTTTTGAGTTAATTTTGTATCCAGCTAATTTGCTGAAGGTGTTTATCAGCTATAGGAGTTCTCTGGTGGAATTTTGAGGGTCACTTATGTACACTATCATATCATCTGCAAACAGGGATAATTTGGCTTCTTCTTCTCCCATTTGGATACCCTTGACCTCCTTTTGTTGTCTTATTGCCCTGGCTAGAAGTTCGAGTACTATATTGAAGAGATATGGAGAGAGTGGGCAGCCTTGCCTTGTTCCTGATTTTAGAGGAATTTCCTTGAGTATCTCACCATTTAATATGATATTGGCTATTGGGTTGCTGTATATAGCCTTTATTATGTTGAGGAAAGTGCCTTGTATCCCCGATGTCTCTAAAACTTTAAACATGAATGGGTGTTGGGTTTTATCAAATGCTTTCTCTGCATCTAAAGAGATGATCATGTGGCTTTTTAATTTTCAGTTTGTTTATATGGTGGATTACATTGATGGATTTTCGTATATTAAAACATCCTTGCATGCCTGGAATGAAGCCTACCAAGTCATGATGAATGATATCTTTAATGTGTTCCTGTATTCGTTTTGCAAGTATTTTATTTAGTATTTTTGCATCGATGTTCATGAGAGAAATTGGTCTGAAATTCTCTTTCTTTGTTGAGTCTTTGTGAGGTTTAGGTATCAATGTGACTATGGCCTCATAGAATGAATTTGGTAATATTCCATCCATTTCTATCTTTTGGAGTAGCTTGAAGAGTATCGGTATTAGCTCACCCTTGAAGGTCTGGTAGAATTCTGCACTGAAACATCTGGCCCTGGGCTTTTTTTGGTTGGGAGACTATCCATGATTGCTTCTATTTCTGTAGAGGAAATGGGACTATTTAGCTTGTTTATTTGTTCTTTACTCAACTTTGGCAATTGAAATTGATCAAGAAAATCATCCATTTCCCTTAGATTTTCAAATTTTGTGGCATATATGCCTTCAAAGTAGGATCTTATGATTCTTTGAATTTCTTCAGTGTCTGTTGTTATGTCTCCCTTTTCGTTTCTGATTTTTTTGATTTCAGTACTGTGTCTCTGCCTTTTAGTTAGTTTGGCTAATGGTCTGTCTATCTTGTTGATTTTCTCAAAGAACCAGCTCTTGGTTTTGTTGATGCTTTGTACTGTTTTCTTAGTTTCTAATTTGTTAATTTCACCTCTGAGTTTGATTATTTCCAGACTCCTTTTGGGTGTTTCTGCTTCCTTTTTTTCTAGGGCTTCCAGTTGTGTCGTTAAGATGCTTATGTGCAATGTTTCCAATTTCTTTTTAAAGGCACTTAGTACTATGAATTTTCTCTTAGCACTGCTTTCAATGTATCCCACAAATTTGGGTACATTGTTCCTTCATTTTCATTGAATTTCAGAAACTCCTTGATTTCTTTCTTTATTTCTTCCCTGACCCAGGTGTCATTTAGCAGAGAGTTGCTTAGTTTCCACGTGTAGGCTTTTTGTTACTTCTGTTGTTGTTGAATTGCAGCCTAAGAGCATGGCGATCTGATAGGATACAAGGTATTATTTCAATCCCCTTGTATCTGTTGAGGTTTGCTTTGTGACCTACGATGTGATCAATTTTGGAGAAGGTTCCATGGGGTGCAGAGAAGAAGGTTTATTCTTTCTTGTTTGGGTGAAAGGTTCTATAGATATCTGTTAGATCCATTTGACCCATGGCATTGGTTAATGATGTTATTTCTTGGTTTAGTTTCTGTTTCAATGACTTATCCTTCAGTGAGAGTGGGGTGTTGAAGTCCCCCACTATTATTGTGTGGGGATTGATATTTTTACATCTTCAATTTTATGAATTTTGGCCTTTCTTCCTTTCCTTTGGTTAGTCTGCCTCAAGATTTGTCAATTGCATTTGTATTTTCCAAAGAACCACCTTTTGTTTGATCTTGTGGTATTGTTCTTTTAATATCCACTTCAATAATTTCTGCCTCATTTTAAAATTATTTCTTGATACCTAGTGCTTTGGGGTTCTTTCTTCCTAAGACATTAAGAGGTATCATTACATTACACCTTTGAGATCTTCCTGGATTTTTTAATATGCATACTCATGACTGTAAATGTTCCTCTTAGAACTTCCTTATTTCTGTAACAAAGTTTCTGATAATTATGCTTTCCTTCTCATTTGATGCTGATTTTGTAAGTTTTACTGATTTTTCAACGATCCACTAGTCACTGAAGAGTGTATGGTTAAGTCTTCATGTAATTGTGTGGTTCCTGGGGTTTTTCTTGTTATTGATTTTTAGTTTTATTTCATTTTGAGCTTATAAAATACAATACATTATTTTCATTCTTCTACATTTATTAGACATGATTTGTATCTTGAATGTGATCTCTTTTAGAGGAAGTTCCATGGACTACCGAGAAGAAAGGCTATTTGTGTCTTTGGCAATGAATACTCTCTCTATATATATCATTAAGTTTTTTTTTTTTTTTGATACAAGATATAATCTACCTGTAAGTTTTCCCTGATGATCTTCTGTTCTGGTGATCTACCTACAGGTGACACCAGAATATTGTAGTCACCAACAGTTACTGTATAAAGGCTGGTCAGAACTTCACTTTTTTGCTGTTTAATTACATTATGAATACCAGTGTGTGTGTGTGTGTGTGTGTGTGTGTGTGTGTGTGTGTAAGTAGTGTTTTAATGGAAGTGACACAGAAAAGTGAGAAATAGAAAGTTATCTTAAATGAAATAATGCGAGAAGAAGATGAGGACTTGAGAAAAATGCTGTTGAGGGAAGAGACAAGAAAAAAGAGATTATTTTAAAAGAATTAAAAAGTGTTCCGTTAGAAAAAAATAATTTCTTATCATTGAAATAGTGAAAACATATTGTCAGATAATGTAAGAAGGGAAATAGAAAACAAAACACAAAGTATTTAGAAACCCAGTAGTGATAAAAGTACAGAGGAAAGAGAAAGAGCAAATATAGGGACCAAGGAGAAAAATAAGCAAGTAAACAAAAACATGTCTCAATAACGTAAAAAAATGCATGAATATAGTTAATGAAGTGGAATATAACAAAAACAATTAAAACTCTATGTTGTTTAAATGCCGTTAAAAAAAAAAAAGGAATTACAAGGATGAAAAATAAGGAAGCAATGAGGCTTCATTTTGGATTTAAAATGGTGAGGGCTACCAATGGATGCCTGTGGGTCAGGTGCATCAGTTAACCATGCAGACTGTTTTATGAGGTTTATGTTATAGCTGAGTCTGTTTTAGACCTGCATCCAGTATTGTCATGAGAGATCTTCCCTTTTATAGCTCTCCTTTACAGTCCAGGGGCCTCTGCTGGGCATATTGAGCTATGTCGCCAATGGGCTGGGTGGGTTCTTAATCCTACAGAGACTCCTAAATCCCTGGTTGATAATTCTCTAGCCAGGGCCCACCTGCCATGGGATTGAAGGAAGCAATCACAACATTGAAATTGGTACAGATGAAAGAACCTTTGCAGTTTCATAATCTCCTGAAATTTACCCAAGGGACACAGCTGTGGGTCTTCTTCTGGAGCCTTAGGCTCTACAGCAGTGATGATAAACAGCTGTCTCCAGGGCGTGCTCTACACTAGCTGATCCCAGACTCAGAGCTGTCAAGCTGCAAGCATATTCTCAGTTGATGAGATCTACTCCTAGGTCTTGGAAGGGCTGCCCTGCCCTCTGCAAGTCTCTGAGCTAATCCTCTGTTGCCTTAGTTTTCTCTCTTCCTTTAGTCACCTGTCTCTCTGAGCCTTCCCTCGCACTAGAGCTGTGGGAAACCAAACTGACGCTCCCTGACCTAAGATTGTTCCATTTTCTGGTCCAGGGTAGCTCAGTTTTCATTGACAGATTGTCTTTCAGGAGGGCTCCTGGCCACTGCCCTCGGAGGTATACAGAGTGATAAAATGGGATTTCTCTGCACTTCTTACCCCATGTACGCGTCCCACCAATACCTGCAGCTGAATTTGAGATTTGTGAGTATTGTAGGCTTGTCATAAGGTTAGAACTGCCCTTCTCTTGTTTCCTGCCTCACTTATGTTTCTGAGGAGGCTTCTTTCTTTTGTTTTTACATTTATTTTAAATATATATTTTAAATATATATTTTAAACTGTAAAGATATTTATGTATTTTGCTTTGTGTGAACAAGTGTTTGTTTTGCCTATGTATCTGTATGTGCACTATGTGAGTGCCTAGCACCCATCCAGGTGAGAAGAGAGTGTGAGAAGCCCCTGAAACTGGAGTGATGGATAGTTTGAACTGCCATGTGGTGGCTGAGAGCTAAACCCAGGTCTTTTGCAAGAGCAGCAAGTCCTCTTAGCTACTGACCTACATCTCAATCTCCCTCCCCCCCTTTATTTTATTTTTTTATTTTTTCTTAAATTTTATTTTTTTAATTTATTCTTATTACATCTCAGTGGTTATCCCATCCCTTGTATCCTCCCATTCCTCCCTCCCTCCCATTTTCCCCTTACTCCCCTCCCCTATGACTGTGCCTGAGGGGGACTTCCTCCCCCTGTATATGCTCATAGGGTATCACGTCTCTTCTTGGTAGCCTGCTGTCCTTCCTCTGAGTGCCACCAGGTCTCCCCATCCAGGGGACCCCTCCCCCCTTTTAGTTACTATATAAAATAGCAAATTTCCTTGCAACTTAATATATAGTGTTCTGTATCCCTACTTTTCTCTGCCATCGCCCTGCCCTCCTCCTAATGTGAACCCCTCTGCTCCCACTGTTCCTCTTTCCTCTTTACTATCACATGTGCTCTGTTCTTTTCTGCACCTCTTTTCTTAAAGCTTCTTTCCCCCTTTTTAGGATTCCTTTCTATTGTCCTGATCTCTAATTACAGTCATACATACATACATAAACACACATATATGAAAATTAGGTGCTAGGTCTGCATATGAGAGAGAGCGCGCATTATTTATCTTTCTGATCCCAAATGACCACACTTAATGTTTTTCATTTCCATTCATCTTACTACTAATTTCGTTGTTCTTTACAGCTGAAATAATTCATATTGTTTATATTACCATGTTTTCATTATCCAGAGATGAAGTCATGGTCTAGGCTGATTGCATTTCTTTGATATTGAGAATAGAGTAGCAGGAAACATTGCTACCCCAGCAGCTTTGTGGTTGGGCTATGGTGTCCTTTGGGTAAATGCCCAGAAATGCTATAGCTGGGCTATTTGATAGCTGTATGTTTAGGTCTTGAGAAATCTTCATCTTGATTTCAAGAGTGGCTCTACCATTTTCTACTCCTGCCAATAGTAAATAAAAGTCTCACTTTCATTTGCTCTTCTTAGCACTTGTCATTTGTTTTCCTAATGGTAGCTATTATGCGTGTGGTAAGCTGGAATCTCAAAGTAATTTTAATTTGTATTCTTTCCTGATGGCTAAAGACGCTTAACACATTTAAATTATTTATTGATCGTTTGTATTTCTCCTTCTGAGAAACATGTTTAGTTCGTTAGCCCATCTATTAATTGATGGAAGTGTATGATGTTTAATTTTTTGTAATTCTTTGTATGTTCTGTACACTAACCCTTGTCTGAATTATAGCTGACAAAGTTTTTCTCCAGTTTTGTAGGTGGTCTCTTTACTTTGTTGATGATTTTCTTTGTTGTGCAAAAGGATTTTATTTTCTTGCAATCTGATTTGACAATATTGGCTGCTAATTGTGTTATTGAGGCTTTGCTCAGAAAATCCTGGCCTATACCTGTACCTTGAAGTGTATTTTGTACTGGAGTATGGATAGCCTCCCATCAGCCAGATACCTGAAGGAAACTGAATTTCCATCTCTCAGGAGCCATCAGCTTCCCAAATCTTCTCAGCTCATGGTGGGTTTTCATGAGCCCCTACTCAGGATGGGATTTAGTCTGGCTCTATCTTTTGCAGGTCTTTTGCTTCTAATTAGGGCCACTGTCAGTTTACACACGCAACTTCCCTGTTATCCAGAAAGCACTGCCATTCATTGCCTCTAGCTTACATCTTTTCTCTCTACTGTGTGTTTAATGCTGATCCTTGAGACTTGAGAAGAGGGTTGCAGCATAGATTCCCTACTTAGGGATGAGTACTCCACATTATTTGATTATCTGCATGGTGGACCAATTGTAGGTCCCGGTGTTAATTGCTATGATTCAAGATGAAGCTTCTCTGATGCAAGTTGAGATTTGGAATTGTCTTCATGGGTAAATATTTAGAATCTAGTTAATCAACACTGTGCCTTTTCAGTAGATTAATGGCAAAATCTTATCCTCTGGGGCCTATGACCTACCTACCAATGGGTTCTTGATCCTGTAAAGAGTGCCAGGAATGAGTTTTTTTCTAATGTATCTGGCTTTAAATCCTATCAGAAAGTAGTTGGTATCCTCATGACATTCATGCCACCATTGCACCAGTGCCCATGTTTTACCAGTCTGGTTATTATTGTAGCTCGCACTGTTCAAATCTGGGCAAGACTGATAATTACTGGTACCATGGAGAGTGCACAGCACTTTATCAAATTCTGGAGGGTAATTAAGGGTGCTGGCAAAAGGTTTGGGGGTCTATGGGATCTCACTGACCAACAACTCCAAAGACGATTCCCCATTCCTGGCTCTGGACACTTTTTATTTTTTTAGCCCGTGGCTTAGCCTTACAGGTGAAGAACCGTAGCACACCCTACCTGCTTTTTTAAAAATTCAAGTTAGAGCAAAAACTGAATACATTCTCTTTAAGTTGATTTCTTTTGGCTTCAGGAAATAGAGCCAGTCTGCAAAGGGAGGTTATCCTATCATTTCCCGGGGATGGTTAGGGTGGAGCCGTGATATGCAGAACAAGATAAGGACTAGTTCAATTCCTTTCGGTTGCCAAATACAAACAGCCAAAATGCTATGACTGTAACATTTATATAATTCCTGATTGGTTTGTGGTCCTTCTTGCTGTAGGCAGATTATTTGCATATGTGTAATAATATAAATGCATATGTAAAAAAGAAAAAAATAATAAAAAAAGAGATAAGGACTAGATGGTTAAGTCCCACAAAAGTGCCTCCTTTCTAGGCTAACTAAAGGAACCTTCCTTTAGCACTAAAGGGAGGTTGGGGATGTCTTCCATCCTGACCATGACACTTCTGTAAAAGCATGAAGCACAAGCTGTGTTGCCAGGTAAGAGAAATCAAACAACAGAAGTAAGGTCTCAGTACCATAGTATAACTAGCTTAGGTCTGCAGGCATTGCAACATTGAGACCCTGTTTGTAGTGGTCCTGTATGTCTTTCCTACCCTTGTGCCATCTCCATGGCTCCCTAGCACTCCCCAGCTCTGTGTCTGTTTCTACGCTTCTGTTTCCATAAAGTTGTTCCTACTCTGTATACATTGAAACCCAAAACCAACATATACAGGCATAAACCGCTCACAGACTATTCTAAATAAGCTTCTTGCTTTTTTCACAGTGTTGATTCTTGAGGATCCTTGTAGTCTCTCTCTCTCCTCTCTCTCTCTCTCTCTCTCTCTCTCTCTCTCTCTCTCTCTCTCTCTCTCTCTCTCTGTCTCTGTCTCTCTGTCTCCCTGTCTCTGTCTCTGTCTCTCTCTCTCCTCTCTCTGTATGTGTTTTATTCCAGGTTTGGTGTTCACTACCTCATTCTCTTCCCATATTTCAGTTTCATTTCTGCAGATATCAGCTGCTTAGTTGCCTCATGTGTGAGTTTATGTTTTACAGATTCTAAGCTATCTTATTATGTATGTATTTAGGAATGAGACAGTAGTTTGCATTGATGGTCTCATAGTACCTGATAGACAAGGATGACAGGTTGAATGTGGCATGTCGCAGGTGGCTGTACGGATGTAAGCATGGCTTTCTAAAAGTGCTTACTTAACATTCCTCAAAAGAAACCAGAAGATACAGTGGGCAAAATTAAGGTTGCAATGCCTTAAGCATTATTGACTTTTCAAATGAAATGGAGTTGGAAATAAGACAGAAACACATAAGATTTTAAAAGTCAATTTATGTAGAAGCTGCACTTTTGATTCACATACCTAGGAAAATGGAAATCCTGGGAACCGCTGTGTGAATGTGTTAAGTTTAACACCTAGTACACTGCGGACATGAGAACAGCTGGGGATATTTGCAATGTGCATTTCCCCTCTCTTCCTGCTAGTGTTCCCAAGCTTAGCATTGAATGCTTGTTTGAATGAACATTTTACATTAATTTCAAGAACCCTAAATCATTCTATGGGAAAATCCTGATATTTAAACATACGAATCCAGTTTCAAACATTATTGACAGCTACTCATCAAAATTTATTTTTATCTTGAAGTATTTTATTAGGTTCTTATTATTTAGATAATTACATCTAAACCATATAGGTAACAGATATTGATTTTTTTAATGCTGTAATCTGAATCTTTTTCTATAGTGATTTAAAGAATATGCTAAATCACATATGCCAACATCAGGTGCTGGTTTTCTTTTGATAATTGACCTCACTACTTTTTCAGTGATAGTTGTCTCTTTTTCTCAAAAAGTGTAGGTAGGACATGAGTAAGATTTCTATCTATAATACAATATAGATATAAGGTACTATAAAAATGTTTATATCTTTACAGTTCATACATGTGCCTTAAATGAGTGAATGCATCAGTGAAACTATAAATTCAGAAGCCCTAGAAAAGATATTAGGGGTTGTAAAGGAAAAGAAGGAAAATCCAAGGCCATGAAAAAAGTTGTGGTTAAAGAAATATGGCTGTTTCTTAAGTGTACATGATTAATTCCTTAAAATTAAAGCTTTAGGAATGACTTACATGGCATTGATATTACTATTAATTTAGGATCCAGCTTATTTTCCTGAACTTGAGACCCACATATGTTGGTATGGTGGTCTGAATAGGAATGGTGCCACAGGTCTATTTTTAGTCTCCAGGAGTTTCACTATTTGAGAAGGATTGGAGTGTTAAGAGGTGTGGCCTTGTTGGGGGAAGTCTGTTGCTTGGAGTAGGCTTTGAGGTTTCAAAGAGCCCATGCCAGGCTGAGAAGCCCTCTTCTTCTGCCTGCAGGCTGCCGTGCTCCCCACCTGCCATGATGATAATGGGCTGAATCTCTGAAACTGCAAGCAATCCCCCAGTTAAGTGCTTTCTTTTGTAAGAGTCGCCCTGGTCATGGTGTCTCTTCATAGCGATAGAACACTGACTAAGACAGTTAGGTATTCTACAGAGAACCATACCAAATTGGTGTCAGTATAAACTTGATATTTTGCCATCACATTTCTGAGCCACCGTCTCCTGAACTGGACACTAGAACCTACTTAGGGATTCAAGGCAGGCATATATTAATCTTAATTTCTATTAACCTTATGTAGGGTAGCTTCCAAATTTTGATTTTTTTTTCTATTTGTAAAAGATTTCTTAATTATAGTTTTAAAAGTTTCTTCTTCAGTCCTCTCATCCAAGCCATCAGTTTTATCAAAATTAATACAGTAGGCTGGGGAGACTGCTAAGCTGGTAGAGTACCGAGGCATAGTTATGAGGAACACGTTTGCATCTTCCACACTCATACAAAAGCTTGAACAATGGCAGGTGTCTGTAACCCCATCACTGACAAGCAGAGACAGGCAGATCATGGAAACTCAACTGGCCAGTGAGTCCAGCTAAATCAATGAGTCCGAGGTTCTTTTGAGAGACCCTGCCTCAAAAAATATGGTGAAAACTTAGAGCAGCGGTTCTCAGCCTGTGCATTGTGACCTCTTGGGGGGGGGGGTCAAGTTGGAAAACACAAATATTTACATAATGAGTCATAACAGTGACCAAATTACAATTATGAAGTAGGAACGAAAAAATTTTATGGTTGTGGGTCACCAAAACATGAGGAACTGTATTTTTTTGCGGGGGGAAGTGTGTTTCGAGACACACCTGTCCTGGACTCACTTTGTAGACCAGGCTGGCCTCGAACTCACAGCGATCCACCTGCCTCTGCCTCCCGTGTGCTGGGATTAAAGGCGTGCGCCACCACGCCCAGCCGAGGAACTGTATTAATAGTTACAGCATTAGGAAGGTTAAGAACCACTGGCCTAGAGAAAGACACCAACTTTCACACATTTGTACATACACTTTTATGTACACATATATCTATACCCTGCACATGTGCACGGACATAAACAAAGAGAAACATCCAGGTATTGCAATGCTTTCCATTTAGATATTTCAAGCAGAGTCTCACATTCGGATTTAGAAGTCTTTCTCTTTTCTGAGTTCAATATGCTTTTGTCAAATATAAGCCTGATGTTTTTAATGTTTTGTTTAAAGTGGTTTGCAGGTACTTTATTGAATCTTCTACTTTTATGCTCATCAAAGGAATTGGTCAATGGTTTGTTTTTCTGTTATTTTCTTACCTGGTTTTGGTACCAGAAAAATGTAGGTTTTATTGACTGAATTCATAAATATTCGTTCCTTTTTATCTCATGAAATAGTTTGAAAAATGTGAGTGTTAGTTCTTCTTTAACGGCCTGACAGTATTCAGCCAGGAAATCATCTCATCCACAGCTTTTTTCTATAGAGGTTTTATACTTATTTGATATCATTGCTTATTATTATCTGTTTAGGTTTTTAAATACTTTCTTGATTTCATTTTCCTTGTAGGTATGTATGCACATACTTACATATGTACATACGTATATATGCATGTGTGTGTTTGTGTGTATACATGTTATGCATTTCTTCTAGATTTTCAAATATTTTTTCAAAGTCATTTTATTTTCCTCAGGATTTTAGAGTTATCTATTGTAATAACCCCTTTCTCTGATTCTAATGCCCTCCAATTTTATGAATTCCTAGCTTCTCTTACTTTTGGTTAGTTTTTCTCAGTGTTTGTCAACTTTATTTATTTTTCTAAATAACAAGTTTTTAATTTTTCTTAACTTCTTTAATAGAATCTCAATTTCTCTCTTCTTTATATTATATTATAGCATTTCTGGAGTTGTTTTGGTTTGATGAATGTCCATACTGTTGGTCTTTGCTGTAGCCTAGAGCTGTTATTTCTTGTTTGTCTGAGAAACACTTTCTCAATTCTTTTGTTAATTTTTACCAATGCTCTTCTTCTCTGCTTCAACACTGAGATTGTTGTTTAGAATTCTTCAGCTTCACCAGGTTATATATTTCACATGTAAGCTTTCAGAGGATTCACCTAGTCTTGTATAATTCTAGATTAAAATTGTTTATTCAATTGATATTTTACTTGTGTAATATAAACCATATTAGGATAGGATATGTGTGTGTGCTTGTACATGCACACACATATAAGCACATACATATATGTGTGTATATATACATATATATGTGTCTATGTGTGTGCATGTGCATATATAGGCACACACATGTATATATGTGCAATATACATGTGCACACACATGTACATGTATAAGCACATGTATATATACACATGCATATATACATATATGTGTACATATATATGCACATGCATGCACACACACACACACACATAGACACAGACACAGGTACAGGCACAGGCATAGATCTATGCATTGCAATCCTGATTCCTTTACAGAGCTGCTGTTCACTTCATCCCCTTCATGGAACAACCTTGGCTTATTACCTCATCCTTACATGCTTCTTAATGGGGGAGCAGATTATGTGAATGATGCTTTTGAAGTAACAAGTTACAGTTTCCAGCTCTCTCTTGTCTTCCTCTTTAAGTACACCTCGGATTATAAAGATTATAGTTTGCTCTGAGTCTTTATGTCAAAGTCTACAAAGACAAGCTTCACGTGAGGAGGCCCGTGGTGGCCTTGGTCCGTCAGTTTTCAGGGTATTGTCTGTTGAGATCTGGGTCAATGAGTTTGAAGTCAGCCTTTGGACAGCTGTGCGCCATTTTTGTTGGTCAGACTTTTAGTATGAAAGAGCACATTGCTGCCATCTTTCATCATATTTCCTCTTTTATTTGTCTCTGGCTTAGGAACAGAAGCAGCAGAAGCTATGTGCTGGCTCCTGCAGAACACTGTCACTCAAGCCCTGCTGTATCCTGTTATTTTTAAGTCCTGTATTTAGGGAACAAATATTTACCCAATATCTACTGTGTGCCAACCGGTCTCCAGGGGGACTACTTTACCTGATTTTTGAGAATGAACCATTAGGGGTTCATGGTTCTGTTTGTTCTAGTTGATGTGGATGGGTTGGAATTGGGGCTCATATTGTTCTCACTGGGGTTCAAAGGCGCAAAATTCAGTTGGAACGTATTTTATGACGGTTCTTCACCTACCACACTAAGTTAAATGTTATTTACTTTCCTACCTTAATTCTTCTAGGTAAATAGACTGCATTGGTATTTAGCCATATAAAAGTTTTTAACACTGTATCTCTGTGTTTGATTAGTGCAGTTTTTACTTACAGAATACCTACAACTAGATTTAAGCCAAAGGAGTTTCTATGGTAACATCACAACTTTCTAAATTCAGACTCCAGTGTAATCAACTAAAATGACTGTCACACTCAAATTCCTGTTTCCTTCACCTGCAGAAGTCTTCTTGTCTGTTGTACCCCATGTGGATTTCTCACATCGGAATTGATTTTGGAAATATAGGTCTTTTTAATTACTTCCCTTTCAGATATTCATGTTCGGTTTTACAGTATATTTCTTTTGGAGTTAACATGCCAACCAATTTGGTTGGATTAAATAGAGAGCATCATATGATGCATATTTCAACACCAGGTAACAAACTACGCAACATCATTGTCAAAATATTTTAAAAGCAAATCTCACTCATCAACGTATCCAATCTGATAATTTTTTTTTTTTTTTGGCATAACACAAAATACTGATTTCATTGTTTTTCTTTAAGCTGTACTTGTAAATTACTACTCTTAATGTATGCCTGTATATAATAATTGATGTAATTTTTAAAATGTTATCCAGTGGCAGAAAACATTAAAAATCATTACGTTTGGGTATAGATATTTATTTGATTAATCTAGTTTATTGAGCCTGTGAACTCTGGAAGAGCCATTCATGCATAGCATTTCTTTATTCAGATAAAGGGCATTTTAACTAATGTCTCCCCTTTATTTATGGATTCAGTCAGAAACACAAAGATATTAATAACAGAAAATATGGAACATCTGTGCAAATGGTTGTGTTCTACCTTAAAATGCAAAATGAGAGGCGAGAAGGGGAGAAGCTGTTGTATGTACCAACCTGTCTCTGTTGCTCAGTGTACTTCTGTACAGACCCAGAAAAGTTCAATGTGTTTAGAGAAGGAGCAGAGCTATAAACAAGAGAAAATCTTTTATAATAATTTACCCTGAAAGATACACTATATTTCACATCATCATCTATAGAAGCATTTCTTTTCATAGTAGGCCGGCCCCACAAGCCTTGCGTTTATCAACACTACTAACAGTGTCAGATTAGTCATAGGTAGAGATGATCTGAGTAATGAATGTGGAGACTATTAGTCTTTGCTGGAATAGATTCTGATGGGCTTTGAATGCATTCCTTCAGCACTTGGGGAAAACATGGCACTCTTTATAATCTGTGCATTAAAGGGTTAACACACATTTAAAGACTGACCAGATTTGTTGGGAAATTGAAGAAAGTGCTGCCACTGAGAATAGGGTGGCTGCTACCATTCAGAGAAATTAACCTGAGAATCACTAAAGCAACTATTTCTCAATATCTGTTGGCTGTGTGGAACTGTCAAGTGTCTGCATAACCTGAGGGAGCTCCCCAGCCACTATCTCAAGCTAAGAGGGGAAACAGCTTCCCTGAAAACCATGCACCGGTCTCATTTCTACATCTCTCATATGCTAACTTAGTTTCTTTTCATGTTGGTTATGATAAGTAACTTAAAGGAGATCAAGCAACTTAAAGGAGGAAAGCTTTATTCTGGGTCACAGTTCAGGGTACAGTGCATCATGACAGGATGTCACAGCAGCTGGTCATACTGTACAAGACATCCTGGGGCAGAGAGCAAGGGACAAATACATGCTAGAGCTCTTTTCAGTTCCTCTATCTTATAGAACCTGGGATTCTAGCCCAGGATATGGTCCCACTGACTGACAAGATAGATTTTCTCATACTAGTTACTATAATCAAGATAATCCTTCAAAGGCATTCTCTCAGAGAACAGTATTAGTTTGGATGGTCCCTCACAGGGGTGCCTAGAAGGAACCTGGTTCTGCAGTTGGTCAAGTTGACAATAGTCTTAACCAGCAGAGATAAAAAAAAAACCGCTTTGGGTGAATGCCATTTCTGAATCATCTCCCCAAGTTTCTCACTTTGAAAAGTTCTAACTCACTCCATACAGAATGTTGTTCTAGGGAGTGAGTTTCGGGAGCTTGGATGAACACTGGTGCTACTGAATTGATGGCACATAGTCCAGAACAAGAATGTGACTAACACAGGGTACTAGGCTTAAGCAAACTGGGCCAGGAAGCAGACATTTTTAAAACATGACATCATGAAAGTCCAGTTGACAGACTATTTACATAGCGTAGACTAATCTCTGCATTCAGCCTTTAGTATCCAAAAACCTGGTGCGGTGGCAAATACGTGTAACCTTAAAATTTGCGAGGGGGATTCAAAATAATCTAAAGTTCAAGGTCATCTTCTATTACATATGAAGTTACAGACAAGCCTGGGTTACATAAGATACTATTGAAGAAGAAGAAGAAGAAGAAGAAGAAGAAGAAGAAGAAGAAGAAGAAGAAGAAGAAGAAGAAGAAGAAGAAGAAGAAGAAGACATTTTGCTCAGTGGTTGGTTTGCCACATCTGAAGCCAACTCCATAAGGAGGTTCTTGGATGCTCATCTTCTTTGAGGCAGGCTGGGTGTTGACAGGAGTTAACTTGTCTTGTTGTCAGAGAATCTTTAGAATAATAAAAACATCTTTAAATGCCATATTCTGTAGGTCTCTGAGGTTTTTGAAGCTGTATTTTATCTTCAAAATCTAATTTGAAATATATTTTACCACATATACTTGTAGAATTATATCTATCTATTAGACCTAGAATATATATTCTTGTGACAAAATTAGACTAGTTTTTGACATGAGCATGATTTGCATCAATATACAAAATTCAATACCATTTAATTAAAAAATAACCTTATTTGTGAGTAACAATTAGGGCCTTGAGATGAGGAGTAGATTCAATAATCTACCTTTCGTTCTATCTTCCCTCTATATTTTTATATCCCCCTTTTCTTCTTTTCAGCTCCTATCTCCTTACCTACAAAAGAAAGATAAAGGAAAAGAGATACGTCCCTGAGTCAAACCTAGTTTCCTCTCTGTAAACGACCAATAATACTTAGAACCAACTCCCAATAAAAATAAGCATCTGTAGACCAAAAGCGTAAACAGAAACCTATCCAGCACCCCTTAGAGGAAGTGGGACAACATTCTCTTAAGGTTTCTTCAGGCTGATTTAGGGCAAATAATTTCTTTGAAGCCTCCCCCCCCCCCCCGAAAATTGGAGAAAATGGTTATGTAAATCAGGGATAGCAGACAGAATTCTGCCTAAAAATGGGCAGGTTTAGAGGCAGGCAGAGTCAACAGCCAAACTCTGCCAAGACAAGTTAAGCAAGTCCTCA
Organism: Acomys russatus; assembly: GCF_903995435.1. Lineage (NCBI taxonomy): Eukaryota > Metazoa > Chordata > Mammalia > Rodentia > Muridae > Acomys > Acomys russatus. Next base: position 35,305,631 of record NC_067159.1, read on the forward strand.
ATAGTTCCTGCCATACAAATATGTCTGTCAAATATATTGGGCCAGAAGGCTGAAGATGATGCTCCAATTTTATAGAGAGTGTTGGGTGACTGTTCAGGTAGTAAATTGTCTCAGTCATTTTGTCATTTTTGGAAGCTGCTAACCGCACTCCAGGTTCACTCAGGTATTTAAGTTTTTTCCATTCTCAAATCTCTACTGGTTTTGAAAACCAGATAGTTTAGTCTTTCAATTAAGCTTAGTAGGTTAGGGGTTAAGATGTTTTTAGATCAAGATAGATGTTTTAAGTTAATAGAGATGAGATATGATAGATATTAATCTCCATTCAGAAATTTAGACCCAACAAGACAAGAAAGATGTTTACTTCAAGTTTTCCAAATACAAATGGCCAAATCACTATGAATATAACATTTATATAATTCCTGATTGTCTTGTGGTTCTTCCTGCTGTATGTAGTTTATTTCACTTATGTGTATTAATATAAAGGTATATGTTAAAAAAGAAACATAATAAAAATATTAAAAAAAAGAAAATCTAATAAAAGTTTTTTTAGCCAGGAAAAAATACAATCTTTAAAAATGTACATAAATAAATAAATAAATAAACATTAAAAAACAAAAAAATAAAAAGAAGAAAGAAATAAAGAAAGGGAAAAGAAAATAAGACTAATAATGAAGAGTGGTGGGATATATTAGAGGTAGACAAAGGACTTAACTTCTTCCTTATAGAGTGGTATTAATGGCGTAGATTTTTTTCTGTTACTGTGATAAAACACTATGATCAAAGCAACTTATACAAGAAAAAAGTTTATTTTGGATTACGGTCTGAGAGAGTTACAGTCCATATGGTATGGTGAAGGCAGCAGGTGACAGGCATGAAAGGAGCAGGAAGATGCCAGCTTGTACTTTGAGTCCCAAGCGTGGAGCAGGAAGAACAGAATACAATGAAGACAAGGCCTTAAGCTTTCAAAGCCCACCCAAAGTGACGCACTTTCTCCAGCCAGGTTTCAACTCCTAAGCCTCCCCAAACAACTTCACCAACTGGGAACCGAGTGTTCACGAACCTGGGACTGTAAGGGGTATCTCATCCAAAACATAACACAGATTTTAATGAAGAATAAAATGGAATTGTTAATGGGGCCATGTCTGAAGGAACTGAGAGAGGCAGAGAACAAGCATGACTGGAGAGTTTAGTCTTGAATAAGGAAGAACCCCTTGTATCTGAAACTGAAACAAAACAGCATGGTGCAAAAATAGGTTTATTTAGAGTTTAGAGTGATGGATTGATGGAGCATATGGGTCATATGGGTGATGACCTCAATTTTCTCTGGGAAGCAGGAAGTACTGGTGTCTGCTGAGAGGACTCTGTCATGGGTGATTTTATTTATTTATTTATTTATTTATTTATTTATTTATTTATTTATTTTTTTTTTGAAGAGTGGTTAGGTTTGGGGTGATGTTGAAGGGAATGGAAACACGGGCAGCAAAACGGAGTGCTGAATTCACCACAGATTCATGGCTGCTGGTTTTTTCTTGTCCAAAGTTTCATTTTTTAAAATGAATCTGTGGCTCACTTGAGTTCTTTTTCACTATAGTTTTAATAATAGGTCTATGCTACTTTTGCTCATGGGCATTCACCTGGACAAAGTCAAAAGCAGTTCTTGTGCCCGAGTCTTATAAGAGGCATGCAGTTAAAGTGTATTGAAAAGAAGTGGAGAGAGTCTGTCCAGGTTTGGTGGGCTGTGGAGCCCATGAAAGCGCAGAAGCTCAGGAGCATCTGTGGCACTATTTCTGAATCGATAGAAGGAGATCTGGCTGGAAGGAAGGAAAGTGATAGCTGGGAGGTAACTGAAGGATAGAAATGAAGCGGTAAGTCTTTAGAGATTGGAGAAGATACTTAGAACAAGGGAAAGAGAAAACAAAAGTCTGGAGAGCAGCAGAGGTTGTCAAAAGAGCAGATTATGAAGATATTTCAGGAATGTAATAGATACAGGTGGTAGGAAAAAGAAGAAGCTACTGATGCTGTTAATGGGATGAGTAAGAAACCAAGACACCAGAGGACTAAAAAGTACGGTCCTGGACAGCAACATCCCCTGAGCCCACATAATCTATATGCATGTTACCCTCTGCTCCACAACTCAGTGTGCTTCTTACCACCCTGCTGTTCTCACACACAGCTTAGCAGGTGTCTCTATGTCTTTCTTACAGTTTCATATGTAGAAGGAAAAGGACATGAACTCAGAAACAGGTTTAGTAGAACATAGGGCGGGAACCTTGTGCTCGGAGGACATTCTGACCCACAGAAAGAGATTGGTTCTAAGGATGGAGTAGACCAGCAGGAGCGAGGGGCTAAGAGCATCAAGGTGCTTTAGTTGTTCAAACACATTTCCTGTTAGTCACAGCCAATTAGAAGACAGACGTCACCATGGTGTTTCAAGGGAGTCCAGCGAATATTGGAGAACAGGACATGGTCTGCTTTTATTGATGGGCAGAAGGTACTAGAAGCTTCCTGTTGTTGGCTTAACAATTCTGCCTGGATCTTAAACAAATAATAAAAAACTCATTTTCCTTGGTATTAGATGTAATTGTCAGTATTTTCAAAGCATGTTTTCTTTATAAGTATAAAAATGAAGAAATTAAATTGAGTTTACCAAGTGCTTTCCTAATTTGTTCCATGAAAATATTCTGATATATTCATAGCATTTATTTCAGAGAAACACCTGATTAAGCAGACTGCATTTTGTATTTATATTGTACAGAATCATTTGTTAAAATTGTAGTATATAATAATGTTAGTATTATTATTTCACTTTATATGAACCATTGCTCTGAGGACTCCTGAAAGATTAATAGAAATATCTCAATAATCGCCCAAACATCCTGTGTAAGGGTATGTCATTACTAACTTTCAAAACAATGAACTAGTCACCTGCATGATAGGAGAGAAAAAATGGATAGCAGTCAAGAGATACAGTTTTAAAAAATTATGTCATTGTATGAATTATGACTGGCTGCTACTAATAAATAAACACTGATAGCGCAATAACTAAAAAGAACATCTTAAATGTAATTTTGTTAAATTAATTTTAGCTTCATTTTAGTTAGAATAAAAATATGTTTCATTATGTCATTTTAGACTTATTTATCATTGTACCTTATTAGTATTTACCCTATTATGTTATTACCTACTCTCACCTCACCAGTTTCCATATCCCCTCAATTAGTCTCCCTTCTGTTGTCACACCATATGATGACGTCGTGACATGTATATGTGCATATATAATATATTATTTATATGTGATGTAATATCACGCCTATGAAAAATTTAAATGTTTTCATTATCACCAAGTCATTACTTTTTTTTTTCAATTCTCTAAAATTCTACTGAAAATGAGATGTAGGGAGTGATGTGAGTTTGGCGGATAATCATAGGCACAGAACTTTCAGGAAATTATCATTTTCAATGATATATGGTTTCTAAGATTAAGCTAGACATTTTCATATGGACCACTGAATTGTGCAGACAAGTTTATTTACCATTCATTTTCCATGCCAGATCATTGTTACATACCACACCCTCTTTCTCTCTTCTGTAGAAATATTCAATACTTTACAAAAAATGTTTTCTCATATGAGATAGTTAAATCTTTCCTGTGCTACTTTACCATCTTTTTGACATTACTATTTAGTATTGTATATAAATTAGTATATAAATATTAGTATGCACATACTCTCCAGCAATTTAAATTTCTCCAGTAAAAAGTTCCTAACATTACTCTTAAAAGTCACACATACGTGAATGGATGTTAAACTTTAAATGAATTCACAGTAGAAAAAATGAAGAAAACTCTCTTACACACACACACACACACACACACACACAGACACACACACACACTTATACTACACACATGAGTAATCAGCGTACACTGGTTCAGATACAGTAAAATTTGGTTATCCAAAATAAAAGTGGTATTAGACCTGAATAGGAAATTCAGAAAATAATACTTTGACCTTGAAGAATAGGATAGTTCTTGGGAGAGACCTTGTATTGATCTCTAGGAATAAAAGCAGCATGTGGAGGAACACCTATGTTCAACCATCATGGTTTTTAGATTTGGTCACACACACAACCATTGTTGAACTCTCCTCCTTCACCATCAACATGGAAACATCAGAGTGTTTGGAATACAATTCTGACTCTCAAGACATCACAAAAAGAAACTCCAGATTAGGAAGAAGACAGGCAAACAGCAAGCTCGTCAGGCATTCTATGGTGAATTTGAACAATACAGACCTCACACATCAGATGGGAAATGTACTGACTGGGGGCTTTTATCCCTCTGCCCAAGCCTCTGGAGCTTTAAAATGAGTATTTTAAATATTCTGGGAGAACCCTAGGTCACATACAGTAGATACCTCAAATTGAAACATTTTCAAAACCAGATTTCCACTGGACACTTTGATGTACATATGTAGTTGAGGGAAGAATACTTGTTGAATATGAATGACTGAGCATAAGTTGTTAACAGATTTTGTATACACACACACACACACACACACACACACACACACACACACACACACACTAAAAATCAGGATACAACCCCCTAAATATCCAGATAGAAGAATAGAGTGAAATACATGATTAAGAATGGTAATTGATTACATTAGTTAAAATATATGATTAAAATAAGTATAAAAGTGGGTAAAGAGAAGAGATAAAGGGTTGAAAGCAACTATGAGAAGGAAGCAAGAAAGAGTTCTAAACAAAAGTTCTATCTAAAGACTCTCTCTTTCTCTCAAGAGATTTAGAGTGGTGAGCAACAAGTCAAAACCAGTTCCAAAAAGGAGCAGCCAAGACAAACGACATAAAAGTCAAAAGAGAAGAGCTTCGGAGTACTCTGTACATGTATGTAATCCTGGCATTGGGCAGGAGCCTGCCATGTAAACTAAGTGCACCGCCCACCTCATCCATGCAAACCCTGACATCAGCACAGAGACTGTGGAGACAGGAGATCTCTGAAGCCATGAGAGAAAAGACAACACGGCACCTCTCACACAATGCTGTGAGTAGCTCTTTCGGGGAGTGGAAACATAGGGAACATATGGACAACCCAGGTGTGTCTGTGGAGTGATCACGTCAACCCCAAGGCAGGAAGGTTTCAATGAGCGTTGTTATAGCATGGGCAAACGCTTTTGGAGGTGAGTGGTGCTAACTCTTTTAACCCATGCTTGGTTTAAGTTTCAAAAAATCAGAAAATTATTACTTCAGAATAACTCTAGAAATGTTTCCATGCAAGTATTTTCCATTGCGATACACGTTGGACTGTGAAGCATACACTGGTTTTGAATGCATATGTTATATACCCCAGAGTGAATTATTTCATAAAGTTGTGTGACTCTGTTAGATAAAGCAGGTGTTTGTTATTTTATTTTATAGTCTCCAAAGATGTAATAGGGAACTATATTTTAGTTAATTTTTTCCTATATTTTCTTTGGTGGTTTAATCCTTTATGAAAGTAGGAAAAATTCCACAGTTAACACAGAAACAAAAGTGTTAATGAATTGCCAAATAAAACATGAGGTAGCACAGTGCTATATTTCAAAATCAAGAAAATATTGACCAAAGCGTTAACTCAGTTCTCTCACTTTTTCTTTCTCTCAGAGAGTTAATCTATTAATAATGAGGAAAGTAGCAAAATATTAGAGCCTAATATTTCAGGTATCACACAAGAGAGAGAACAGGTTGAGAAAACACAAATGCAGTGAATGATGTCACTGCTTGAGTTTTTTTCCTGGAGAAATGTCTAGACTATTTTAAGAATTGAGAATCTAAAAGCTGTCTAGTAATTTTCCAAAGATACCCTGAAGAGACAGAGTAACACTTAGGCAGGCTGAGTTGACAAGAATGTCTGGGTCAGTGCCCTGAGGGTTAGAGAACTACATGGAAAAGAACTTAGAAGGAGCTTAACTACATGGCCAGGAAAAATACTAGAGTCTATATTTATTTTCTTATTTTAAAGACATTTAGTTTTATTATATATGTATATGTGTATGTACATATGTATGCATAGCATATTCATGCAGTGCTTGAGGAGGCCAGAAAGGGATATAAGAACTCAGGAACTGGGATTACAGATGCTCGTGAGCTTCCCAGTCAGTGAGTGCTGTGACTTGAACCTGGATCCTTTGTGTGAACAGCGATTGTTCTTCACTGTTGAGTGTGGAGGCACAGGAATCTTTAAAGGAGTAAAGCAAATTTCTGTCTTAAAATTGTAATAGACACAGTATTGGACATCGGATAAAATTTACCGGACATTACAAATGAACAAACTAGACAACCAATAAGAATGGGAGAATTTAGTTATGAAGGACATGGAAATGTGTTGCTCTATGTCTGATTCACTATGGCTGTCACTGTGGTTATGATTGACATTTACCTAATTAGTGATGCTCAGACTATTTTCCTGTATTTGTTGGCCACTTGTGTATCTTGTCTGAGGAAAGGCCTAAGACTTTTGCTCATTTAAATATCATATTTATTATATAATTACTTTAGTTATTGAACTGTTAGAAGTCGTTACATTTCCCAGACATTTATGCTTTGCCAAATGCATAATTGGTGAATATTTTCTACCATTCTGGAAATCGTCTTCTTACTCATTATTTTCTGTATGATGTGATATACGATATGCTATGCTGTAGACTCATTTTAGCTTTATGTAATTAAGTTGTTTAGTTTTGCTTTTGTTGCTTTTACTTCTGGGTTTTTAAAAGAATTCCTGCCTGATCCAGGCATTGTGGTGCACACCTATAATCCCAGCCTCAGAGAGGCAGGGGCAGGTGGATCTCTGTGAGTTCGAGGCCGGACTGTTTTACAAAGCGAGTCCAGGACAGCCAAGGCTACACAGACAAACTCTGTCTAGAGACTCCCCAGCCCCCCAAAAACAGGAAACCAAAAAACAAAATAACAAAAACAAATCAAAACAACAACAACACCCCCAAAAAAGAAAAGAAAAGAAAAGAAAAGAAAAAAGAAAATCCCTGTCTGCCCAGTGTCTTTGAAAACCTCCACTTCATCCCTAAAAGCTGAGTCATTAGGAGTCTTACCTTTTCACCTACACCAGTTTGAGTTGACTTTGTCTGTGGTAAGACAGGGATCTGGTTTTTACTCTTTTGCCTGTAGATATGCAACATGGCCAGTTAAGGAATGAGATGCTATTATGTGTTCTTAGCAACTTGGTAAAAATCAGCTTGATTAAAACACACATTTTGGGTTCTGTCCCATTGATTTATTTGTACCACAGTTAACATGCTGTCCTGTTCTTACAGCCTTGAACCATATTTTGATATGGTTTTATGTCTCCAACTTTTTCCATCTTGCTTGAGTGTTTCAGCTTCTTTTATAGCTCCACATGGATTTTAGAATGCTTTTCTACTTCTATGAAGAATAGCATTGATAGTTTGATAGGAATTGCATTGAGTCTATAGATCTCTTAGGGTACTATAAACATTTTAACAAAATCAAGCTTTCCAATTTCATGAGAACTCACCATCTTCCCATTGATTTCTGCCTTCTTTAATTCAATTCCTTCTCTCTGGAATCCACTACTTCTGTAAGGGGAGGGGTGCCTGCCTGGAGTTGGTACAGGACAGACTCCAACACCAAATTCTCAGCAGAAAGGAGATTTATTAGTCTAAAGGGGCAAGTAGAGTGATGGCACAGCTGCCTCTGCATCAGGCAAAGACACTCAGCAAGCAGCAGCAGCAACAGCAGCTGCAGGAGACTTTTTGTTTGTATGTTTTTTCTAGGGATGTGTTTTAAGGAGAAGGGAAGTATGTGCTAGGGTGAGTTGGTAAGTCCTAATTGGACATGTTAGCCAAATAGTGAGTTTTGACTGTTGGACTTTGGTGTTGTGTCTCTGGAATGAGTCAGTGGCTAAATAAAGCAATAGATATTGGTGGCTAGTTTAGGAATATAATCTATTTTTTTAAAGAACACACACACACACACACACACACACACACACACACACACACACACACACACACAGAGGCCCTATCTGCACATAAGCCTGTATGCCAGAAGAGGGCATCAGATCCCATTATAGATGGTTGTGAGCCACCCTCTGGTTGCTGGGACATGAACTTATCACATCTGGAAGAGCAGACAGTGCTCTTTAACTCTTGAGCCATCTCTCCAGTTCAATCTAACAGGTTTTCTTCTTGTTTGTTTGGTTTTTTTGTTTTTTGTTTTTTGTTTTTGTTTTTGTTTTAGCAAGGAATAGGGAATGGGGGCAGGAGGGGCAAAGCCTGCTGGAGCCATGTTTGCAATGGTCAGGCCAGCTAGAGAGCCTTTCAACTTCTCCTTTTCCATAGAGGGGGTCCCCAGACACCAAATTCCCAGCACCTATGAAACAACATCTCTCTCATTTGCCTGACATGTTGTTAAGCACTTGAGGAGGACTTAGTCAAACACAGAAACAAGAATAGGTAATAACTGAGAACATTTCAGCATTTATCACTCTGAAAAAGACCCAGAGGGAAGAGGCAAACTCTCTGGGTGGACTGACTTTATAAAAAATGATGGTTCACTAACACAAGTAAGGAATAAATGTCTGATGGCTCCATCAAATTCATAAGAAGGCTGTAAGATGCTCGGGGAGGCACATACTTTACTAGCTGTGTGAAAGCAGAGTTTCTTGCACACTGTCCTTCCCACATGAGGCTCAGAGTGTGTCCTTTTCACCAGGAGTACATGGAAGAGAGAGAGAGGCTCCAACATCACCAATAAATTCCATTGAAGACTTGAAAGGTAGTTGCTTGTTAGATCCACAGAGACATTGATATCACACAGTAATGAAGACCAGGAAACGGCCTTTAATTATCGGAAATTAGGAGAGTGCAATTACTTTAATTACCAGAAAGATCAGAGGGCAGCCAGAGGCATTTGTCCCACAGGAAATTACAATGATGGAACCAGCAAGCATGCTACTTAATGTCTGTAACCCACCTCTGAGAATGAAGGTGCAGTAGGGAAAGGGTGTTCAAACCAAGAAAATCTTACTATGCCTTTCCTCAACTTCTGAATGGAAACCAAATTTTCAGATTCAGAACCCACTGACTAAAGTCGATGCTCACTCTATAGAAAGAGGCATTCTGTGTTTGACAGTGTGGTAGAATATTCTCACATTCCTCCCACAAAAGGATCTATAGCCATTTACTGGAGAATGTTTTTTTTGTAGACTGTAGTTTACTATGACCTGAGGAGTGATGTTCTGATTCCCGGAGAGCTGCCAGGCCGCAGGCCCTCTGCTCCTGCAGACCCTGGTTATTTCTTGTTTCAACTACTAAAGTTACTCCTTCACATTTCCTGAAGATAGGGAATCCTGTGGGGGTGAGGTGATTTTTTGTTTGTTTGTTTATATGTTTGTTGTTTAATATTTGAAAAACAATTCACATGAATATCTCCTGCATTTACAATGATGTCTTTTATTTTTCTGTTATTGAGAATGGATTTTTTTCTTGCAGGTTTCCCGGACCCTCTGGATCCTTCTATTTCCCCATTCTCCCATGCTTCTCTCACCTGAAGTCCCAATAGAATGTCCTCCCCTCTGACCCACTTTTCTGGTAAGTAAAGTCTTTCATAGGACATACCCCTTGGGCTAGTGTCTTGATATAAGTGAGTATATACCATTTGTCTCTTTTTGCTTCTGGGTGAACTCACTCATTATGATAATTTCTAGTTCAAGCCATTTGTCCACAAATTTCAGAAATTCCTTGTTTTTAGTAGCTGAATAATATTTCATAGTGTAAATGTACCACAGTTTCTTTATCCATTCTTCTACTGAGGGACACTTAGGCTGTTTCCAGGTTCTGGCTATTATGAATAAGGCTGCTATGAACATGGTTGAGCATATGTCCCTGTTGTGTGGTAGAGCATTTGGGTTCTGGGGTCCTTCCTGCTCAAACTATGGCACCAGACAAGGAAAATATAGGCAGTAAACTTCGAACCCCTACCCAGACCTATCCGATGGACAGGACATTCTCCACTGTTGAGTGGAGAGGGAGGACTGACTTTCATACAAACTCTGGTGGCCCATATTTGACCACGTCCCATTGATGGGGAGGCCTGGTGGCACTCAGAGGAAGGATAACAGGTCACCAAGAAGAGACTTGATACCCTATGAGCATATATAGGGGGAGGAGGTCCCCCTCAGTCACAGACATAGGGGAGGGGAGTAGGGGGGAAGCGGGAGGGTGGATACAAGGGATGGGCTAACAATTGAGATATAATATGAATAAATTAATAATTTAAAAAAAGGAAAATGGATTTTTTTCACGAAATATATTCTGAGATTACAGTTTTCCCCTCCTCCAGATCCTCCAAGATCTTCCCTACTTCTCATCTGAGTCACACCCTTTCCGTTTCTAGTTGGAAAACAAACAGGCATTTAGAGAATAATAACAAAATAAAATGAGCTAAAACAAAACCAAAGAAACCAGAATAGGACAAAACAAACAAGCAAACAGAAGACAAAAAAGCCCTCCCCCCACCAAAAAAATGAGAAACACATGTCAACACAGAGACACACATGTGTGTACACACAGGAATCCCATAAAAAAAAAAAAAAAAAAAAAAAAAAAAACGAAATGAAAGCCATATATAATAAAGAACCTGTAAGCTTAAAACAATCCCTGAAAAACATGAGTCAAAGAACCTCCAAAGATTCCATTGAGTTTGTTTTGTGTTGATCGTCTGCTGCTAGGCATAGTGTCTACCCTTAAGAGTGGTATGCATCCCCAGTGAGGCTCTGCTGGGGAGAACTAACTTCTCATTTGCAAATAGTTACCAATTGAAAATAGCTTCTGGATTAAGGATGAGGCCTTGGTTCCATTTCCACCGCAGCCCCAAGAACCCATGTGGGGCAGACCTGTGTAGATCTTGTCCATGCTGCCTTACTCTCCATAAATTCATATGTGAGAAGGTCCTGCTGTGTTTAGAGGACCTTGTTTCCTTGGTATCTTCCATCCTCTCTGGTCCTTATAATTTCTCTGCTTCCTTTCATATAGCCTTGAGGGGAAGGACTCCTGGAGATACAGCATTTAGGACTGAGTGTTCCAAGGTCTCTCACTCTACCTTGTCTGGCTCTATACCTTGTTTCCATTTGCTGCAGGAGGAAGCTTCTCTGATGATGTCTGAGCAAGGCATTGAACTATGAGTATAGCAGAATGTGATTTGGAGTCATTTTATGGCTACATTCCTTTATCCGAATAGTAGAGTTTGGTTTTCCCTTAGGTCTCTGGCCTATCAGCTCTCAGGTTTCTGGCCACCTAAGGGGTGTTGGGGAAGCCTTTCATCTCATGAAGCAGAGTATTGGTTGGTTAGGTCCACAAACTTTGTGCCACTATTGCACTAGCTCATCTTGCAGGCGTGTCGTTGTTGTAGATGCAAGAGCTTGTAGTTGGTTTGGTGTTTATGTTTCTCCTTATGTAGCATTCAGAGTTCTTTATGTACCATGAACACTAATTCTCAGGGTGAAGGTTCTAGGTAGGCACTAGGTTGGCTTGTGGTCATTGAGTTCTGTAGGTGTTGTCTTCAGCAATAAGACCTTATTTTCAGTTGATGGAGAGTAAACTATTGTTTACTGGGTTCTTTGGGGGCTCTGACAGGGCCCTTTTGGAAAACAACTCGATTAAATGTAACCTATTCCCAGAACTGGATGACAAGAAATATCCAGCTGGGCTGTGTCTCCCAAGTCTCTTTATCTCTTTGGCATAGAGTTTATTACATTACTGTTGTTACTGCTACTTACACCACCACCTCCACTAACTCCATTACCACCTCCACCACTACCACCACTTCTATCTTGACTTCTTCACCAGATCCTATGAAGAAAGCTTCCAATCTGTCATCTTACACAAGAGTAGGTCCCTGCACTTCTTTTTCCCCCTATCCTTAGCCTCTCTTTAATGTCCTAGCCATCAACCCCCTTTCTTCCCTTCTTTTTTGCTATATTTCATGAATCTTCTTGATCCTTTAATAATCTTTTCCCTCAACTTCCCTTCACCGTTATTGAGAGTCTCTGGCTTTACCCATGTGATCTGGTTTCCCAGGAAACAACCTTGCTTACTTCTTGGGTGCTTCAGTTACTAATGTTTACACAGTCTACATTCTTTTCTCTCAAGACAGGTTATACATATTCATTGGCTCTAAATAAGCAAATAATTGATAAGTCAAAGTGATTTCTTTTTAATACATTCAACCCACTAATAATTTAGTTAATGACATGTAAATTTAGCTGTAAATTTGTCTTAATATCATTTTCTTTCTAGTAATCCTACAAGGAGATTAGAAATACAGAGTTAGTTATCACTTCTTTCTCCACTGCTTTGCAACGACACTGATTTTCCATCTGTATGCCTCTGGACTCTTAGCAAATTTGATTTTGCCCAGGTTTCCTATGGTTTTAGTCCATTTTTCTGGTTATAACAAAATTCTCAAGACTGAGTAATTTATAAAGAACAATAACTTCTCACAGGGCTAGAGGCTGTGGAGGGCAAGAACAAAGTGATGTCTGGCATTGGCTGCTTTCTTCATTGAGCAGCTCCATTACTGCTGAACACTCACATGACTGATCATGAAATAGACATTTTTGGTGCTTGTATTTAAGTTAAAATCCTATTATTGCTATTAGTGTGTGCATGTGTGCATGTGCATGCATGTATGTACTGTAGCACACATGGCATAGATGCCATCTTTGTAGAACTGGCTCTCTCCACCTTTCCATGGGTTTTAGAGATTGCAATTCAGTCATCATGTATGTGCAGCAAGCCCCATCTACACTCAGAGCTATCTCTCTAGCCAGGATGAATTAATTCTTTATTAAGATGTCAATCACATCCAGAATGGCCTAAGTACCTCCTAGAGTCCACGCCTTCTAATTTTTGGCATGTGAATTTTGGAAGAGCACCAGTGTAGCACAGCATCTATCAACACATAAAGTCTGTTTTATGGCTTTTATTAGAATTTACCTTGTTCACACTAATTCTATCTTTACTGACATAGGAGTCCTGAAGACTTTCCAAGGAAGCCACATACTTTAAGAGAGCCGTCAAATTAATTGTGGACACTCAACCATTTTGTTTCTCTTGGCTCACAGTATATCATGTCAGTAAAGCTGATTCCATCTAAACCAATTCCTTATTAGTCAGTGAGTGTGTAACAAGAAGAAATGAGCTCAAATTCTGGAAGAAAACCTTAAGTAAAAATATAATTTAAAATGACCATGAGAACTATTAAATAAATGTCTTAATTGTCAATGGAAATCATGAATTTACCTTTAGTAATTATATTCAAAGTAGCACTTGACCTCATCCATCAGGGACAAGAGAAGAATATTAAAAACCAACCTTGCCAACATTCTTAGAATAGATTAAATAATCCAAGAGGGAATACTTCTCAGAATTCCTACCATGAACTAAGAAAGATAGGCTCAATTAAAAACAGTAGCTTTTAAAATATATGAAGCACAGAATATCAATTCTGTGAATATGTGCTGGTTTTCTAGTATATGAAATGCAAATTCATTTCCTGTGGTGAAAATAAAGATAAATCCTAAATGTTAAGACCTAGGTCACTTATGCATTATGAAATTGGCATCTCCATTACTTATTATTTGGGAAATTCATACATAGGAAGTACATCTACAATACTTCTGTCTTTCCCCCTTCAACTCCTCCTGTGTACTCCCAAAATTCATGATATTTATTATTGTTACATGCTCATACAGTATGCATATATACATATATACATACACACAAGCTATTGAGTTCATTTGGTGTTCCTCTTATGTGCATATATTCACAACCATTTCGGACTGGACCACCCATGCTGGAGTTGATTCTTGGAAGAGGTGGCTTTCCCTCCCAGTAGCTAGTATCCTTCAACCCACCCAGTGATGTTCATCCAGGGTGAGACCACATGGAGTTTTCCCTGTCCATGTTGGCACGTCAACTGGTGTCGTCACTATTTCAATCTTGTTTGGGTAACGGTGTGGTTAGGATTTCATGAGCACGTGGACTACTACCTGCTAGCAAGTATCTGGGTCTCAAGATCTTATAATCTTTCTACCATTTTTTCCACAATTTTTTTTTTCTGAGCCTTAGATGGATGGTTGCGAAGCAGATGAGTCAGTTGAGGCTGGGCACACCACAGTCACTTATTCTGTACATGGTGACAAATTGTGGATCTTTGTAGCAGTCTCTGTCTGTTGTAAAGAGTAAATTATTTGAGGAGGGGTAAGAGCTTCACATATGTCTCTATTGAGAAAAATATTTTTGCACTCAAATCTAATAAAGGATATTGCAGCATATATTGTATTAAGTATGTTATAAAACAAATATAATAATTATAAAGATTGAAATAAAATTAAGTACATGTTATTTAAAAAATGTTGCTAATTTTGGCATCTTCATCTACCATTAGCTTATTAGATAAAACCATGGAACCTGTTTAGAAACGGCTTTATATTTAATGATAATTGTTGTAAAATGTTATTCTTTATAATTGTGAATTTAGTACATGGACACAGTGAACTATGATCTTATTTGGCTCCACTTCCCCCTCCACACATGCCTTCCCAAACTTCATGTTTCTTTCAAATTTTTTATATACCTCACTAAATCTAGACAGTGCTGCCCATATATAGATGAGTGTGGGGGCAGTCACTACAGCATGAGAACTCTGCTTATGATCACATCCTCAGAAAAGAATACTTTTTTCCCTCTAGTGGATGATCGATCACTTGTAGCTGTTGAATGAGGAGTGGAGCCTGGAGAACAATCTGTGCCCGATTTTTTTTCCTGGCTTAATCTTTTGTGGGTTATGTGTAGGTAAGGCCAGATATTATAAGTTTATGATGAGTGTGATGGCCATATTATACCCAGAAGATATTTCACAGCACATCTCTCCATCTTCCCTTTCTTCCATTCTTTCTGTGTCTTTCTTATTCAGCAATGTTTCCTGAACTTCGGTTGGGATGGGGTGTGCTTTAAAGGTCTCATTTGAGTGTGAGAACCTAGTCTCCTCTTCTAGGACTTTGGCCAGTTATGCATCCCTCCATTGACTTCTGTTCCATTGGGGGGAAAACCTCTTAACTTTTAGAGCAACCTAGGACTGCTATAAACATAAATATGTAGAAGGCACATGGATGCCTTGGCCATTTAGCAAAATAGCAATAGTAGGTTCTATGCTTCAGCCTGTGACCTCTCCAGCCATGGGCCTTTGTAGTATGCAAGGTCTAGCTCTGGGCTAACTGCTCAAAAGCTCTGTCTAGACTGTAATTATTTTTACTTTCTAGTCGGCAAATATCCTCTGCACAGGAATGTAATTGCCAGGTCTGCTATTTTATGTTTTCCTTGTCTATATCACTGTGTTTTTTTTCAATATACAATTCTTCTAAAGGAATGCATTTTAAAAATATATTTTTTGAGATTATAAAATAATAACATATAATTTCCCACTTTCATCTTTCTCTCTCTTACCCCTCTTTTGCTCTCATTAAAATCCATGGCATCAAAAGGAATGTTTTTGTGAAGTTTATTTCATTGGAACCTTAGAATATGATCCAAGTGGCTACTTAACTGATATTTGTGCCTGTACGTCATCATGTTAAACAACAAATGCATGCTTCCAGGCCTCCCTCTCTGAGTTGGACAGATCTGTTTCTTTTGTCAGAATCACATGTTCCAGAAATAACTTGTGACTTTAGGATACATAGTATAAATGATGGAATATTTATCAATAAATATAATAAATGCTGATGAGCATATCTATGCACTTAGGTAAAGTAATAGTCTTCTGATTGCCAAATCATAGCAATTAAATTAACCTTAGTCTTTTACTGCAAGCATGTTTACATTGTTAGCTGAATTTTTTTAATGTATTGGTGAGCTAACAAGATAATAAAGAAAAAAATCTTCAAGAATTCTCTCAATAAAGTTAAATATTCAACTAGAGTTGTTTGCCAAAGACTTAGCTAAACATACAGGTAAGCAAATGATGGGTATAATGCATGGGGAATAATATACTAGGCACATTCTAACCTCATAAATGTGATATAAGTTGAATGTGGTGATTTATAACAGAAATACCAGCACTTGGGAGGCAGAAGCAGCTAGGACTTAAGTTTAAGACTTGACTAATTTTCATAGTGAGACCACATTTAAAAGAACAATGTGTGTGAGGGAGATTGTATGTAGTAAGAATAACTTTAACATTTAGGTAAAAATAAGTATCAAATTCTTACTGGCAGGAGAGATACCATAATACTGAAGGTGGTTTTTCATTTTTCTCTGGATGTGCTGACTCCTGCATTCTCTCTAAATGTGGGAAAGTCAACTGCATCATTTGTGTTCACATTCTTCCCTAAAACAATAAAAAGTAAGGTATAAAAAAATGAAGATAATCTAAAGTCTCCACACACTTATATCATTGAACATGGAGAAATTGATCTGGTGCTAGATCAATCTAGAAACTTCACCCCTATTGACTAGCATTCATTACTACACATTACTGAAAGTCAAAAGTAATCACTAACCTCACCCACCTACAAAATCTATGTGCTACAATATTTACCTGCCTTCAAGATATACATACTGGTGCAATAGTGGCCTCGATATTATAGGAATAACCAATAACTTTTTGTTTGTATTTAAGGCCCATTTCTTGAAATGGATTCAGTATCTGACACTGTTACCGAGGACAAGAACTTGAGATTAGATAGGCCATTTTCCATAGAGGAAAACTTCCTACTACATTCTGCAATAAAACAACTCCTAAAAGACATATTGCTTTATCCATAAATCTGTGCATGGCTCAATATTCATCAGGGGGAACTTCTTACAACACATGGTAACTAGTATATGCTCACAACTACATAACGTACAAAGAGCGAGAGACTTTGAAGCACTCAGCCTTAAATGGACTATCTGTATCACACTACTCCGCTCAAGGCTTAGGGATCTGAACTAAAGAGGAGGCAAGAAAGTTTATGAGAGCCAGAAGTGGTAGATGTCTTAAAGGAAACTGTGTTTTCCAGACACAGCAGTGGTGATGCACATATTAACTCACATAGACTGTGACAGCATGCATAAAAATTACACAAGTTCAAGGCAGACAAAATTCCAATACTGAGAAGGGAAAGGGGCATAAAGTCCCACTTCTAGGCAAGAAACTGTTTGCAACAATTGATAACTGATTGGGGTGGGGCATTAGTTTCCTTCAATGGAGTGACACTGGTTGTATCAACAACACTCCAGGGTAGACTTCAAGCTCAGGGGTAATTGGACTAGAAAAATTGACTCCATTTGTGAGGTGTTTGTCTGCGCATGGATACTTATTATAATTATTATATATTTTTAAAATATGTACATTTATATTATTACACATACATAAAATAAACTACACAAAGCAGAAAGAATCACAAAACAATCAGGAGTTATATAAATGTTATATTCATAGTGTTTTGGCTATTTGTATTTGGTGACCTTGAAGAAAACATTCTTCCTATCTTGGTGAGTTTAAATTCTGAGTGAAAATCAATATCTATCATATCTCATCTCTATTAACTTAAAACATCTATCTAGACCTAAAAACATCTTAACTCCTAGCCAACTAAGCTTAATTGTAAGACTAAACTTTCTGGTCTTCAACCCCATCAGAGACTTGAGAAGGAATAAAACTTAAATACCTGAGTGCAGGTTATCAGCTTCCAAAATGAAAAACATGGCAGAGACAGTTTACTGCCTGAACAGTCAACCAAAACTCTCTATAAAGTTGGAGCCTCATCTTTAGCCTTCTGTCCCAACATATCTGTCAGACATATTTGTGAGGCAGAAGCAAGTGAGGACTGTCTTGTCAGAGTTTGGCCATAAACTGCCTGCATCCAGGCTTGCCCAATTTTTAGGCAAAATTCTGTCTGTGGCAGAAAAGAGGACATTTTGCCCAGTGGCTTGTTTGTCACATTTGAAGCCAATTCCATAAGGAGGTTCTTTGATGTTCATCATCTTCTTTGAGGTAGGCTGGGTGTTGCCAAGAGTTAAACTGTCTATTGTCAAAGAATCTTTAAGACAATAAAAACATTTTTAAATGCATATTCTGTAGGACTCTGAGGTTTTTGAAGACCTTATCTAACTATTTTACCTTATCAATCTATAGAATCATATCTCAGGGATGTCTCTCTTTTCCTTTATCTTCCTTTCATAGGTAAGGAAATAGAAATTGAAAAGAAAGAAAGAGGGATATAGAAATATATAGAGATGGTAGAACAAAAAATAGTTTATTGAATCTACTCCTCAACTTAAGGCCTTAATTGTTTTTCACAAATAAGGTTATTTTTAATTTACTGGTATAGAATTTTATATATTGATGCAAAATAAGTTTAGTTTTGATACATTGGTATAGAATTCAAACTTAAGATTATTCGTCACACACAATATATATATATATATGTATATATATATATATATACATATATATATATCCACTCTTATATGAGGTATTGTATTCATCCAACTCAATTATAATACAAGGTTTACTTTCAATAGCTTGAAGGCGGTATTGAAGGCTGTTTAGGATACTTAAGCAACACAAGCTAGTTGTCAGTTTATCAAATCATGGTCATGTCAATTACGAGTCTATTTGTATCACAAGCAAACCATTGTGGCCCCAACAGAGCACATACACTGCAGCATTTGTAGAGTAGGACTCAGTACTGCTTTTTGGGAAATATATGATAATAAATATTTAAAATCTGTGATGGTAAATTTTGTGTTCACTATAACAACCTAGTAAGAGTGAGTAGAACCAACACAAAGAAAATATGAGAAAGAAAATAATGAAGATAATAGCAAACATTGATGTCTTATAAAGCACAAAGACTCATAGTAAAAGTAATTTGTTGAAAAATTTTGTGTGGTATAGGAACTATTGGCAAATTAATTATGAAACAAAGAATAAAATATTAAGTATAAAATTATAGTTATAATGATGATTTAAAATATTAAAATAATGCCAGAAGAACAGGATATTTCTTATAATAAGTTGAACTTCAAATTTCTTAAAAGATTGCACTTTGCATTATTAAGGTACTTTTAAAAGAATACTGTGAATCCTAAATATAGGTTTGGTCAAATGTGCCCCGTGTCTTCTTATTTATAACAGACTAAATTGATCCACTAATGTTTCTAGCATGTTTACTGATCAAGGGACAGAAGGATTAGATCTCTAGCAGACTCGTTTGGTGCATGGTGGTAGGGGTATGGAATTTGTTTTCGTTTCATTTGTTGCAGCTACAGAGAGATGTTATCAATTTGCAGTAGAATTTAATTTGGTTACAAAGGACATCATAGTAAGCGAGCTTCAAGCCCTTCAGAAACCAAATGTAGTAAGGAATAAGTGCAGACATTGCGTGCATTACGCCTGACACTCCGTTTCTCCTGGCTACTGTAATTAACGCTTAGAGAACTTTTTGCAAGAGCCCTTTGGGTTGTGACGGTTTTAATGTAAATGGCCCCCACACTCATAGAGAATGGCACTATTTGAAAGGATTAGGACATGTGGCTTTATGGGAGTAGGTGTGGCCATGTGGAGGCAGTTTGTCACTGGGTTAGGCTTTGGGGTTCTAGAAGCTCAAACAAGGTGTACTGTCTCTCTCTTCCTGTTGCCTGCTGACCCAGATGTGGAACTCTCAGCTCCTTCTGGAGTGCTATGTCTGCCTGCATGCCGCCATGCTTCCTGCCATGTTCATAATGGACTAAAGCCCTGAAACTCTAAGCTAGCCCTAATGAAATGAAATGTTCTCCTTTATCAGAGTAGCTGTGGTCATGGTGTCTCTTCACGCAATGGAACACTGACCAAGACACACACATAAAAGAAATCACCATATAAGAAGACCAAAGAACTTAATACTAAATACCACTTCTGAGAAAAACATTTGAGATTGTACTTTAAATAAAATTTTCATAAAATATCACAAGATAGAATGTAAACAAGGAAAACAGAAATGCATCTAACCAATGTCTAATTCCTCTATTCTTTTCCTATTTTAGCAGCCATTAGAACCTACTTTATCTCATATATACTCAATGAAAAAAAGTCAACCATAGCTAGTGGAAACCACAGGCCAAAGGAAGAAATCTAAGTGGTTACAAAGTACATCTGAGTTTCTTATTTTCTGCTGGGAGGAAGACAGTCCACCTGAAGGTTACAGCAAAGCCTATAGGAAGTGAGTTAACATTTCTATACATTCAGAAAATGGCTCTCAATGGTCACTAGCTGTGTTCCCATAATATCTTTACTTCTCTCCAGATTCATTTAATACTATTTTCAGCTAACAATGCAAGTAGAGGCAACGTGAGATATTATTAATGTTTTGGTTACTTTCTCACTGTTTTGTGACTGTTTTCTCTTCAGCCCATCTCACTTTCAATCTAACTCACTTAATATCATGTTGACTGTTTATTACATGAAAAACAATATTTCTGCAGTGAATGAAAATGAGCATGGATTAATTCCTGCTTTGTAGATCTCTGAACCCAGTGGGTTGGAATTTTTGTTCATTTGTTTAGCCAAGATTAATTAGGCATAGTAACATTAAAAGGTACAAACTAAATGATGCATAGGAATTGTTTTTCTTCTCTTTCTTTTTATATTCATCCTTCCTAACTCCTGCCTCCTAACTGTCCCCCCCCACCCCCTTTTTCTGTTTTTGAGACAGAGTCTCATTATGTAGCACTAGCTGGTCTTAAATTTGCAATCTTCCCTCCTCAGAGTTCCAGGAGTTGGATTTATGCATGGGCACCAATATAACCAGAAAAACATGGATTAATTTTATAGAGATGATGAACAATGACCTTCAGGGTAAAACTGAAGTTGGGACCTGTTTTTGAAAGAATTGAAGAGTTCCTGTCAGAGGCTTGAGGACAGAGGAGAAGAAAAAGATGAAATGAAGCACCTTTTGGGAAATACAGGTGTGAAACAGCGAGCACTAGGTTGACTTGAAGAAGTTGAGAGGGGTGACTGTGGGCTCAGACAGTGGAGCACAGCCACATCCTGCTGTTTTTGCTGAACTCTAGCCAGAGTTGCAACAATACTTTGCCATCTTTCTTCCTAGTCACTTGAAGGTGGTAAGTGAGACTGATGGACCTTGTGGACTGCATAGCATTTTAAAAGTTGTTTTTACTTATCCCCTAAAGGGTGTTTCTGCTTTCTATGGACTGATTACATAAGGAAAATGTCAGCAAAGTAAAGACCATGGGAAAGGAGTAAACTCACTGACATCTCATTGTGCACTTAGATGTATTATCAAGGGCTAAGATGCGTGATGCAAATGATAACAAACATGAAACACATAGATGAAATGAATAAAATACCAGAAAACATATCAAAATTGACTCAAGAAGAGCCCTAATGTGTCTCGAAAGCAAGCCAGTATTTTAAAATCTTCTCACCAAGAAAATACCGAGTCCAAGTGATTTTTACATGAGTTCTGCCAAATGCTCAAGATTCAAATACATGATCACCCAAATACATAGAGAAAAATTCAAAGTAGAAAACGGCAAGACACCACTTCATTTTAGGAGCACATATGTGTATATAATTATGAGTTTGCTATGTGCGACATACGTATCATCTAATATTACATGTATGGATGGTTTATGGAGCCCAAACCGGAGAAATAATAGTGAAGAAAAACATAGGAGCTGGCTCTTTGATGAATATAGATGTTAAAACTCATCATTATCACAATATAAATGTATGAATCTCATAAGCACAAGTACAAAACAAATTTAAAATTTCTCTTTTTGTGAGACAGTGTCTGACTCTGTAGCCTTGGCTGCCCTAAAATTCAGAATGTAGATCAGGCTGGCCTAAAACACACAGAGATCCTTTTATTCCTGCCTTTTAAGTTCTGGAATTATGGACACTAGACATGACACCCAGCTAGCTCTGGTAGGAAGGCAAGGAAATTCATCTGAGATTACTTGGAAGAGAGTAATTATTGTAAGTAATGCCTCTATCGTAAGTTTGAGGGTAACTTTGCGAAGTTATGCTTGCGGCATTGGATAGACTTAAAGTTGCCAAAGACGTTTGAAATAGGCAATGCTTGTTTCTTGTTTTATCTATGAGCAAACCTGCCTGAGAACTTCCCTTGCTCTATTTAAACATTGAAACACTATCAACTTATGGTTAGCCAGAGCTGGTAGAAGATTGGAGGCCTGTGGAGCAATGATCCTCCTAGCCAGTAGCTGCTTTCAGTTGAGTATTTACTGAAACTGGTAACTGTTAAGAATCTCCAGATGTTCGTCAAGCAAAGTGGTTACCATCTCTAAGAGCAGAACCCATGTGCAAGTACTTTTGAAAACTTCTCACATGATTACTATGAACCAATAAAGCTGAGAAACCTGATGTAAATCCTGACTTACTATTAAAATAATTTGGGAGAGCTTTCAAAGTTACTGATAGGTGGTCCTTAGCAGGAAAAGATCTGATTTTATTGGCCTTGGATGAGAACCAGGTATCAGGACTTTTGAAAATTCCTAAGATGGAATGGGCAGTCAGGATGGAGGACTGGTGACTATAAGTGGGAGTCTGGCCCCAGGGACTCAGCTGAGGCTGGAAACCACAGGCTTGCATTAATGACAGCTTTAACAAAGGCACAATTCATGAATAGCACTCTGCCATCTTGCCATAGACTTTGGAAAGGTGGAAGGATGGATTCAACTGAGCTGTTCTCGCTAAAGGAAAATGGGGAGATATTTGCATCTATTAGCAGTACAGGATGGGTGATGACTGTTAAGCTGAAAAGAAATGTGATAAAGAGATGAGGCACTCAATAAAGCAGCAAGAAAGGGGAATGGATCCCAGATAAGGAACAAGAAATTGCAAAACAACAACAACAACAACAACAAAACAAAACAAAACAAAACAAAAAAACAAAAACCAAACCAAAACAAAACAAAAAAACTGATAATTATTTGGAGCATAATCTAAGATTGATTAATTTAGGGGAAGTTTTGGTTATGTTATGTAAATATGTTTTTGTTTTGATACCAAGTATGGGATGTGAAAATGCATTTGGCCTATTCACACTGATAACAGCCTCAAGAGAGGGCTCCTTATCGTCATCAGCTGGGAACTGCCTCGTGGGGGGGGGGGTGGAGGCGCATGGGTATGGTCTTTGCCAGCTAAAAACATCCTGTGTGGACTATGAGAGGATATAGGTAAGAGCCCAGGGGTTGGGGGCACTTCCTATTCGAGATGCTCCTAGAAAGAAATGTTTCGAAGAACATTTTTGAGAACACCTGATGAAGCTGCTTCCGGTCCCTGCTGCTGCTCCTGCTGCTGCTGGTTTCCTACTGTTGTGTTTGCTGCTGGTTTCCTGCTGTTGTGTTTGCTGTTGGTTTGCTGGACTCCTGGAATCCTGAGGAAGAGTCAGGCAGCTCAAGGAAAGGTCTACATCCCCTGTCCCTACTAACCTTTTGCTCCTACCTAGTGCTTGTGGGTTGGAAAGGAGGTGGAAGCATTAAGGAACCCCAAATAAAGTAGGTTTTAAAAAAAAGTCAAAGCCTACAGATTAAAATTCTGTGTTTGTTGTTTACTGACACAGACTGATATTTTAATGTCATTAGTAAAATGACAATGGATGATTAGGTATTAGAAATATTTATTCTAGATAATGGGGGATTTTAGGATAAAAAAGCAGACCTTAAATAGTACATTTCTGATGTGTATTTGAAGTGCCTTTAAGGTTCAGACAGATACTTGATTCTTGTGTTGTTTTAAGATACTGGTTTTCATAGGTGTAACTCACAGAAACCTTCCAGGCTTTAGGTCTCGCTGGAGATGTCTCAGTGTAACTTCATACGAGGCTGTTATCTGGAGCAAACATCCTCACTGTTTATTTTGAAATTGAGCTGCCTTTTCGGGTATTTCACCATGATGGACTGGTCCCATCATGCCTAGTTCTTGGGGATACAATGCTGCTTTGTTTATACTTCAGCTTGTATCATTTAGAGGTTGGCAAACCAGCCAACACCTTTGGATAATAAATAACAAGAAGATAGCTGAAGCTCCCCACCCCCATCCTCTACCCCCACGGCCCGTCTGTAGTCCTGTAACAATGTAACATGAAAACTTTAAAAAACATGATTCTTTTCCTTTTTGTAGCTTATTGGATGCATTTAACATTATTTTCTTCACATTGAGGATTTTAAAGATACTTTCACCCTATTAAATCTTAAGTGTTAAATACACCCTATTCTGTTTGGTTTCATTTTTCACAAAGTAGTAGTGAGAGGTGCTTGATTTGGGGGAGCTGGTTCTACTGCATAGATATTTGTCCTTTATTGATAAAAAATGAATGTTTATTTGTAATATAAAATAAATTATTTAGTCAGTGTTTTTGGTTGTCATAAAAAATTCCTGAAATAAACAGCTTAAAATGAGAAAAAAATTTATTTTGGCTCACTATTTTATAAGTTTTTGGACCTGTTAACTCTTGACCTATTTGGTGAGGCCAAACATCATATTGGAAGGCATGATGGAGGACAGGTGCTTGCTTCATGGGAATCACACAGACATACAGAAAAGGGCCAATGGCAAGAAAAATATCTGTCAATGCCTACCTCCAATGACACAACTTCTTTAGCAAGCCTAGAGGAATTTTAATCGAGCAATATGGCTTCTCTGGCAATTCAAAACACATATAGTCTACCTCCAAGAGGTTCCATAAACTGACACTATAATTCTCAAAAGTCCAAATCTGATATTGTCTCAGAGATTTTAGCTCTGAGTTCATATAAACAATAGAAACTAGATAAGTGTTTTCAACATGGTGGATCAACAAACCCATTCCAAAAGGAAGGAATGGGAACATACCAACTAACTAGATCAAAGTAGTACCAAAATCTCTTATGTCAAATACTAAATTGTAGCTCTGTGCTTATCTTCTGGGGTACATGATTATATGGAGGTTTTGCACAGCCTTGTCTTGGAGATCTAACCATCTATATCTATACCGCCCTTCTACCCTGGGCTGGCTTTTCCCATTGGTAGCACTGATAAGTAGAAATTCACTCCTTTGGGTCTCTGCTGTATCTGAACCACCTTACACCTTCAGCCATCACAAAGGCAGCCAGCAGGATTGTGAGCCCCCTATTCATTGTCTATACTCCCAGCCTTTTGAAACCCACAGGGAAGTTTCCCTAATAACACAATTCTTGAAATCTGCATTCCTACAAAACCAGTGTCATGTAGATGACAAAAAAGTCTACTGTCAGATCTCACAACACCTGGGTCCCAATGTGGCCTCTGAGCCTTGATAGGTGAACATGAAAAACCACATTCCCAGAAGGCCATGTATAAACAGGCCTCCCCTGAGCTCTCGTCTCCAAGAAAAGTCTTTCTAATGAGTTTGCTCCCTTATATCCTAGCCTGCATTTGGTGAACTCCCGAAGGGCCTTGAAGACAAATTTCCTATTATTTGAAGAATAATACTTGCAACTTTTTGCTTATCTCTTTAGCAACTATGCCTTGCTTTGGTCTTAATTTAAATACGACCTTTTTTTTTTTTTTTTGGTCAAATTAGAAAATTTTCAGATTTTTCTTTACCATTTTTTGCTGTATATTCATTCTCACTGTAAATATGGCCCAGAGAAGACAGCATCTCCAATACTGTAGCCTTAATTCTGCTCTGTCTTAAAATTTTATCTATTATATTAGAATTTATCCTCCATTACTTACTCATCCCCCAGAGTCTTAGAGCATAGACAGAACATGAGCCAGTCATTTACCATGATGTAATATGATAGGCTTCTAATCCAGTTCCCAATAGCCCTTCCTTCCATCTGAAACCTCATGAGCACAGTCAGTACTGCACATGTGCCTGTCAGCATCATGTCATCTGTGCTGCCACAGAAATTGTTTACTGGGCTCTTCTTGTAGAAATCTAGGCTTTCTATGGCCTGCATTTCCAAATCATTTCAAATTCCCCCTACACACTAACTCCAAGGGCTTCTGAATCTCATTGCTTGCATATACAGTCTATAGTCAGCAATGTCCTTACTTCTCACACCACTTTCCTGTGTTGATCTTTTGTTACTATGGAAAACATAGGACATACAATCATGTACTCCAAATCAAATACAATCAACTCAAAAGGAGAGCATTTACCTTGGTTCATATTTTCAGAGGATTCAGTCCATAATAACTTGGTTTTCTTGCTTCAGGTATTGTACATAGTGAGGCCAGAGGTCATAATGGGAGGCCATGGGTGATGGAAACTCATCTCGTGAAGCAGAAAGATACACAGAAAAAGGTCAGACACAAGCTATACTTGTCAGAGGCAAATTCTTGTGACTTACTTTTTCTACGAAAGAAAAGCAGAATATGACTAAATACTCAGAGAAAATATAGATTCATAACTGCCTTAATAAGTGATATTAAGCTATTAGTAAAAGTAATGTAACTTATGCACAAAAGACTTAAACAATTTATGATTAGTTGAAGATTAAAATTGAGAGAAATAATTTTGTGATAAAATAAACTTTACAACATATAAGAGAAAAAATTAAAGGCATACAGCAAACAGAAATCATGGAATGGCTGTATAATTTCAATATTCTGCAGCTATAATAAATAAAAAGCACTTAACAGATAAAAAGTTCCCATATTCATTAAAAATATAACCAAAATAAAAACATTTATAAAACATAAAATTATGAAGAAAATTTAAATACTAAGAAAACACTCAGAATGAATGAGAACAATGCTTTTAGTTATCTATTTACTTTATATTCTAATTGAAGTTTTATCTCCTTTCTCTTCTCTCAGTTCTTCCTTCTCCCTCCCTTCCCCCATCTACCCTTTCTTTCTTTCTCCCCAGAAAAGGGGAGGCCTTCCATGAACATCAATGAGCCTTGGCATATCAAGAAGCAATAAGACTAGGCACATCTTCTATTGAGGCCAGGCAAGGCTGAGAGTTAGGGAAAAGGGATCCAAAGGCAGGTAACAGAGTCAGAAACAGCCCCTGGCCCTGCTCTTAGGAGTTCCACATGAAAATCAAGCTGCACAAATGCTACATATGTGCAGAAAGCCTAGGTCCATCCCATTCATGTCCTCTAGTTGGTGGTTCACTCTCTATAAGCTCCTATGGGCCCAGGTTAGTTAATACTGTAGGCTTTCTTGTGGTGTCCTTGATGCCTCTGGGCCCTTCAGTCCTTCCTTCTCCTCTTCACAGGATTTCTCAAATTCTACTAAATGTTTGGTTGTGGGTCTCTGCATTTGTTTCCATCAGCTACTGGGTTATGCTAGGCTCTGATCTACTATAATACAGTACAGTACAGTATAGTATTGTATAGTATAGATAGAATAGTCTTCCATACTATCATTAATAGTGTCAGGGGTGGACTCCCTCTTGTGGCATGGATCTCAAGATGGAATACTTATTGTTATCCAGCAATTTCTGTTCTATCTTTACCCCTGTACATCTTAAAGGCAGAAAAACTTATTGGTTGAATGTTTTGTGGTTGGGTTGGTATCCAAATTTCTTCATTGGAAATCTTGCCTGGTTACAAAAGATGTCTGTTTCAGGCTCCATATTTCCACTGATAGAAGTCTTAGCTAGGGTCACCCTCATAGATTCCTGGGAGTTTCCACTGTCCTGTTTCCAGTTCATCCCAGAGATGCTCCCTTCTTTGATTTTAGTTGTTTTTCCCAGTAATCTCTCCCTCTCTCCTCGATGTACATGATCCCTCCTGTTTCCTACCCAAGCCCTTACCCTCTTACTGTTGTTGCTTTTGAATTATCGGTACAGTCTAATAATTGTTTATTATCAGGCCTATTATTATTATTACGGCAGTATAACCTACTAGCAACCATCAAGACACAGATACCTGTTATATTTTAAAATAGCCTTAGTTAACTTGGGGCAGGGCAGTTATCAATCCCCTAAACTACTTCCCATAGAGGGGCAGGTATAGGATCCCTGCCCCACTCCCAAGCCATCTGGCTCTAGTAATTTCTATCAAGCTACCTCCCATCCATAATCCCATAATTGCTAATGTTCTTCATCTGGGCCAAATCTCTATCCACATGCTTTTTTTTTTCCCATCTAACCCATGGCAACCTTCTCCTTTTTCTCTTCTCCCCCTCTCCTGTCACCTCAGCTCTTTCTTCTTCCCAGGATTCTCTCTGTCTCTCTAACCTGGGGAACCTAAGCCACACCTATCTCATTTACCCTGCCCAGGTGCTATGGCTTTTTATTAATTAGCATCAAAATACATCAGACCAACCCCCAACACTCTGTCCACTCCCAACGATGTCTATTCTATTTCCCACTTAGTGAGATGTAACAGTCCTTCCCTTGTTACTTAGCTTCTTTGGGTCTGTGGATTATAGCATGGTTATCTTTTACTTTATGGCTCATATCCACTTATAAGTGCATACATACCATATTTGTATTTCTAATAGTAGTAGTAATAGCAGCAGCAGCAGCTTACATGCTCCCATGTCCTCAGGGCAGGGCCTGCTCTCCTGCTGCTATGTCATCAGGGCAGGGCCTGCTCTTCTGCCTGGGGAGCAATTTTAATACAACACCGAGACAGGAGATTCTTCATAGAAATTACAATGTCCATGTCAGGACTGCAACCAGATCTCAGGGCACAGAAATCAGCATATGAATATACAATGCACAAGATCAGCCACTAAAAGAATATCTTGTTTTTTCAATCTATAGTTGTTAAAAATTTTGCTATGTAGAGTAGTCTGGACTGCCATCTGTGGTCTCTTAGAGTCTGCAAGACATATGTCCAGGCTTCTCTGGCTTTTAGAGTCTTTATTGAGAAGTTGGGTATAATTCTAATATCTACCTTTATATGTTATTTGGCTTTTCTACCTTGTTGCCTTTTGGGGAGGGTAAATTTAATGTTTTGACTATTATGTAGTGGAAGATTTTATATCTCATCCAATCTATTTGGTGTTCTGTAAGCTTCTTGTATACTTATAGGCATCTATTTCTTTAGGTTAGGGAAATTTTCTTCTATGATTTTGTTGAAAATATATTCTGGAACTCTGAGCTCTGAATCTTCTCCTTGTATTTTTTATTATTCTTAGGTTTGGTCTTTTTCTAGTTTCTCAGATTTCCTGAATGTTTTATGTCAGGAACGTTTTAGATTTAACATTTTCTTTGATTGATATATCAATTTCTTCTATCCTATCTCCTATGTCTGATATTCTCTCAGCCATCTTTTGTATTCTGTTGGTGATGCTTGCATCTGTAGTTCCTATTCTCTTAGCTAGGTTTGCTACCTCCAGTATTCTCACAATTTGTGTTTTCTTCTTTTAAATGTATTTTATTTAAATAATTTATTCAGATTACACCCTGATTGTTATCCCCTCACTTGTATCTTCCCATTCCCCCTCCCTCCCTCTTTTACTCTGTTCCTCTACCCTTGACCTATAACAGAAGAGGTCCCCCTTCCCTACCATATGATCACAACCTATCTGGTATCATCAAGATAACTTGCTTCCCTTTCCTCTGAGTACCAAGAGGCCTCCCCACCAAGGGGAAGTGGTCATATCAGGGGCAGCAGAGTTCATGCCAGTTAATCTCTACACAACTGTTGAGAATGTGCTGTTGATTGGCTAGCTCTGAATAGGGTGTCTAGGTTTACTGCATGCATTGACTTTGGTTGGTACAACAGTTTGTGCAGACTTCCCCCCGCCATGGGTCCAGATCCACCAGCCTTGATGGTCTTCTTGTAGGGTTCTTGGACTCTCTGTGTCCTTCTATCTCCCCATTCTCCCATACCTCTCTTACCTGGAGTCCCAATAGCAAGTCCCAGCATCTGTCCCAATTCTTCACTGAGTGAAGACTCTCATGTTGGGCTAGTCTCCAGTTGTAAGTGACTATATAACATGTGTATCTTTCTGGGTCTGAGTTAACTCACTCAGGATGGTCATTTCAAGTTATATCTATTTGCCTGCAAATTTCAAGTTTTCCTTGTTTTTAAAAGCTGAGTTGTATTCCATAGTGTAAATGTACCACAGTTTCAGTATCTATTCTTTGACTGAGGGACATCTAGCTTTTTTCCAGATTCTGGCTATTATGAATAAGGCTGCTATGAACATGGTTGAGCAAATGTCCTTGTTGGGTATGGAGCATCATTCGGGTCTATTGCAAGGAGTGCAATACCTGGGTCTTGAGGAAGCCCTATTCCCAAATTTCTGAGTAAGCACCAGATTGATTTCCAAAGTGGTTGTACAAGTTTGCATTCCCACTAACAGTGAAGTAGTGTACCCCTTTCTCCACATTCTCACCAGTATGTGCTGTCACTTGATTTTTTTTTATCTTAGCCATTCTGATGAGTGTAAGATGTCAGAGTCATTTTGATTTGCATTTCTCTGATGCTTAAGGGTGTTGAACATTTCTTTAAGTGTTTCTCAGCCCTTTGATATTTCTCTGTTGAGAATTCTGTTTTGCTCTGAACCCCATTTCCTAATTGGGTTATTTAGTTTGGTGGTGTTTAATTTCTCGAGTTTTTAAAAATATTTTGGATATTAGACCTTTGTCAGATTTAGGTTTGGTGAAGATCTTTTCCCAGTCTGTAGGCTGTCGTTTTGTTCTGTTGATAGTGTCTTCTGTCTTCCAGGAGCTTCTTAGCCTTATGAGGTCCCATTTATTAACTGCTGACCTTAAAGCCTGGGCTGTTGGTGTTCTGTTATGGAAGTTGTCTCCTGTGCAAATGAGTTCAAGGGTCTTTTCCACTTTTTCTTCTAACAGATTTAGTGTGGCTGGTTGTATGTTGAGGTCTTTAATCCACTTGTACTAGAGTTTTGTGCATGGTGATAAATACGGATCTACTTGCATTTTTCTACATGTAGACATCCAGTTAGGCAAGCACCATTTGTTGAAGATGCTATCATTTTTCCATTGAATAGATTTGGCTTTTTTTTTTTTTTGGTAAAAAATCAAGTGAATATATTTCTGGGTCTTTGATTTGATTCCATTGATCAACCAGCCTATTGCTATGCCAGTACCATTCTGTTTTAATTACTGTTTCTCTATAGTACAGCTTGAGATCAGGGATGGAGAA
The DNA here is from genome assembly GCF_903995435.1 of Acomys russatus. Classification (NCBI taxonomy): domain Eukaryota; kingdom Metazoa; phylum Chordata; class Mammalia; order Rodentia; family Muridae; genus Acomys; species Acomys russatus. Next base: position 35,336,788 of record NC_067159.1, read on the forward strand.
TTCTCTGGAGGATCTTTTATTGTATAGGATTGTTTTAGCTATTCTGAGTTTTCATTTTTCCATATGAAATTGAGAATTGCTCTTTCAATGTATCTAAAAATTGTGTATGTATTTTGATAGGAATTGCACTGAATTCATAAATTGATAAGATGACCATTTTTACCATGTTAATTTTCCTGATCCATGAACAAAGAAGATCTTTCCACCTTCTGACATCATCTTCAGTTTCCTTCTTCATAGACTTGAAGTTTTTTTCATACAAGTCTTTCACTTGCTTGGTTAGACTTATACCTAGACACTTTATATTACTTGTGGCTAAAATGAAGGGTGTAATTTCCCTATTGTCTTTCTCAGCATGATTGTCACTTGTATACAGTAGGGCTACTGACATTTTTGAGTTGCTGAAGGTGTTATCAGCTGTAGGAGTCCTCTGGTAGAAAGTTGGGGATCACTTATGTATACTATCTTATCATCTGCAAATAGGAATAATTTGACTTCTTCCTTTCCCATTGGATCCCCTTGATCTCCTTTTGATGTCTTATTGCTCTACCTATAACTGGAAGAACTAAATTGAAGAGATATAGAGATAGTGGGCAGCCTTGCTTCATCCTTGATTTTAGTGGAATTTCCTTGAGTTTCTCTCCATTTAATTTGATGGTGCAATTGGTTTGCTTTATATAGCCTTTATTATGTTGAGGTATGTGCCTTGAATCCCTGATCTCTCCAAGCTTTTAAACATAAATTGGTGTTGGATTTTGTCAAATGCTTTTTCTGCATTAAGGAGATGATCTTATGGGTTTTTTCTTTCAGTTTGTTTATATGGTGGATCACATCGAAGGATTTCTGTATATTGAACTATCCCTGCATGCCTGGGATGAAGCCTACTTGGTCCTGGTGAATATTTTTGATGGGTTCTTGGATTCAGTTTGAGAGTATTTTATGGAGTATTTTTGCATCAATGTTCATAAGAGAAATTGGCCTGAAATTCTCTTTCTTTGTTGGGTCTTTGTGAGATTTATGTATCAAGGTGACTGTGGCCTCATAGAATGAGTTTGGTAATGTTCCATCCATTTTGATTTTGTGGAGTAGTTTGAAGAATACTGGTATTAGCTCTTCTTTGAAGTTTTGGTAAAATTCTGCACTGAAACCATCTGGCCCTGGACTTTTCTTGGTTGGGAGACTTTTGATGATGGGTTTTATTTCTGTAGGAAAAAATAGGACTATTTAATTTGTTTATCTGATCTTTATTTAACTTGGACATGTGGAATCCATCAAGAAAATTGTTCATTTCCTTTAGATCTTCAAATTTTGTGGCATATAGGCTTTTGAAGTAGGACCTAATGATTCTTTGTATTTCTTCAGTGTCTGTTGTTATTTCTCCTTTTTCATTTCTGACTTTCTTGATGTGGATAGTGTCTCTCTGCCTTTTAGTTAATATGGCTAAAACTTTGTCTATCTTGTTGATTTTCTCAAAGAACCAGCTCTTGGTTTTATTGATTCTTTGAGTTGTTTTCTTTGTTTCTTTTTTTTTTTTTTCAGTTTTTTGAGACAAAGTTTCTCTATGTTATCTTGGGTATCCTGGACTTGCTTTGTAGACCAGGCTGGCCTCAAACTCACAGTTATTTGCTGGCCTCTACATCCCGAGTGCTGGGATTAAAAGTGTGTGCCACCATGCCCAGCTTATTTCTAATTTATTTATTTCAGCTCGGAGTTGGTTTATTTCCAGCCATCTTGGGTGTTTCTGCTTCTTCTTTTCCCCCTCTAGGGCTTCCAGATATGTCATTAAGTGTGAGATGTTTCCAATCTCTTTATGAAGGCACTTAGTTCTATGAGCTTTCCTCTTAGCATTGCTTTCAATGTGTCCTATAAATTTGGGTATGTTGTACCTTCATTTTCATTGAATTTTAGGAAGTCCCAATTTCTTTCTTTATTTCTTCCCTGACCTAGCTGCCATTAAGTAGATAGTTGTCAGTTTCCATTTGTTTGTAGACTTTTTGTTATTTCTGTTGTTAGTAAAGTCCAGCTTTAGTCCTTTGATGAGTATAAAATGTCCTTCCTCACCTCTTTTGATTAATTTTGGTTGAACATCTGTTTTATTAGATATTAGAATGGCTACACCAGCTTTCTTCTAGTGTACATTTGCTTTGAATACCTTTTTCCAGCCTTTTACCATGAGGTGATGTTTATCATTGTGGCTGAGATATGCTTCTTGAATGCGGAAGAATATCGGGTCTTGATTATGCATCCATTCTGTTAGTCTGTGCCTTTTTTATTGGAGAGTTAAGGCCATTAATGTTGAGAGAATAATAATCAGTGACTGTTAAGTCCCTTGATTTTGATGTTGGTTGCCGTAGAGTGTCTGTTTGGTTATATTTTGCTACAATGAAATTATCTATTACCTGTGTTATCCTGGGTGTGTTTTGTCACTTTGGGTTGTAGTTTTCCCTACAGTAATTTCTGTAGGGCTTGATTTGTGGCTAGGTACTGTTTGAACTTGTTTTTGTCATGGAATATCTTGTTTATTCCATCTAGGGTTATTGAAAGTTTAGCTGGGTATAGTAGTCTGTGCTGGTATCTGTTCTCTCTTAGGGTTTGCAAGATTTCTGCCTGGACCCTTCTGGCTTTTATGGTCGCTGCAGACATTAGGTGTAATTCTGATATGTTTGCCACTATACGTTACTTTGCCTTTTTCCCTTGATGCTTTTAATATTTTTCTTTGTTCTGTATATTTTGTGTTTTGATTATAGTGTAGTGGGAGGATTTTCTTTTCTGGTCTATTCTATTTGGTGTTCTGTAGGCCTATTATATGTTTATATGCATCTTTTTCTTTAAATTGGGGAAATTTTCTTCTATGATTTTGTTGAAAATAATTTCTGGGCCTTGGAGCCAGATGTGTTCTCTTTCCTCAATTTCTATTATCCTTAGGTTTTGTCTTTTCATGGTGTCCTTGATTTCTTGAATGTTTTATGTCAAGAATTTTTCAGATTTAACATTTTCTTTCATGGTCACATCAAATTCTTCTATTGTATCTTCTATACCCAAGATTCTTTCTTCCATCTATTCAATTCTGTTATTGAAGCCTACCTGTGCATTTCCTGTCTTCTTTTCTAAGTTCTCTTGTGTCCAGGTATCATCTGTCTATGCTTTTTTTCATTGTCTCCATTTCAATCTTCAGATATTGGACTGTTTTGCTGATTTCCTTCATTTGATTGTTTGTATTTTCCTGAATTTCTTCCAGTGATTTCTTCATTTCCTCTCTTTAGGCTTCTGTTATGGCCTCTCCAAGGTCCTCAATCTGTTTGGCTGCATCTTCCTATATTTGTTTATGGATTTTATTCATTTTCTCATTTATCATCTTCAATACTAAGGATTTGATGTCATTTTCTTGTGCTTCAGTTGTGTTTGAGTTGCCAGGGTTGAATTCTTTGGGATAACTGGGTTCTGGAGATGCCATGTTATTTGTCTGTTGTTGTTTGTGTTTTTATACTTTAGTCAGCTTGCTGTTTTTGACATTGGGAGGTAGTTTCTGGTGTCCTTCACTGGTCATTGAGAGCAGTTTGTTGGTGAGTGTCTATAGGCTGAAGTCCCTCACTTGTGAGAATCAGGGAACTCTTCCCTGATCAGGCAAGTTACCTGGTTTTAGCTACAGAGGACATTGCTCCACACCCTAGGCTCCTCACTGGGCCAGCAGTGGCTGGTTCTTGTGCTCTGCAGCCCAAGGTTCAGTCTCTGCTTTTGGCTGGGATTTGGAGACTCTGCTCTTGGCCACCAGGGCACTGGGGCCTCAGATCTGTATGCCAGAAAGTGCAGATTCTGACTGCTGTTTTGTGGAGGTTGGCTAGGCCTCAGCCTGCTCCTGCTTAGGCCATGATGCCTTGGTGTAGTCCACCAGAGAGTGTGGACACTGCCAGCTTGGTTGTAGTGATTGGTTAGGGTTCTGCTTGTTCTTGTTTAGGCTGTGGCACATCAGTTCATTTCTCCAGAGAGCATGGGAGGCACCTGCTATCCTAGGCTTCCTCCTGATCATGCTCAGGCTGTGGCACCTTGATTCTGTCCACCAGAGAGTGTGTATACCACGCCATAGCCAGAGAACATGTCCATAGCTACCTGCCCATCCCTCCACACATGTGGGCCCTGGGTCCCTCTGTGGACTGGTGGGGTGATCTGAAGTCAGACCTATCCCAGATCCACACTCTGGCCTCCCCTCTGGGCCAGCAGACTTGAATTGATGTGCTGTAACCCACAATTCAGTCAGAGAGTGCAGGTACAGCCTGATAGGCTGCACTGGGCTTTAGAGACCCCAGTGGGGCAGTCTGAGGTCAGATCCATCCGTTTTCCTGGGTTCTTCTCTGGGCAAGCAGAACAAGATGCTGGTGCTTTACTGCCCACAGTTCAGTACCAGATACAGAGTCTGAGATATAAAGCACTGATTATTATTTTTAATGATCAATAGGGCCTAATAATTTTTATTATCAGGCTTATACCTATTATTATTACTTTAGTAAAACCCGTTAGCAGTCAATCAAGACATAGCCACTTGTTATATTTTAAAATAGCCTTAGATAATCTGGGGTAGGGCAGATATCAATCCTCTAAACTACTTCTCATAGTGGGGCATGTTGCCCCAATCCCATGCCATCTGTTTCTAATAAATATCTATCAAGCTACCTCTCGTCCATAATCCCAAGTATTTGCTAATGCTGTTCATCTGGGCCAAATCTCCATCCATGCCTACCACATGTTTCTCTTCCATCTAACCCTTGGTGGCCTTCCTCTTTTCTTCTCTTGGGACCCTCAGGTCTTTCCTCTTCTTCCCAGGAGTCTCCCTGTCTCTCAAGCCCGGGAAGCTTAGCCACACTTATGCCCTGCCTAGGTGGGATGGCTTCTTATTAATTAGCATCGGAATACATCAGATCATCCTCCAACACGGATGCAGCTCACAGGCTGCTATGTGGTCAGTCTCTGAGGACTGAGCACCCATCCTCTGTAGACCAGTTGGGTGGCCAAGGCCAGACCCACCTGTGCTCTGCACTGTGTAGACCCCTCTGAACTAGGACTCTGCAGGTCTTGTGTTCTATAGCTCCCAGCCTGGTCCCTAGGTTTTGCCCTGCTGATCAGATACCTTGCATGGTCAGTGTCACCATCTTGGATCCTCAATTTGTGTTTTCTTTATGGTTTCTATTTCAATTTTCAGGTCTGGAAAGTTTTATTAATTTCTTTCTCCCATTTGTTTGTATTTTCCTGTATTTCTTTAAGGGATTTATTCATTTTCTCTTTAAGGCCTCTATCATCTTTATAAGATGGATCTCAAGTAATTTTCTTATGCTTCAGTTCTGTTGGACTATCCAAAGCATACTGTAGCAGGATAGTTGGGTTCTGGTGGTGACATGTTGTCCTTTCTGTAGTTGATTGTGCTCTTATGCTGGCCCCTCATCATCTGTCACTGGCAGTTTTTACACAACACTAATAAAAATTGGTAGGCCAAACAAACACAAATTAAGCCAATATTTAGGAGATAAAAATAACAGAACTGAACACCTAAAATCAGTGTGTAATCAGGACAGAGCCTTAATTAGTTTTTGATACTTGACTCTTGGTATAGTTCAAACTTGTGCTACTTCCCTGTTTCCTTCTGTGCACATTCAAGGAACCAGAGAGGATGTTTGGGTGCTCCCTTCTCTTCTGGCAGCTAGTGGAAGGTTCATGGTACCCAAGCATTGGCCCCCTTCCTCAGAGGAAGTCCTTGTGAAAGCTCCCCGCACCCTATAGCCAGTGCACAAATTAAACAAGTCTCTTTTCCTTGCTCCTATTATGTGATCAATAAATCTTATACCGCATAGTTTCATCACCTGAAGCCAATATGGAGGAGGGTCTAAATACAGTCAGAGTAAATATAACCAAACAAGGAAAAAATAAATTAGTCTTAAACTATTTAGCTTTTGTAGCTTAATACTTAGCTACAAAAACTCAGGGATTTCCAGCAGTGCCACATTATACAGGTCCACACAACTTTCTGTGATTGCATAAATTTAAAGTAGTGTAGATGGTAGCTTGGATCTTTTCTACATATGGGGATACTAATAAATATACCATTAACTAACTTTGAGATTAAACAGTATTATGCAGGAGATATTTAGGAGATAAAAGACCTTGAAATTTAACTTATCAAATTTATCGAGCCAGCATAGGTACAGCTAGAGAAACAATGATGGCTTCAATATACTTACAAGGACAGTGCAAGCAACTGAAACCTAAGAAAAGATAAACATATTTAGGTGCAATGTAAACCTAAACCACAATGAAGAAAACAAAATCTTGAGTTTCCAAAAAGAAAGAAAGAAAGAAAGAAAGAAAAAAAAAACCAGTAGTAAGCAATCTCTGGTAAAACCAAGCTAGAAAATAAAATGAGGTTAAAAAGAAACATAATTTTAAAAAGAAATAAAGATGTCATAATTTATCAAACTAATAAGGAAAACTGAACAGTTGTAAGCATACTTTAAAACAGGTGAGAATTAAGTAGGTGCAGGTCCTGTAGGTTTGGATGACTGTGGAGACGAAGAAAATGTGAACGATGGTAAAACTGTATCAAACTGAATCTCAGTCAGACCCATCAAGTATAAAGTTCAGAAAGTTCTACCAAAATTTTGTGGCATACATTGCTCGTCTTTAAAAAGAAGTTTTTCTGTGAAATGGAAAAAGAGCCAAATCTAAATAACTGATACCATAAAGCAAGCATAGACTTGATTCCCCAGTTGGATGGAATAAAGGAAAAGGAAGGTGGAAAACCTTTGATTATGAGCGTTGCTGCCAAAGTACAAAGAAAGTACCTATTCACAGGAGTCAAATGTGTATTTTAAAAAGTGATCAAGATGAGTCTGTCCCCGAAGCATAAGGAGAGGCAAACATCAGAATTTCTATCAGGATAGTTTTACTCAAAGGAAAATAATTTCTGCTAAAGCAGAAAGGGAACATAACAAAACCAAAGATCGCTTGAATTTTATTACAAAATTCCACAAAGGTGAAAAAAGTTATCATATATAAAATAAATTTATGAAAACTAAATATCTTTTGGTGTCTCACAGCAACTTACTAGACCATGATGTGGGAAATATGAGATCAGTCACAACAACAACAATAAATCTCAAGAATGTGTAGGAATTAATAAAGAAAACCTGAGAACTTTATGGATAAAAAAAAGTCAATTCTATTAAATAGTACAAAATACTCAAATAAAATAACAAGTCATTTTCAACACCAAATGAGACATTCAACTTCAATATAACTGAATATTTTTCACTCAAGGCAGGATAGGCAAAATTAATTGAGGTGGACAAATGGAAGAAGATGTCTACAATGTAAAATATCACAAAATATTAATATCTGGAGAACACAAAGAACATCAGCAGAAACCAGGCAGAGATCAACAGATAAATGAACACTTCAGAGGGAATTCTGCATGACATGCTGCTGTGATACTGTCTTTGTGCAGTACTAAAGTAAATTCTTTCCATATAAAAATCTCTCCCCTCCTTCCACACCACTTTACATGGGATTGAAAATGAAGCAAACCATTGATTTGGTCAGACTCTTCATGATGTAGTCATCTCTCTGGAAGAACTGCCCCTCCACCAACTCCCAAGGGATGCCTTAACAATCTGCCTATCTCTCAGTTCAACCAAGCTAACAACAAAGATAAAAATCTCAGAGCATCTTAGATACCCAAAGCTGTGCATGTAGACACTTGCATTCAAAAGTTAGACAATACTTTTAAATAACTCACTGTAGCTGTTAGAATCTATTGAATTATGGTATATATACATAATTAAACAAGCTTTAGACAATAATCTTGGTACAGAATTTCTCATCTCAGTACATTGATTGCCATTATTTCTCTTAAGGATTTCCTTTTTATATATGAGTTGAACAAAGTAGAGATCTTAATGATGCATGTGGCCAGAATAGTAGCTAGCATGAGCATAATGAATAAATAAGCTTATCTATTTTCTATCTATCTATCAGCTGTCTGTCTATCTATCTATCTATCTATCTATCTATCTATCTATCTATCTATCTATGTATCTATCTCTATTACAAAAATATATTTTCCAGATAAGATGAATGAGTTGTAGAGGTTTATTGTATAGTATTCTAGCAATAGGCTTTAATAGCGTATATTTTAATATACTAAGAAATTATAATGTAAATATAGTCTAAAACATAAAAATGATGTGATGTACTCTGTTAATTTCATTATGATAATTATTTAAGTGTGTATATATACCAAACAAATATTTTATAAATCCATTGTCACTGCGCTCCCAATGAACCATTGATTTCTGCATTGCGTTCAGTTGTGGCCTGGGGTACAACACTTCCTGACAAACTAACCGTTTCAGTAAATGTGCATTTAGCATGTATTTTGGTTGTAAAAACTTTTGTCTAATTAATTCTGTATCTTCAACATCTAGACAAAGTTTTGTGCACAATGGAGCATTAGATAAATAATTTTGAATAAGAAACTAAGTGATTAATAGCGTAGCTTCCTACTAGAAAATAAGTGTTTAGTGACCTCAGTTGAGTTAGATTTCTTTCTCAGCTCCCCATACCTGAGCAATGTCTAACTTCAAAGAATAGTCTCACAAAGTGTGCTGACTAGTTGTTTTGTTTTGTTTTTGTCAACTCGACAGAAGCTAGAATCATCTGATAAGAGGGAAACTCAGCCTAAAAAAAATTCCTTTTCAGATTGTCCTGACGGCAAGTCTGGGGAGCATTTTCCTTTTTCTTTTTTTTTTTTTTCTTTCTTTTTTTTTGTGTGGAGTATTTTCTAGACTGATGATTATTGCAGAAGGGCCAGGCTACTGTGGTCCACACCATTTCTGTACAGATGGTCTTAGGTTACATGAGAAAGCAAACTGAACAAGCCAGTAAGCAGTATTCTTCCTTGGTCTCTGCTTCAGTACCTGCCTCCAGATTTCTGCCTTGAGTTCGTGCTCTGACTTATTTTCAAGACGGAATGTTAATGCACAAGTGAAATAAACCCTTTCCTCCCCAGGTTGCTTTTGGTCATGGTATTTTGTCATAGCAACTGAAAGAAAACTAAGGCAGGGCCACTGTGAGTATAATGACTTTGTTTTAACTCTTCCTCTGCTGATGTGTGTGCTTTGTCAAGTTGAATAATGAGATGTTCTCATATATTTTAATACAGAAAAAAATAATGACAGTTACTTCCAGGTATAGGCATGAAGCTATGGAACTGGCTTCATAAATGGACAGAGTGTGGCTTTTTTTTTTTTTTTTTTTTTTTTTTTGTACTTCCAAGCTGTGCTTACAGTAATATTTAGTGGGTATCTTTAAAGTCTACTCTGAACTCCTTTTGACCAACATAGCATGGCTTTCTAAATTACTAATCTAAGCTTCTCTCTCCCTAAGGTTCTTAAGAAGTTAGCAATAGGGTGGACAATAGCACATTATCTTTCACTTTTCCCTTCTTTCCTTCCTCCCTTCCTTAGCTCCTTCCCTGGCTCCCTCCTTCTCTCTCTCTCTCTCTCCATTCCTTTCTTTTCTTTTTTACTTTCATCTGTCTGTCTTATTTCTTCATTATTTCACTTCATCTTTTCCTTCTTTCTTTCCCTCTTCTTTTCTTTATTTTAAATTTATTTATAGTTGTATTGTTGTTGGTTTCATACATGCATATGATACTTTGTGATCATATCCGCCCCCTTTACCTTATCTTGTGCCCAATCCTATTCCTATTAACCACCTTCTACCTCTTCCACTTCCTAACAAGTCTCAGTCCCATCTTTATGAAGTGTGTGTGTGTGTATGTATGTGTGTGTGTGTGTGTGTGTGTGTGTGTGTGTGTGTGTGTGTGTATACAGCATGTGTTCACAGTCTTGTGCAGATAGACATCACTGGGGTGTGTTTATGATTGCAATGGCTGTGCCATACTGAAAAGATGGTATTTTGCCGCACTCCTCTCATCACTTGTCTTTTGAAAGCTTCATGGTTCATATTTTGGTTAGGTGGGGTATTGTAGATGTCTCATTTAGGCCTAGGACTTGCGAGTCCCTTATTCTCAACACATTAACCAAATCTACATTAACCATTTCCATCTTTAGAAAGAAAACTCTTTGACCAAGTGAAGGAGCAGTAGTAGTTGGTAAGTATAAACACGTTTATTTTGAAGGCAATTTCATTAACATCCACTTAGCAAAATATCAGTGTTGAAAACCTGTCAGATCCCGTATCCTTCCCATCTATAAGCTTTTGATATGGCACTGAAATTTTAATTTAAAAAAATCTATGGCTTCTGAATGGATTGTTATCCACCAATATAGGGTATTTTTGCTCGAACTCTTAAATTCTATTTTCAGTTAATTTATAAAATAGTACGTTTTTGCTTCATGTATCCCAAGTTTTGTTAACAATTGCAGCCCCCCCCCCACCTTTAGCCCATCTCCCCACCTCCATACACCTTTAAACCTTCATTTCCCTAATACTACTCCTCTACTTTATATCACTTGTTTCCTTTTGTCCTCCTTCTTCCAAAACCAGACTTCATCACATGGCTCCTATCCTTCTTCCTGGACTCTCTATATGGAGACTTATTTCAACTTGAACACAGAAATCTAAAACTTTAGTGTAAGATCTATATATGACATTGATCTTTCTTGTCTTGTATGTGTGTTTAGTATTTCCGGAAACTGCCCAAGACTCTGGAGTCAGAAAAGGCACTGAGCCCAAAGCAAAGAAAATGTGGAATAGTTTAGATGAGGTATCAGAATTCTTCTTTCTGTTGTAGTTATTGCAATAAGAACTAGTGGAATAGGTAGGCCAAAATAAATATAATATACTCTCCTTGATAATGATTCATAAATAGAGCACTCCATTTCAGATGCTGCTGGAAGTGTTTCCACAGTCCTTTTATGTCACAAAGACATGGTGCATCAGAGCAGAAGCCATCTTTTGAGAAATGCACTTTATCATTGTTTCATTGGCCTATGTGACTGTACCAATATTTAAGATTATCCAGGAGTGAATCATGTCAACATAATTTTTTTTCCTGTTAGTTGGGTCAGTGAAAGCACTGAATCTTTGTGTATTGGAAGAGGATATGCAACAGGCAGAGGAAATAGAATTTTGGCTACACACTTCCAGGATTTCCCTTTACGTCCTGACTTGTGTGCATGAAATTCATTCATCATCCAGTAAATCACTACATAGTCCACTCAGATTTATGATATGGCATTTGGTATAATAATCAGATGAGGGAGACCTTAAGGCATATTTCCCCATGTCCCATGGTAATGGTGTTATTCTTCAATTAGGGATTAATAGGCAAGAGAACTCTGATTTTTAAGATATAAACTGTCATCTGGATCAAGATCAATTCTCCACAGTTGCACCAGAACCTACCACAAATACATCCGCAGCCAATAGATGCCATAGCCTATGGCCCATATGTAATGGCACCTTGGACCAAAATCAGAAATTATTGTATTCTCTTCCTTGCTTTGAGACCTACTGTGAACTACTACTCACTGTGTCATTGGATAAATGTGTTTAAGGAGGATTCCCAAGTACATGTCCACTGAAATAATTACAGGCTCTTATATGATATTGTAACAGGACTTTTGACTATTTATTGGGTTCTTTTATCTACCACCCTTCTCCATCCTTATCCTTTCTAACCTCCCAACAGAAGTTAGGAAATATAGAAGTTTAGATGGGCAAAGATGGCATGGATATCATTAGACTACTCCCTTATGATTAGGGGTATTAAGTTCTTTTGGGAAAATTTGATCTTCATCATCAGGATATCTCCAAGAGCAACCAACAATCAAGTAAACAGCAATGATCAGCTACTGGCAACAGAAACAAACATCATCATCATCATTATCAGCAGCAGCAGCAGCAGCAGCAACAGCAGTGGAAGCAGTACGGGGAGCAGTAAGGGGAACAGCAGCCACCTCAGCCCCTCTTAGGGCTCTCACATTTATACCCTCTCAAGAGTCCCCAGAATTCCCAACATAAACTAACTTCAAGTGGCAAAATCATACTCCTACCAGAGCATGAGGCAAATCCTAGTCAGCTGCTGTGGACAATCTGAAACAGCCCATATCCAACACCTAGATTGAAACAAAAACGTAGTCACATAACATTTCCATGCTAAAAAATTCTCACTACATGATATGCCTCTACTTCAGTAGGAATGTTATCACTTACAACTTATCTCTTACTTAGATTATAGGATTGGGTAAGGAATACCCTGGCTTGTTTCAGATACTTGAATTCTAGATTTTATGGAGATGAGAAGCTCATAGCTAGGGTATATATTTAGCCTCAGAAAAAAAATTGCTCCTAGAACTTCATTTTTCTGAGGCTTTGAGTCCATCCACACCTTTGCAATTATTATTATTATTATTTTATAATTATGTATATGCATGGTATGGGCACAAAGAGTTTAGAGGTCAGAAGACACCCATGTTCATTCAGTTCCCTGCATCCACTTCTAAATATGTTCTAAGGATTGAACTTAGATCACTAGGCAGGTATGACAGGCACTTTTTACCTGTTGAGCCCTCTCACTGGCTCCATCTCTTGTTTTTTGTAAACCAAGTTTTAAGTTGCTATCATGGAAGCATATTAACATCAGTCCCTGGGCTTCTTTCCTACATTATTAGTTTCTGAAAGTTTTAATGTTTTTATGTTCACAATTTTTCACTGATGCAGCTCAATGGTCTAAAACTGTGGTATGAAATGACCCCTCCATTCTTGGAATGCCATTGATTTTTCTATCAGATCGTTGACACTAGCATATAAAACTAATTTAATGTATACATTATGCTTCTTATGTAAGTCTGCCTTTTTAATTAAGCCCAGGATCTAGTGCTAGCAAAATCTGCATGGCAAATGTCAGCAAAAGGCTTCTCTAAATGCTTTAACTGGGGAGTCTTGAGACTTTCATTGCTAAATCCTGATAGCATACACAGGAATTTTGATGGCCTGGCATGCTAGAGTTTATTGGCTTCTCACCCACTCTCACAAAGGTGGGATTTTTATTTATGTGTATGTGGTGGATGATCTAAGTCCAAAATTTCATCCTGATGGCCTGTTTTTATGATCCAATAACAAAGCACACAAAGCTCTATGCTTAGATATTTTGTCTTGAGAACCGATCCCTAGGAACCATGGTAGTAGAAAGAGTGGAATAAGGATGAAGAAAAATCAATAGGAGAGTGAGCCTCAAATTGGTCTCCACTGTGAATTACTGGGCCAGGTCTTCCTGGGGGAATCCTTTATGATGGTTTCACACCTGGCAGGCTGGGTTTTTTGAGGAGACCACATAATGGAGTTAGAGTACAGTACTTTTTGCCATAGTCAAGACATCAATGACTAGTGGGCTGAATGTTGTAAGTTCTTTATCAGATGTGTACTCTCTTATTTTTCACGAAATTCCTCACAAAGTGATTGTCTTAGCTTCTGTATTGCCGTTATGATAGTTACAATGTAATGAAACCATTTAAGGGAGAAAAATTATATTTGGCTCACAGTTCTAGGTTACCATACAGAACAGCAGTGAAGTCACAGCAGAAGAGCCTGTGAGAACTGGTCACAGTATCTCCACATGTGTGTGTGTGTGTGTGTGTGTGTGTGTGTGTGTGTGTGTGTGTGTGTGAGAGAGAGAGAGAGAGAGAGAGAGAGAGAGAGAGAGAGAGAGAGAGAGAGAGAGAGTAATGAAATGTGTGTGTGCTAGTATTCAGTTTTGTCTTTGACTCTTACACATTCAGGGTCCCCTGCCCAGAGAATAGTCCTACCTACACATACAGACACAACACAACACAAAACAAAACACACTACAAAAACACCGCTAAATTATGTGATGTAGCAATCCCACTTCTAGATACATATCTAATAATCTGTGATCAGTACTGGTTAGACATGTTACATGACATTCTTCACAACAGCCAAAATGTGGAGTCAACCTATGTATCATCAACCGATGGATTAGTAAACAGCACTACAAGTACATGGTGGAATACAGTCCTTTCTATCTTAAAGGGGAAAGGATTCTTACAATGCTGAGTAAAATAAGGCAAGCAAAAATAAAAAATAAATTTGAGTAGCTCATGGCCCCACCCCCACATGTCAATATTGAAGAAGATGAGAAGCAAAGGTAGGAAGGGGAGAAAGAGGAGGAGAATGGGGAGGAGGAGAAGGACCAAACTTAGATGTAGAGTACAGAGTGATGATAACCAAGGACCTAGAAGGGTGGGTGGGTGAGTGTTAGGGGAATGTTGGCAAAAGGCCCATAATTCAGTTATACATAAGGAATAAATAATGAAGGTAAATTGTACAGAATGGTATTTATCATCAATGATAACATAATGTTCTTGACATATTATATGACTATATTAAAGATCTTGATTTAATAATTCTACAATGTTTATCTGTACACTGTATTGACTCCATACAATGAGCAAATAAAACTATGATTAAAAAGTTGTATTTTCCACATAAATTATTCAGAAGTTAGTGTTTATATTTACTGCTAATACGATTGATGATTTCTTTTGGAAACACACAGAAATAAAGATGGTGTTTGCTTACACAGTCCGCATTTCCACCCCCACATTCATGCTCAGTGGCCTTTCCCCCACATGTTTCTAGACTCTGTCAAGTTGGCCATATTAATTGCCACACTAGTCTTGAATGTTTGGATTCTGCTCAAGGGACCTAGTTCATTTTTTTTTCTGTTTTAGAACCATAAAAGTTTAACAGAAGGGACCTGCCTGGAGCTTAAAAGGGCTACTACATTCTGAAATCTGAATTCATGTGCTGATGAGACTGACTGAAAAAAAGGCTTGGGAATGTTGGGGAGTCTCACAGAAGATCAATGATAATTCTGGATGTGGAAACAGGACCCATGTAAAGTAATATGGCTTGCTTGAATTTGGTGCTTTACAACTTCTGACTTTGAAGTTGGAAGGCCATGAAACTATTAGCATGGGAGCCATCTAAATATCCACCTCTGCTCTTTGTTCTCCAGGAATAACTTTGCTAATAACTAGTTATGTTTATCTAGTACTGTCTGTTTTGTAAAGCAACTTTGTCTATACCAAGTCATTTTGCCATCCCTGGAACCCAATGAGACCTGCAATTTTCTTTTTATCATTTTATAGATTTAAAAACAGAGGTTTTGACATTCATTTGGGTTATCTACACATAGTCTCCCAACTTAAAAAGCAGAATTCTGTCTTGTGAAACAGTTGGAGTTCTGACTTCGAAATTCATGTACTGTAAGCCATGCAAAGATGTTTTATCAATGCTAAAGGAGCACAAACATATAAAATTGTGTAACTATTGAGAAATCTTCAATCTTTCATGGGACATAGACAGTGTTCAATTATATTCATACACACAGAGAAGTTTATAGAAACACATAAAAATGCAATGAACATTTGCACTACAGCTATTGTTTACCACAGATTTGCTCACTTAAAGTTTTTCTTGTGTGTTTATTGATAAGACGCCATTGTTGTTAGCAATGTGAGTTATCATTAGATGCTTTCAAGTAGCTTAGTATATTTATATTAAGGTTAAAGTTACTTATTATCCGTATCCTGGCTAGCACACAGGCTGAGTTCTTGTGTGTTGTAACATTTACACGGAAGCAAGCCATGATGAAGAGATAGATGCCTTTAGCTCCCACAACAGTAGGTGAGTGAAGGGAGTAACCTTTCCATTTTAGGTTGCCTTCACAATTGTTTCTCTGTGATGGAGGGATGCACACAGGAAGGATGAAGGTGAGACAAAGAACGTGTTTTCAGGGCAGTTGCCTTCCTTGCTGACACTACTTCCACTGAAGCAAACCTCTCCCATTCTCATCTTCATTCCTCTTATACCAACTTCCCACTTTGTTCAGCCACTAATAAAAGCATCGTCCTCATTTCTAACTTCCAACACTTGCTGGCTATTTTTGCCTGCCTGTGGTTACCTATGGGAGACATTTCATGGCCTGAAAATGCCTGACTTAAGGAGCTTCCCCCTCCCCAAATATGCAAAACCAATGGTAACATATGGCCCTATATTTTTTCCTTTCTTGCCAGTTCACTAAAATAAATTTACTTTCAATTTACATATTCTTGTCTACATTTCAGAGATTTAAATATATTTGTAAGGTCTGTCCTGTCTATCTTTTTCTAAGATTATGCAACAGCTTTGCATGCTGTTTAGGAAATAATGGAAACTTTTATGATTTTTAGAATCTTTCATTTCCTAAGAAATTTAGCAAGGCTTAGCTGATCAGACTGAGAAAGGTTAGGATGTTCTAAGCAATATAAAATGTAAAATTATTGTTTCTATAAACCAGATCTGAAAAATTCACTGCATACAAAGCTTGAAATAAATACTGAGTAGATAGATACACACTATATAATATACACATTGTTGAATCCCAAATAAAGGCTAACTTTAAGGAACTTATGGCTATGCAGACACATCATAAACCATTGAATTTACTGGAAGAGAAATAGTGTATTTATTCAGATGCAAGGCTACTCTGCTCTCCTGTGAAAGGACCTAGAAGGCTCTAAGAGAATATTTCAAAATACTGTTTTCCTTCTTCCAAAGTGTAGCTTCAAGCATTCCTTATGTTTTATGTTAATAGGAATTTAAGTGTGAAAGAAATGGTCCTATAGACAATTAGTACCACCTACTTGTGAGAAGCCCTCTCAAACACATGAGGGAAGGATGCTGGACCTGTGGTGGTTGCTGGTGAAAACAGAGCTGTGGCTAACTCTTTATAGACGTGATCCTGATGGATCATCAATGGGTATACTTAAAGGTCTATGGACTCTTATCTTTGTATTAAGAGTCATGTGGCAAGTAAAAATAGGGGATTTTATGATGTCAAACCAACAGTGAAATAGTTCAAGAGCAACAGCTTCAACTGGAAGTACTTTTATCATCCAGTGACCATTGGGCAGGGTCTGAGTTAAGTTTTTGTTGGCACAACTGACCGCACAGACCTTCATACCAAAACAACAGGACTTTGGGCTAGCTAGAGACTGGGGTCTTATTTAGCCACTGTTTTCATGTCACAATCGCTATTGTTACATATAACAGACAGTTATTGTATTGGCTATGAGCAATGACACTTCTTACTGTGCATCATACTGGGGTGTAGCCTATTCCTGTTCCTTACCGAGCTCTACTTCATTCTTCATAATATCCCCACATGTCTCCCTATCCCATCCCATTATATCTAATTCTTGACATGATCTCTGAACATTATCTTGCATCGTAGCTTCCTTTGATGGACCCAATTCAAATATATTATAATGAAAAAAATGCTGAAATCCAGTTGAGTCTTTAGGCTGCTAAAATACTATCAAATAATGTCATATGACCAAGCTATGGATCTGTCTGAGCAGAGGATTCCTTGATATATTTTCCTCACAGTGTCCAGGTGATTTCTGGCTTTCTTATTCGCAGTCCTTCATAGTATAGGCTGGGAGTCCCCCTTCACAGGGATACATAATGGTGTTCAGAAATTGGCTGAAAAAAATACTGGCATAGTCCACACAAAGGAATTGCTGAAAATAGTAATGTAAATGAGCGATCATCCAAAAAAGCAAATGAACACAGTACACTATCAGTTAACTTAGTTTTGACATAATTGAATAGATAATGTGTTATGTCTCAAAGAAAAACAGGCCAGGGTTTCTTCTCTAAATTTTCTGAGAGGTGGATATTTCTTTAATCAATAAGAACAACCAGAGAATTATAGTTAGAAAGGTCGAATTAACACACAGTAGAAGAGTTACAGGGCTGGATGATGACTTGAAAATGTAAGAAAAGTTTTGCATTTAAATTATGTTCAGAGAAATGGAAAGGCAAGATTAAAGCCAAAGTGAGGGAGATGTTTGTGCATGTGTGTTCAATCATGAAGACTTTAAAACAGTATAATTAAGCTTGGATCTCGAAGACAGCAGTGTCTGATTGTCGGGGAAAATCTTATTGTGAAAGATGGAGCAGATGTTCGCGCTGGTGAGACACGGCAATGTCTGATTTTGAGAGATCAATACTTCATGATTATGAAGTTTGACATTTTTAATTTGGTATGGAAAAACTCTCTTACATGGTAGGGTGCTCTCTGTTTCTCTTGGAAAATAAACTGAACTTAGTACAGTATCTCTTTCATACAGGGAGGTGTCCAAAAGGACTATCATACAACAAAACTTTCTAGGTATTTTCTTTAGAAAATGTAGTGAAAACTCCAAGAGGAAGAAAGAGAACAATAGAAGATAAGGTTGATTTTGCATTGAAAATTCCCCTGGAAAGATAATCTTGCCTCCTCAGTGGCAAATCACACATTTCCCCCATTTCCAAGCTAGGCTGCACCACCTATGTTAAAGCCTTTTGATTACATCCGTGTCCATCTAAAACACATTCTCTCAAGAATGGAAGGCAGCACATGCATAGCAACCAGTGAAATAATTTTGCTTTTAATTTTACTTTAAGATTTCCGTAAGCTGCTTTTTTTGTAATTGCTTACTTAAAACAAACGAGCCCAGCCAATTTGCCAGAGGAGACAAGAAACGCTTCATGTCCTGAGGACTTTCTGTCTTCCACAGAGAGTTGAAATTTGGCATCACGCAGCCCCATCATGGCCAAGAAATTAAAGGATTTTCTATTTGAATAGCTAGCTGCATTTGGAGATGTCAGCCTAATAGGAATGTGTGTACAGTCAATATTACCTAAGACTGATAGCAAACTGGTGCCAGAGAAGTCTTTCAGAAATTGCTGCAGCTGCTGTGTTTCTGCTCGAAAATGAATAACGAATAATCAACACGCCTTTACCCAGAAGATCGGCTGTCCTGATCAACGGTGTAGAAGGGCTGCCTGGCCAAGCCAGAAGTTGAATGTGACAGTCTGTATTGATGTCACATAGATTGATGACCTTGTTAGTCTAATTTTTTTTAAATAGAAGAGCTTATTTCTCCCAACTTGAATTTGCTAGATATTATTTTAATCTGACACCAAAATTATGTGCCATTTGGGGGAGTGACGGTGTGCATCTTTTATGTATTTTCTCATTGTTGGCATTTCCTGAGTTGAGCCACAAGACAGTCTGCTGAGGGGCGACACATGACTCCCCTGCCCTCCCTCTCCCTCACCCTTTTCTCTAAACTGGCAATGAAAACATTTTGCATAAACAAATTCCCAATCACAGCTAATCATATGAAAGCTGACAAAAGTATGTTATTCCTACTCTATGAAAATACTAATCAAAGTAGCTCGTCAATTGTTAAAGTTAATGATTCAGATATGCAACACTCTGACTAAATTTTAGTGGGTAATTACATAATTATGTACAGGTTAACACAATCAAAAATAGCAGTTGCCTCCTCCTCAGTCTCTAAATCATGCGAGGGCACTGCCATCTCATTCTGGAAATGATTGCATGTCTCTCGATGTTTGAGATGCAGGTATGGCTCACCTCTTTCTCTTAGAAAGAATTTCAGTGCATCTGAGCTCTGCGCCCAAGAGGTTCAACACAGCAGCAGCAGGAAGAAGAGGTTTGTCTGCTAAGGTTCAGCCACATTCACCATGCAAACAGCGTTTACAAGTTTTGATACGTTTTTTGGGATTGGTGGGTTTATTATTATAGGCAAGATGATTTGTTCTAATTCATGGTGGCAATTTTTTTTCCACAGCAAACTTTGGAAAATGCAATATCTAATATTCATTTAAGATATTTCTGAACATTTTTGTGCCAAACAAATTTTGGAAAGCTAATCTTTCTTTATTGATTTCTATTATCTCTCAAAACCGTGTTTCAATTAGAAAAGTAAAGATGCCAGAGGAATGATTGAAAATATTTTATAGTGTATTGGATTGAAATGCTGAAATGTATTTTTAGGACTTTCAAATTATATATATATATATATATATATATGTATATATATATATATGTCCAAACTATTTATGTACACATATATATATATATGTCCAAACTATTTATGTACACACACACATATATATATATATATATGTCCAAACTATTTATGTACACACATATATTTGTGTGTAATATATACACACAAATGTATGTATGTATGTATGTATGTATGTATGTATGTATGTATGTACGTACGTACGTATTTAATTGTCAAGCTTCAAATCCAAAACATGGAGATGAATGGAAGGCAACCTGAACATTCCAATCTCCCTTTTCTTCTTTTTTGGCTATTTCTTTATACCTCTCCCCCATATATCATATCTTACTATGTTTCAGAATCCATAATATATTTGGGGCGGGTGTTAAAAATAAAAAGGACAAAATTTATATAGAGAGTTCACATTACAATGATAATAAACAACTAGGAAATTAAGAGAAAGACATTGAAGTACAAACATAAATACGTGAATAGAAATTATGAATGTTGAGGCAAGATCACTTAATTTTAACTTGCAACTAGGAAGAACCACTGGGTAGGTCACAAAAAGGAAAATAATAATCTGATGATGATTTACGGCAAGTATTTCTCTCTCTCTCTCTCTCTCTCTCTCTCTCTCTCTCTCTCTCTCTCTCTCTCTCTCTCTCTCTCTCTCTCTCTCTCTGTGTGTGTGTGTATCTGTGTGTGATGGGGAGCATTCAAGTGGAGTGAGAAGCATATGCAAAGATAAAGGAGTCTGAGAGCCTCTGGTGTCTTTGGACAGCTTTGCCATATACAGAATTTTTGTGTAAGAGGATAAAGAAGACGTCTGGGAAAACCTACTGTGGGGCCTAATACTTCTGGGTCTTCACTGTAATAATTTTCCCATTTCATGTGAACACATGAAATTAATAAGCAATGACTATTTTTTATGATTCAAGATGTGTCAAAATTTTGTTCTTTCCAAAAGATAGTTAGTGTAACATCGGCTACATGAGTAAATTCCCCGCTCAAACCATTTTTTTCATGCTTCCAGAGTCTGAGGTCTCTGGAACTTTGTCAAGCAAAGCCTCTACGACTTGTCCTCGTGTCTGTGGCATCTCTGAGAAGAGAACAGCAATAAACATGCCGTCTTTATTTAAATGACTTGAAGCCTTTTGGTTGGGTATGTCCTTGGAGCTGTAAGTGCCATTCCATCAAATAAATGAAAATAGGCAGATAGCCTGTCCTAGTGTTAAAAAGCATAATATTCTTATTTACATCCAAGAATAACAAAAAGATGAAGGGAAAGGAGACTTAAGGAAGGGATAGAGAAAGGGGGATTATGTGATGTATTATTGAAATGACTCCAACTTTGAGGGCAGTCCAATGCTGGTGTGTTGAATCTTTGGAACCCATGTCTGCGAATGGGAGGGAAGAGGAAGGATTTATTGCCAGTGTTATTACCTTTTGTTTTCTGTTCAAAGGATGCCTTGTGGGCCACCAATTCCCCCACTCCTCTGGCATGCATTACTAGCACAAGGATTACACACCCATGCCATAGGCCAGTGGTTCTCAATCTTCCAAATGCTGTGAACCTTTAATACAGTTCCTTACGTCGTAATGACCACCTGATCATAAAATTACTTTTGTTGATACTTAATAATTGTAATTTTCCTACTGTTATAAATCATAATGTAAATAGCTGATATGCAGGATATCTTATATACAACCCCTAATAAAGGGTAGCATGACCTCAAAGGGGTCACAACCCACAGATTAAGAAATACTCCCATAGACTCTGTTTCTCTGAGAATATCAAGAGCCATTTTAACAATTAATGTAGAAAGGGGGAGTCTTATAAAAGACAAAGAGTATCCTGCAGTGTTTTATACTTTTAGCCCAAAAATATTGTGTCAAAAGCTTTCATGATGCAGAGGTACGTAATTTACCTTGTATGGCATATTAGTATACTTACTACTGTACATGTTCAAACATTCCTGGATCAGATTTGATCCTCATAGTTCAGTGTAGATTAAGACAGTCTTCTGAGCAAATCTAGTCATCACTGGGAACGTCAGTATGAAGGGTCATGTGCCTCTGTGTGCTATGTGTCAGGACGTACTTTCCAGTGTGACCATGACATGAAAAATATGTATCAGGTTATTTTTTCCTCTGGTTACAGAGACTCTGTACCACACTCTCACAGCTCTGTGTCTTTTTAAAAATAAATATATGTGTATACATACAACAACTTAAATAATAATACCTTCATAGATACTAGAAAATGTGGTATGTTTTCAGCACTGTTGCCTGAGTTGCTTTCAGGCACAAATGCTGCAATGTAGAGTCACTCAAGTAGACAAGATTATAAGGAGATCATCTAAATTGAATTTGAGACTGAGAGAACCAGAACCTCTATACTGGAATGTGACTTTTAAAAATGAGGATCCATGGGACATATGTATTTACATGTCACCTTTTACTAATATTTCACTTTGGCTCACAATGCAAAAACATAATTTGTACTCTTAAAATGATATGTTAGGGTTTTTCCCCCCTTAGTTTTTGAAGGCAGGATTGAACGACATACCAATACCTAAGCACAAGTATGTTTTTAATTTATTTTTAGTTTCTGTGCCGGTCAAACCTGAAATGGTCATCTATTGTCTTTCTGTGTTACACTGACCCCATCTGCTGCTATGCCATAAATGCTAATATTTCTGTGACACTCAGAGCCTGGTTCCTGAAGGTTTTGTTTCAGGCATCCCCTCGATACTCCTTTCAGCTCCTTATTAGAGAAAAGACGCTGACCTCTTACTTGGACCTATTATCCATTTAGAACCTGTGAAAGGGCAGCGTATCTCAAGGTTTCAGTATGCCTGCTGTGTTTCTACATCGCTCTAGTCTTACCCTGCACAGCTCCATCTCAGAACAGAAAAACAGAGACAAAGCATCCCTCTCTCCGCCCCTCTTCACAAGTTATCAGACTTGCGCTAGCCTTAACTCCACTTAAAAGATGTCTATCCTCTCACTGTTCCTGCTAATCAAGAGAAATCCTCATTCTGTAATTCTCCTATTTCCCACCACGGCTCTTCTTTAGTTTCCCTTGCTAGGAGCTATTAATTAGTGCCACATAGAAAATCCGATTCCAATGCAGTATTTCGCACATACTTTTAGGTGCCCTGACTTGAATCATTTGGTTTATTCCACTCCCAGCTTTAAGTCTTAGCTCTTTGGGCGATCACAATTTTGCTTCTTACATTCACATTGCTTATGAACATGGGATGCCAGACTCCATTTTAAATGTGGTGTTTGGTCGCAGCAGCAGATCCTGACTTTTTTTTTTTCATTAATGAAATCGTTTCCAGAGTCCTCACCTTCAGATGCTTTAATCATCATCCTTGAACCTGAATTTGAGGCATTTCCAAACAAATTCAAACCAAACATACAATTTTCACAGATGACACCACATTTCACAGTCTCTTTTGTTTTTCTCATGTTGGCTTGATTTATATAAGAATTCTACTTTGATGAATGACCCTGAGTGAGAATCCCTCTACTGGTCAACATCCATGATTCAGAGTAGGTTTGAAGACAGGGGTCAAAGGGCTGTACACTGTGTGAAATGAAAACATCAGTGTGTGCATGGATAGTTTTACAGTGTCTGTGTTCTATTGGAAGTCAAGCTGCATACTACAAAGAAAAACACTAGAAAAGGAGGTAGAAGCAGCTTCATAAAAAAGTCTTTGAACAGCAGGAAGGTGAAACGTTTATAGTGAAGGACTCCAAAAGCATCCATGGGGATATTGTGTTATTTATAAAATCAATGCAATCTCTAATTTATGAATGGACAGTAAGGTAAAAGCAAGTATAGCAACTGGACCAGAGAAAGCCTCATATTTACATGCAAAGAAAAGTGCAGCCCCAAAGATAACTTTATCTGATTTGCTAATTGTTTGCATTAAATGTTCATCTATGTATAGATTTCTTTCTCATTCTTCAAAAGGGTAGAGATATTGGAGACGAATCCAAATTGAGATTTTAAGACACATATATCCATTTTTCAAAAAAAGATGATTTTTAAAGTAATAAAGCTCCATATTTAGCAATGTTCATTTTTTTTATTAAAAAAACATCCAGAGTATGGAAAAAACATTAAAATTCTGTACAACATTATCCTCACTAGTGTCATTTATATAATCATTGTGTTTATAGTTATGGCAAGTACCACCATTGGATTATCAGAGCTGTCCAGCTCCTAAGTACATAGGAGGAAGGTCTGAAACAGTGGCTCAGGGGTTATGAGGATTTGTCTCTTTTGCAGAAGCACAGGCTCAGTTCTCAGCACTGTATGGTGACTAATAACTGTTTGTAACTCCACTTCCAGGGGATCCAATTCCTTCTTTTAACTTCTGTGGGTACCAAGCATACATAAGGTTTACAAATACACACACACACACACACAGGCACACACACAGACACACACACAGACACACACACACACACACTGTAAAATAAAATTTAAAAATACCTTTTAAGCCCCATGTGGTGACGTACACCTTTAATCCCAGCACTCAGGAGGCAGAGGCAGGCGGATCACTGTGAGTTCGAGACCAGCCTGGTGTACAAAGTGAGTCCAGGACAGCCAAGGCTACAGAGAGAAACCTTGTCTCAAAAACAAAAACAAAAAACAGAGAGAGAGAGAGAGAGAGAGAGAGAGAGAGAGAGAGAGAGAGAATGTGTGTGTGAGAGAGAGAGAGAGAGAGAGAGAGAGAGAGAGAGAGAGAGAGAGAGAGAGAGAGAGAGAGAGACCTTTTAAAAACACGGAAGACTGAAAAATAGCTTTCTTTCTTTTGTACAAATAAAAAACAAAATATGCCTAGAAATGTATTTAAATGAGCAATTTAGACTCTGACCTCCAGGATAACAATATTTTATTAGTGGTTTCTGGGTATCTTAGACAGGGTTTCTATTGCCGCAGTGAAACATCATGACCAAAAAGCAATTTGGGAAGGAAATAGTTTATTCGGCTTATGTAGTGGAAGTTTTGGTTTCTCAAACCCAGTTATGTTATGTTTTTGTTTTAATCACAAGTGTGGAATATGGGGCTGCTTTTAGTTTGTCCACAGCTGATAAGTGTCTCATGCCCACTTAGAAAGAGAGGCATTGTCTTTGCCAGTTGAGATAGCAGAACTCTGAGGACTCTGAGAGGTCATAAATATCAGAGCCCAGAGACAGGGGAATGCTTTGAGAAGGCATTGAGGAGATGGTAGGGGGAAGCAGAAGGCTACTGGTTTGGTTGCTATTTCATGGTTAGCTGGATTGCTGGATATCCTGACAATAGAGATTGGTATTGTCTCAATGAACCTAATGGTCATCTTCAACTGGAAGTAGCTCAAGAAAACTCTTCCCATATCCCCACTAACCTTCTTTCTCTCCTATCTAGTGTTGGGGGTAGGAAAGTATTAGGAGGGATAAGGAGTGGAGAACGAAGAAAGGAAGAGGTATAAGAAACCACAATAAAATAGATTAAAAGGTACACCAACAGAGTTACATTTCCACATTGCTGCTCATCACTGAAGGAAGTCAGGACAGGAACTCAATGCAGGAACCTAAAAACAGGAGCTAATGCAGAGTCCATGGAATGGTTCTGCTTACTGGCCTGCTCTCCATGGCTCATTCAGCATGCTTTCTTATAGAACCTAGGACCACCAGCCCATGGGTGGCACCACCCACAATGGGTAGGGTCCTTCCACCATCAATCACTAATTAAGAAAATGTCATAAAGCTGCATCTTCTCAATTGAGATGCTCTTTCCTTTCCCCTGGAAAGCTAGCTTGGGTCAAATGTAAGGCTAGGCAGCACCCTGGGCATTGTTTAATAAAAATCTGTGGGATGGTTATTTTCCTAGAGTACCAGGCTCCAGAATGACCTCTTATCAACTGTATTATTATCATTTATGCAAAAAGTATGGAAATGGAGAGGCAACTCTGGATCCTTTTTCTTCTCTAGTCATTAACTTTTTCTTCTATAGTGTCAGCCAGGTCTTCATGTTACCCATTTACTTAAAATTTTCAGTCAATGGATATTACCATGAGGTTCATTTTTCTGGACTATGTGTTTGTTCATCATTCAACTCTTGGAGAAATGGATGTTTGTTTTTCTCCAGTGACTCCCTGAGCCATACTACACATTACAATACCATTTGTAGGTTTTATTTCCTCACCCTGCATACCTGTGCTATTTAGAGTTTTTATTAGATGAATCCATTAATGCACAAAAGATTGGCACTCCAAAGTAGAATGTGCAGAGTATTAAGGCAATTAACAAAATTCCTGTCCTGTGTCAGGAAGCAGGAAGCAGGAGAGAGAGGGTGTATGTGCCTCCAAATGAAGACATCTGACAGCAAGAAGAGAGGAGCATCAGCAGATGACTCGTTCATTTTCAGCATCTAGCACAGGGTTTGATCCTTGGTAGATGCTTGGTCTAGTTTTGTTGAGGAACTGAATGAGCAAGCCAGGCAGACAGAAGGAAGAAGATATAAAGAGATGCTATACTTGGGTTACGTTTCAGTAGAATATCACAGAATGAAAAGTGTTCTCAACTGATCACGAATAAAAGTCAAAGAAGTACATGAAGTTGTAGCATCAGGACAGAACCATCTTAGAGTTAAAAAAAAAAAAAAAAGCTTTGTGTGCATATAATTTGTTGTAAAATCACCATTAAAATTTAACCATAATACTTTGCCACAGAAAAGTTCTCCTGGGCTTTAAGACCTTCAGCTTGTACTACATATCCCTGAGTCTCCTAGTATTTCTTTTTTTCTCTGTTCCCCAACCTCTCCTCAACAACTAGTTCCTCTAGCTAGTTGTTCAACCAATGGTTGGTTTCCCTTAACCAGCCATTCACCATCTGCTCAATTCTCTCTATTGCAGATTCAGCTCTCTTCTCTCCTCTTTGCTGTTTCCTGAGCTGGCCTTGGGGAATCCCTGGGCAATACTTCAGACTTTTGTTCCTAGATTTTTGTTTGGGGGGCTGCAATGTTTCAGAGGGTTTGTGTTACACACACCCATGCCTCATTCTACTTCTGTTGTTGACTGGCATTTGAACCATGCTATGGCTTCTAAATAATTTTAACCAATAATGTTTTCGTTGGAAAGTAAAATATACCCTATCAGCTTGTGTGTTAGAGCATATGGTCACCAGCAGGAGTCTCTTTGTGTTGGGAGGTTCTGGATCCTTCTAGACATGGGCTTAGCTAGCAGATCAGTGTGGTAAGGGACCCTTCATAAAATTGTGAAGTTGGTGTTTACTCAAGAGCCAGCCCAAGCTTTGGGCTTCCTCATATACTAATGTATAAATAAGCCATGTGGTTATTTCCTCTCACTCCAGATAGTGTCTTTGACTACCATGTCTTTTCTATCACAGACAGAGTGTCCATGATGACCATGTACTCTTTGTTGATCTGGACAGATGCACAATGATATCATGACCAATCATAAGCTCCTCCTTATCCCATAAGTTATCAAGCATTTGTTCACAGCAAGAAGACAATAAACATGGTGGCAAGTCGAATTATATTAGGTTTTATTTTTTTATGGCGAAGACTCATCATTACTCCTTTATATAGCTAAATATATAGCTACAACAGTTTTATCAATTACACGTGCTAATTTACGTGCAGGACTGAAATGTTTTATTACTCAAAAAAAGTCCGCTTTGAAATTTTATGATCATACCTTTATTTCCACCTAAGAAGTCTTTCCTTCAACTTAAATAACCATCCAATGAAGTTTCTTTTGAACATTCAGTACACAACTTAGTCTAGATTTGTAACAAGGTGAAAATGATCAACTTTTAAACTCATAGGAAATATGGTTTGGTGGCTCATAGCTTGCTATGAAGCTTGCATCCATCTCTGCAAGGACAGTGTCTATTTTCCAGGCTTGGGAATGTCTTAGTGACAAGAAAATAAACACAATGTCAGGCCCAAGCAAGTTAAAGGCTTCCCTTTGCTTTGAGAATTGGTTCCTGAATTCCATACTCCAGATGTGCAGTAGTGGATAGAAGGCTGAAGATTTTAAAACTAAGCCCACGAAACAAAAGAACTTGGTAGTTGTGCTCCAACAACTTTTTTAAAATTTATTTTAAAAGACTTCCTTACCTTTTGTGTGTGAGTGTTTTATTTGCATGTATACCTAACGTTTGCCTGATACCCACAGAGCCTGGAATAGGGTGTCAGATGCCTTGGAACTGAAGTTACAGTTGTGGGCCACCTTGTGGGAGCTGGGAGCCCAACTCAGGTCCTCTGTAAAAGCTGCATGTGCTTTCAACCAGCTCTCTAGCTCCTGTAGGACCTTTTACAGTATACCATTTTAATTTATTTTGGGGGCATTTCTTACACATATACAACGTTCTCTTACATATATACAATATACTTATCTGCTACCCTTATTCCAATTCCTCCCTGATCCCCTTCCACATCTTTTTTTTTTAAATTAATAAAATTGAAAACATCATGTCTGATTAGTGCTGCCCTTGGGCATTATGGGCCATCCACTGGAGCAGGCAACATACCAACGGCCATATCCTAAAAATCTATCATTTCCCACTAGGAACTAGCAACTGCTAATACCCATCTCCATCCATGCTTGATCGTGTTCGGGCCTTGTGCAGGCAGCCCCAGCGGCCAAGAGGTCATGAATACCAACGGCCTGCTATACCTGGAAGACGTGGTTTGGCTTCAGTCATCCTTCTCCACTGGCCTAGAAAATCTTTCTGGCCCCTCTTCTGTGATGTTCCCTGAGCCTTGTGGTGGGGGTGGGGAGAAGAGGTGTGATATAGATGAGCCATTTATAGCGGAGCATCCCACAGACACTTCTGCTCTGCACTTTGGCTAGTTGTGGGCATTTTCACGCTTGCCCGCTGTTCTCATTTAGAGAACCCATCTAGAGCAGGCAAGGAGAGGCTGCTGAGAGTCAAGGTATGAGCTAGTCAATCCAAACTGAGGGTGACATTTGAGATCTCCATAGCAGCTCCTATCCAAAGATGCTCATCTCTCGCATGCTGCTTTTCTTTAGAAGGTGTGCTTGGTTTTGTTGTTGTTGTTGTGTTTATCTTCCATTCCCTCTCTGAGAAATAGAAAGGACGTAAATGAGAAAGCTTCTAGAGGGCACATTTTCATAGGCACACAAATTTCTCCTTAACAAGTTGGGAGCAATGCCCTTCATCTTCAAAATACCTTAAGGTGAGTCAGCCAGTGGGAAAAAGGGAGTCACCCACCATTGCCTAAAGTAGAACTCTTTTATGTAGGAGGAAAATGGACTACAATATGTATTCTGTAAAACAAAGCTTTTTCTATTTATAAAGTTATGGATCTATGTCAAAATTAACATGATGCAAAGACTATTTAACTATACAAAAGTGAAAATAACAGCTTAAAAACATGCTAGTTTACCCCTAACTATAAACATCCCCAAGACTTCTTGGACAGTTAGGTATTATATTAGTTGTTTCTAAGTGTCTCTTGGTTCACACCTCTACTGTATGTAGAACATTGACATCAACTGTTTTCAAATGTCTAAAGTCTCTAGGGCCACAGGAAAGACAGATCCAATCACTGTGAAACATAGTATCTACATCTCAGGTAAATTTTGTGGCTGCCAAATCACTTTAGGTTACTTAAGAAAAAAAAAATAGTCTAAACAATTTTAAAATTACAACTACTTAGCCAGTAAGTGGTCACATCTCATTCATCTAGGCTTTGACCAATGATATGTGTGAAGAGTTGGGATCATGTGTGTTAAATGTAATAAAATAACGGAGGTGGCTGATTCAGAAAAGATGCAGACAAATAATTCATAATCAAGAATCATTATGAGACCAGGTGCATTCAGGTGGTATGAATCATAGACAAGAATGGAGTTTATTAGGATGGAAGGACTCAAGTTCATGTATGAGCCTTCTAGAGGTAAGGAATAGAGCACTAGACAGGCACAAAAGGGTGTTACAATTAGCTCTTTGTAAATGAGATTTCTCTACCAGACCATACTGGAAACCTGGACATTCCAAAGCCTATGATGATACTGTAGAATTACAGCCCTTTGGTTAAGCTGACATGCTAATGGCAGAGGATGCGGGCAGGGGCCCATGCCTTGTAGGTTGACATTTGACTACTTCAGCTACTTTGTTGGCAATCAGCATCTTGTCTCCTTTTCAGCTGTGACAGAGGCAGCTATGGCTGCCTAGCCAGCAGCCACGCCCAGAGGGTCCAACCACAAATTCTTCAGGTAGGAGGGGAGCCTGTCTTTCCTCAGAATAAATGATGAGTCTCAAGAGGTCATGGTGGAGGAATGGAGTGACAGAGGGAGCATTTATTTCATGAATCAGGGACATTATGAACCTTGGACAGTGGGAGGAGCTTTGAGGGAGGGTGAATGTGCTTAATTTGCTGGAGCTAGTGGTGCCAGGGATACTTCATTTACATGGAATAGCACAGTCCTATCATAAGAAGGGGAACACAGTACTTAATTATCCTGTGAGTGGCCTCCAGGTATGGTTTAAGGTCTCATTAGCATTGGGCAAGGCATTTCAAGGTGTATCCACAGGTGCACATTGAATGGACTTCTTATCAGGAAAGGCTCGGTTCTATGATGTTCCATGAAGACTATGTGATGTTCTTTAGAGGATCTGTGGTTTCCCAGATCAGTGAGAGAGGAAGGAACCTGTCATTTTGACTGAGCTCAGGGGCTATCTGGTAATGCCAGACTTTGACCTTACCAGAAGAGTCCAACATGTAAGATGAGGTTTTTCCTTTTCTCCATCCTTCCTTCCTTCCTTCCTTCCTTCCTTCCTTCCTTCCTTCCTCCCTCCCTCCCATTCTCTCTCTCTTTTTCTCTTTCTTTCTTTCTTTGATGTGGAGTCTCTCATAGCTCAGGATGGTCTCAGGCAGATTTTTTGAATGAGGGCAGAAAACATACATTATAACTTTTATAAAGGAAAGCATTTAAATGGAGCTGGCTTGCAGTTTCATAAGTTTTGTCCATTATTTTCAGGATGGGAAGCATGGCAAAATGCAGGAAGACATCATCCTGGAGAAAGAGCTGAGAGTTCTACATTTGGAGCCACAGATAGCAGAAAGAATAAAAAACTGGTCCTCGGTTTACATACTTCCTCAAACAAGGCCACACGTCCTAATGCCACTCCCTAAGCATTCAAATATATGAGCCTTTGGGGCCAATCTTATTTAAAGAGATTCATTAAATTAATAAATAAAAGAGAGAGAGGGAGGAGAGGGAGAGAGAGGGAAGGAGGGAGGGAGAGGAGAGAGAGAGAGAGGGGAGGGGAGGGAGGGGGAGAGAAGGAGAAAGAGAGAGAGATCTCAACCAATTCATAGAATATAGGGAAATATATATATATATACATACATATATATATATATACACATATATATAACCTTCTAGATATGGGTGGACATTTCACATCACTTGATTCAATTACACAGAACTTGTGTGAGAAATAGTATGAAGGAAGCAGGAGCTGGTGGGGACCAAGAATCAGAGTGGCTTTTAGGCCATAACATAGACAGCTTCTTTACTCTCTATCCCAGAGAGTGATGGAACAAGGAGCAACTTAATCTTTCTAGGCTGTGGTATTTGGCTTTTTATATGTAACCACTGTCTTTCAGGGATCAGGCCCATGCTCTAACAGGGCTCACCCCTCATTTACCACCTCTTCTGTTGCTATTTGAAACAGGCAGGGAGGATGACCAAGAGAATACACTATTTCTGTTTTCTTTAAGTGATGCTGCTATAGTTTATGTTCATCATTGATATTCCATAGAAATATTCATCAGATCACAGAAACAATTTCTATGGCAATGGGCAAATGATTTAACTTCTTTGGGATACATTTTTGTATCCCAAAGGAGCCTTCTTATCACACAGCTTCTTAACATGGGTTCTACTCTTGCTCAATTTTACTTGGTCCTCACTCAGTTGCTTTTTGATGAATCCTCATCTCACAGCATCTGCTCAATTGGTAGCCTTTTTTGTTTTTTGTTTTTGGATGTGTGACACAAGTATGCCCATTTAAGCTCAGCCAGTTAAGACCATGTGGTGTCAAGTGTTCCTCATTTTCTGTCTGGGTGACCCTAGGGCAGTTTTTATAAGTTATTTTTCTCATCAATAAAATAAGGAGGCCAATATTATTTGCCAATAGGTCCAATAAATAAAGTTAAGGATTAAGATAATTTATCAGCAGGTCATAGACCATGAATTGTGTAAGCTTCTCAAAACATGTGTTCTTCAAGACACTGAGGCTTTCAAACCTCTTGTAATGTCAGTATGAAATATTTATTTCAAAATAGAATGACATACTTACTACTTTTCTCATCATTGTGATAGTTGACTCAGCAGGGAGACTTTAAAGGAGGAATAATTTGTTTTGGCACATGGTTTCAGAGGTTCTCCCTCCATGGCAGGAGTGCTATAGCAAAGCAGAGTAGCTCACGTCGAGATGGACAGGGAGTAGAGGAATGGGCATTTCAGACCCTCTGCTTGCTTTCTCCCTTTGACCTTTTGCTCCGTCCAGGTTCTCAGAACATGGAAGATGATGTTCACATTCAGGGTGGGTCTTCTTTCCTCATTTCATCATCATCTGGCTAACATCCAGAGCTGTGCCTTAGCGGTCTCCTGCGTGATTCAAAACTCAGTGATGACAGGGAAGTTTAACCATCACAAAATCAGGTCTGAATGGTTTCTCTGTGTAGACTCAGCTGTCCTGAACTCACTTTGTAGACCAGGCTGGCCTCAAACTCACAGAGATCTGCCTGCCTCTGCCTCTCAAGTGCCACCATGCCCAGCCTGAAGAACGTTCTTTCTCTTTTTAAAAAATATATAGCTTTTACAAATTTTGTTATAATTTATTCAGATTGCATCCCCCATTGTTATCCCCTCTCTACTGATTGGGTCAAGGCTCCAAGTCTGATCTTAGAAATCACTCCTGAGCCCTTGATCTGCCTTTGTAGGATACTCCCTGGAGTCTCTCCCTACTTAACGTCCTACTGGGAAAAGCCTTGGCAGGTGCAAGTATTTTTTTCAGGGTAAAACATGTCATGAGTTTTATAAAACTGAAAAGTGTCTAGAAAGGAGATTACTGCCCCCATTTTACAGATAAGGAAAATGAATCTCAAAGAGGTTAAATGAGGCACTAGAGGTCACATTATATTTAAACAGAAATATTTGGATTAGAACCCCACTCCGCTGAGTTTTCAAGCCCATATTCTCTCCACTGTGTGTTGCTGGAGAGCCTGAAAGGTTATCACAATACAGAGAATGATAATTCAGCTACAGATTGATTAACCCAAGGGGGAAACCAATCAGCGCTAGTGGATAGCTGGGAGAAGCACTTTTCTTTCTACACTGATGTTTTTTTCCAGGACAGCACAATATCTCCCATCTGGATCAGAATCAGCATTCCAAATACCAGAACAAGCTAAATTGCTCTCTCCTTTCTGTCGTTGCATCTGTCTTTTGGGGGTGGTTATATATGCTGCTAACATTTTTAGCTGGCAGCTTGGAGTAAATCTCTTTATTGTTCTGCTTTTTGTGGGCAGTCCCAGCACCTCTCTGGATGTTCAGTGGTAGGTGATAAATCTAATAAAAGAGTAAATATTCGCATGACTCAAAATGAAAGTGCTAATGCAAACGCAAAGGCAGTCTAGAAGAAACTCTGGAGGTCATTTACCATTCAGGAGGGTAAATCTGCTGGCAAGAATTTTCCCTCTGAGTGGAATGCTGGCTCACATTCAGGAAATGGCATTTTAAGCGTGGCCTTGATGACTTGAATTGAGAACTTGTTTTACTTAATCCTGAGGAAGTAAAGGCTATAGGTAAGAACTAGGGAGGGGAGGTTTTTGTTTTGTTTTTTACTATAGGAATATGAAATACATGTGCTCTTTTCCTTTTTCTAACATTCTCAATTTAAAGCTATTTATCAATTACAAAATTGTTTTATTTTGCCATGATATCCTTTAACTTTTCCATATTCATCTTTTCATTTGTGTGCATATAAAGCTGATGATTAATGTTGTGTTAATTGGAGCGCACACAATACACTTAACAGAAGTGTCTGTATTCTCCATTTGTTACAACGTCCGTTTCTTCACTAACTGTAAAGGGCACCACTTTCCTCCCTTTACATTTAAAAGCACTTTACAGTCTACATTTTTGAATTTGCTATTGCGTCTGATTCTTACAATATCCTGCAAAGTAGAATTTAGGAGACATCATTTTCCATTGTGAACTCAGTGATGAGAATGCAACTTTTTGCTTTGAGAGAAATTTTATTTTGATTTATTGCACAGCCTGCTAGTGTGAAAATAGCTGGAGTGGTCTTTTATTCCAACATTCTAACTTCAAATGCATTTCCAGACATTTTAATAATATCAAAACTTATATAATATTTCCCAATTTTTAAAGAGTAAGTAGAAAATGAGGAATAAAAGAAGTATTTAGGGTGAAACTGGGTAAACGCCATATTTTTTTATCAGTTCTCTGCATTATTACCCATTTTCTTTCTAATTTTTAGATTATGCAAAGTAGATTCAAGTTTTTTTAACTTCAAAATAGTCTATTAAACAGCTGCTGTCTTTGAGATTTGTAGTGATTTTTAGGGGAATATCACACACACAAAAAAAGGAATATTTCTACAATCTTTGACCTGTCTCTTTAAGATGTGTAACAAGGATGAGGAGCAAAGAATCTGCAATATTCTTTATAATTTCATGGGGTCTTCTGAGGAAATGTGCCAATTTTATGGGGACTCGTAGGGAAAAATTTTGATTTCATGTGGATTCGAGTGAAAAGGTAAATTTCATGGGATTTCTAAAAATGGCTGGATTCCTCAGGATCCATGAAATCTATGACAGCCATGGAGAAAATGGACTGCTCCTGTCACGGAGTAAATTTTAGGGCAGCTTGGCCAAAAAGTTTATTTCTTATACACCTGCTATAATGTGCATTGCACACT
Organism: Acomys russatus; assembly: GCF_903995435.1. Classification (NCBI taxonomy): domain Eukaryota; kingdom Metazoa; phylum Chordata; class Mammalia; order Rodentia; family Muridae; genus Acomys; species Acomys russatus. The sequence goes on from NC_067159.1 coordinate 35,371,743, forward strand.
TAGGATCTTTTTGGACCATTTCCCCTCTTACTGGTATCTATGAATGCCAGAGCTGGTACTTTGTATACATAACAACACACAAGAACACGCCAGGGTTGGGGGCTTGTGAGTCATTGTGAATACATAAGATATGATCACTAGCAAGTGGTGACTCATCTGTGTTGTGTTTGGATTCAAGGCCAGTGTGATGGAGCCTGGGGTTGTGATGGTGGATCTGGCAATGGGAGGATGCCATGCCCATAATAATGGTCACCACAGAGAACAGTGTACAAGGGTATGAGGAAACCTTGGACGCAGTTGTGGTTCTTTAACACATTGGTTCTCAACCTGTGGGCCACGACCATCACAAAACACATATTTCAGATGATCTGAGTAATGAAAAGAAAACCACTCAAAAGCAAAATTGCAGCTATGAAATGGCAATTAATGCAAATTTATGCTTGGGGGTTCTTAAGACCATTGGGAATATGTTTTTCTATGGTCGCAACCCACAGGTTGAGGACCGCTGTTCAAACATGCTCTGAGGTTTACAAGTCTCTGAGTGCCTGTGAGAAGTTACCAAATGTTGGTTTAGCAAAACCATTTGACTCTGATTCTCAGAAACTAGAAATTGAGACTCTACCTTTGTGATTTAACTCCCAAGAAATTCTAATCCTGTTGCATACTCCAGTTAGAGAACCAATGTTAGTTCAAACATAATTTTCTTCCCAAAACATCCACTATAATGTTTCATACATCCCCTGAATCTTGCACACTTATAACCTCCTTCTATAGAAAACAGGAAAATTACCATTGGCTGGCCCTGAGATTGTAACTGAGCTGTGTTGTAGGGAAAAAAAGATAGAGAGGGAAGTGTGGATGTTTATTTCTGTGAAACCACTGTGAACACAAAAGCTGGAGAAGCTAATACAACTGTACTGTTGGCCATCAGCAGTGCTTCTGTTCTGTACTTTCCCACCTGAAATCATGAACTACTCTGAGCAAAGTTCCAAATTAAACAATACAATTTAAAGTCATTTTATAGTATACCTGCTGTTAGGAAACACCTAACACACAAAGCTTTGGGTTTGTTTGTTTTTTGTTTGTTTGTTCGGGTGGTTTTGATTTTTTTGAGACAGGGTGTCTCTGTGTAGCCTTGGCTGCCCTAGACTCACTTTGTAGGCTTGACTGGCCTCAAATTCACAGGAATCCACCTGTGTCTGCCTCCCGAGTGCTGGGATGAAAGGCGTGCGCCACCTCGCCTGGCATAAATATGAGAACAAACCTGACCCACATATCCAAATGTCTATGGGCAAAAGTAGTGTGGATGCAGAAATAATTTTTCTTATCCTGGGCCACTATTGTATGATTTCTAGCATTGCTAGAGTCCTGCCTACTAAACACCCACAATGATTCCCCATCATTAGAATGACAAAATTTTCTAAAATTTTCGGAATGTCTTCAAGATTAGAACTTACTGATCCTCTGGTAACCATTTATATTGGCTTACTGGTCCACATCATATGTAGACATTTCCAAAATGGAAATACTCACAGACAAGTCTGCTGCTCCAAGACTTTTTGTATTTCCCCACCCCTTTCAAGGTAACATCAAATCACTAGCACTTGGGACGTCTTTAGTCTTGGTCACTAGCCTTCCTCTAGTTTTATTACCTATGGCCTTGGGTATGCTGGTCTTTTTAAGCACCAAGGTGCTTCATGAAACTCTGCCTCTAGACCTGTATTTTTTCCTTATGTTAGAGTATGATTTTCTTTGCTCATTTGAAAAACTTAAGAATCACAGTTTCTCTGAGGCCTCCGGGCAGTATAATGAGCCAGCCTCTCCTTTGTCTTCTCATAACCGTGCCTAGACATACATGTTGGGCTGTTTAATCTAGGAAAAAACTTTAACATTTCTCTAAAATGGGTATATTCCTTGATGTTAGCCTACAGGATCTTCAAGGTATGTCTTTCTGGCTTCAGGGTTTATGATTTTTCTGCTGGCACACAGCCCTTCAGCCCTATCTACAACTTGCTTTCAAATTCTTAGAAAACAGCCATCCTTTATACATCACCTTCTACTCTAAGGAATGCCCCCAAAGCTATTTTCTGATCTTGTCACCCACGTGACTCCTGCTCATTCTAGAGAACTCAGCATTATTACAACAGCCTTGCAAGTTCATGAGGGATCAAATATAATGCTGCCTAGTGAGGCTGGAGAAGTGATGGCGATGTGGTCTTTGCTTATGTGGCACTAGGAACCCACTTATAAACTCAATTTTGCCCTGAAGTTGGATTAAGAGCCCCCTTTCTCCACCAAGTCTTTATTACAGCACTTACCTCACAATATTCTACTGTGGGCTGTGAGATTCTCAAAGAAAAACAATGAGCTATCTCTCTTGTTACACGTATTCAGCACCAGGCGCAGGGTTGGACTCATAGTAGCCGCTTAACTAGGGCATGCACACCTAGGATATACATCAGTTGTCAAGGCAGCCAACATAGCGTTTATTAGAAAGAGCTTGACTGTTGGTCCTGGGATAATTCCTCCTTATTCTAGTTCTGATTATCACCATGAACATTTCAGGTCCTTATACATTGCTCTCTTTCTTCTCATTCCTCATAGAAGTTCCTTTTGGTATCAACCCAAGAGCTCTGACCTGGCATCCCTGGCTTCATCTAGGCTCTAGGAAAGGAGAGGAGAGAGGAGAAAGGATTAAGAGTTGTGCAGGCCATCAGTGTGGATCTTGGGTGTAAGCTAAGCTAGAGTTCCCTTTCTAGTCCTGAACACATCAAACAGTAGAAACAAAATGCTATAGTCAAATATCATACTGCCTATTTAAATGAAAGTCAGTAGAAGAAAAAATAGAAAATAATCTGGAACTGTAGATTTCATTAAATTTTTTTTCATAGAGTATTTGGTTTCCTGTTAGGCTATAACTACTTATATTTTTCTACGTAGCTTGAGTTTTGATAAATTTCATATAAAGTTTTAAATTCTGAGGACATATATTGGGTGTTAGAAGCACTGGACCACTTCTTCAAATAACCTGACAGTGACATCCTTTGTATGGTTGTCAATATATCTACTGGGAACCAAGTGAAAGCTCCAAGTGTAGTTTTGAGTACAGCAACTCATTGGGAAAAATTCATGCTCTTAAAATCCTGGACAGATATAACTTTCAAAAATCAGAAACTTACCAGCTTCTGTACAAAAATTTACCAAACATGACTTTGAAGATATTGCCTGAAAACAGTTGCTATTTAAATTATAGAAGTCCCACAAAACTTAAAACAAATTGCAAGCCATAAATGTTTGTATGATGACTTGAAATCAGTCCTGTCAAATGTCTTTTCAGTAAATAGTGTCACTGTTGTCCCTGATGATAATATCACAAATATGAGTAGGATGTCACTTTTATGGTATATAGCAAGAAAGGAAACTCCTCAAATAAAAGATGCAAGGGGATGGGTCAAAATAGTTTCAAAAATCCGGAAGTTAGCTAGGAACTGGTTCTGCTTGCTCTTGCTGCCGACTAGCTTGGCCACAGCCCAGAAAGTTAAGGAATTGGCTTCTGGTTCTAGCTTACTTTCCTTCAATAACATTTTTTTGATAGTCTTCAATTCTCTGATCCTCTATTTTTTTAACCTGTTAAATAACAAAGTTTTTTTTCCCATAGGTTTATTGTAATGGTTGGTAAAAAAAAAAAAAAAAAAAGTACACAGTGTGTGAAAAATGATCTGTGGGATACTATACAATATCGATATGATAATTATTATTCATTTCTCATTCTCTTTTTCATACAGTGTGTAATTACATCCTGCACCGAGACAGAAACTATGCTCTTGCAAATCTTTCAGGGTGCATTGGTATTCTTCCAGCCCTAGTCAGTCTCCAGTGTCTGGGCCACTCCTTGATGTCATTAAGCCTTTGGGGTGCTGGTACAGCAAGTGTTTTTGTTTTGTTTTCCTCCCAGAAACCAAGCCCTTGCATTTCAATAGGGAAGCTCTGTGGGGAAATAACCATCCAAAGTAGAAAAATTTTAAGTGGATTTCTTTAAGATTAGAGCTTAAAATTCACATTGGTGTCTTCAGATGTATTTTAAACAAAATGAGCCCTACAAAAATTAAAGCATCCCACCAGAACTTCGTTCTGTTTCCTTCCCTGACTTGGTTTTAAGAAAATGTCTACCTTAGACAGCTTCAAGTTTATTGTGATTGGTGTTTTCTCCTGCCTTGGATAATTGCATTCGTTTTATTTTTTTCCCCTCTTGGAATTGAATTGTAGCTTCTATTTTGGGCTCGGTCCTGGTACAGGCTTCACTACTGGATGTCTGGGATATCAAACTGGGAAATTGAAATGGTTCATTAGTGGGTTCCCACCCCCACGCCGCATGAAGAGGACAAAGGATAAACCTGGGGTTCCAATCCCTACCCCTCAAATGGTGGCCGACAGAAGCCATACTCAGCCATCATATAAGATTCATGACAATCCTGGGACTGGCTTGGCTCTGACACTGTTTTAGATACGTAAAGATCCAAGGTGCTCTCTACATAACTCGGGGCAGAATAGGGAATGCTTTGTAGGCTCCCTGGCTGTTTTAAAGTTTGCTTTTAACCCAGTGACTTTGAAATTTCTGTCTATTTTTTGTGTGTCTGTGTGTGTGTGTGTGTGTGTGTGAGTGAAAAGAGAGTCAGACAGAGGAGAACTGATGTTCCCTAGGGGCGAATCGTGGTCTGCGCTTCTCTTTACAGCAAAGGTTTTCTTGCATTTTATCTTCCATCTCCTTCTACAAGCTAAGATGTGAGCAGTCCTCTTCTTACCAAATTTAAGGGATAGATAATGTAAGGACAGGAACAGTCCGCTCAACCTTAAATGTGTTCTCATGGATAGAAGGTAAATGCGGGGGGGGGGTCTTCCTTAACATCTGATAATCTGTGTAATGTGTGGGCCTTTTAATTAGAGCTCCAGATACCAGTTTCCTAGACATTTGTAGAAAATGTTTGAAAGGTTCATTGAGAGAGAGAGAGAGAGAGAGAGAGAGAGAGAGAGAGAGAGAGAGAAAGAGAGAGAGAGAATAATGATACTTACATAATTGTGATCTTCATCGAGTTAGCTGAATGCATTTGTTTTTTGTTTTGTTTTGTTTTTGTTTGTCTTCTAGTAGAGCAGAATGTGATAAAGCAGGGAATGTGACCATATCCTGAGATCATGGGGCCACTTCATCTTGTAATTTAATTGTGCCACCAAAAGAATCCGAAGGGCTATGTCTTTGGAATGCAATTCGAGACAAGCAGGAATAGGTCCAGAAGGGCTAAATGATAAATTGAAATATATATCTGGTACACAATAAGTCCATAATTTAAAGTCATCTTGTCTAATTTCAAAGCTCTGGCATTCACTGTGCCTCTACCACCTCATAGAAAGAGAGGAATATTGCGGTACTGACCTAGCCAGCAAACAGTGAAGATTTATAATCTAGTCCCTGTTTCTGAACAAGTTTTCTATGAAACTCCAAATGTGCCTCATATTACAGTTTGGGGCTGTCAAATTCTCTAGGTAAATTTTAAACTAGGGTTAGTGTGAAATTCAGCGTCTCTACCTGTCCCCTAATGACAACACTTCCTGACCCTCCCACAGAGACTCCTTGAGACGGTTCCCCCTTGGCTCTGAGTTAGCATTTTTCTTATTGGGACACCTTCTTCTCTACTTCTTTTTCTACACAATGTATTGAAATAGAAATGCACATAAATATCCTCAAAGAAAGGCAAGGCAAGTGTTTACTACCTGAGCTACCATCCAAACTACTTTAGTCTTTTGAAAACTTTCACACTGATTTTCGTAGTGGCTGTACTAGTTCCCACCCCCATCAATAGTGACTGAGGATTCCTCTCTGTCAGTATTCTCATCAGAAAAAAAGAAAATTCACTTTATCCTACGATAGAGGGCCATACTCAGGAAGCATGAAAAGTTCACAAGAAAGAGTCGCTAATGTGCCTTCTAGATTCTTTCATCAGCAGCTGTTTCTAAGGAATCTTTAGTAGGCTTCCTTTCTTTCTTACCTGTTTTCAACTGTGCAAGGGCACAGAATAATTCATTGCTAGAACTGGCCAATCTTTAGGCTTTTGCTTTCATGTTAGGCCCTGTTTCAAGTACCAGCGTGTGTGTGTGTGTATGTGTGTGTGTATGTGTGTACGGTGTGAGAAACTGTTGAAATGTGTGGGACAGAAGGAAAACAGCCATGTCTAGCACTTGCAGAAATAACACGGAGGCAGAGTAGCTTGAAGCTAAGAGTGTGGTGACTGGTAGAGTTAGCAGCAAGAGGTTAGATGGTGTAGGGCCTTTGGTATGGTTGGCATTTTCAGTGTTACCAGAAGACCTTTGTAGTAGAAGCTCAGTCACAAGCACTCCTTGCTTATGATCAGAACATACTAGAAGGAAGTTCTGCTCCACAGACATCAACAGCTTTTCACTTCACACATATGCACACATACACAAAGGACTACCTGTGTAAACCAGAATATTTGCTTTACTTATTCTGCTATCCACCAAACCTAAAACAGGCAGTGTTAGTAGGATCCTCTCTTTCTCTTTGATTTCCAGCTACTGTGAGGCAAATGGTTTCCTTTATAAACACTCCTGCCACACCCTTCTGCTTTGACGCAGTTCCAAAAGTCAGAGCTAGGCAACATTGGTGTGAAACTTCTAAAACTATGAGCCAACATAAAACCTTAATTTATTTAGAGGTATTTTATAGTAATCTTATGGGGATGAATGTTTTGCCCGAATGCACATATATGGATCATATGCATGTCTGGTATCATTGGAGGACAGAAGATGGTGTTGGACCAATGGTACTGGAGTTACAGATAGTTGTGTGCCATCATGTGTATTCTGGGACCTGGATCCAAGTCTTCTGAAAGGGCAGCAAGTATTCTTAACCACTGAGACATCTTCCAGCCCCTTAATCTTTTTCTTGTTATCATAGCTTTTTGTCACAAAAATACAAAGCTAATATATTCTTCCATGCTATGGCTAAAACACTGTATACTTTTCTTCAAATAAAATGCATAGCATCAGAGAAAAGATGGCATGCCCCATCTACTGTGTTCAGAGAAAGCAGAGGAGCAAGCACCAAACAGTTAATTTTCATTAACTACCTGTGGACAAACTTGAAGAGTTTTGTATAATATTGAGTGAGATAATGCATATGGAGTTACTATGTTGGCTACTTTTGGGTAGGGACATCAAAGTAGGTGAAAACAATTTAGAGAGAATTACTTTGGTTTCTGATCCCACGAGGTTCAGTCTATGGCTGTGTGGATCTGTGTACAAGGGTAAGACATCATGGTGTGAAGAACACATGGCAAGCAAGACTCTTTGTGTCATAAGGGGCAGATAAGAGAGAGGAAGAGACTGGAGGCCACATATAACCTTCAAGTCATGCCCTTTGGGAGCCTTCCAGCTAGGTCCTGCCTCCTAAAGTTTCCGTGATCTCTCCAAAAAGTGTCACCATCTGGGAACCACATCTTCATTCCATGATCCTGTGGGCGGGGGGGGGGGGGGGGGGATTTCGGACTCAAGCCATAACAATTCGACACACCCTAAGATCCTCAACATGCTACCCTAGGATCCAGCATCCATACATGGCTTGGAAGTCAGTTTAGGCATTGTAGCTCCATTTCTTACTTGTGTGATTCATTCCTTGAACTGCTCATCTTTAAAGCATGAGTAAAAAGAGTCTGTGCATCGCAGAATTACTATGACCATTATAATGAGATTGTAAAATTCCCAAGGCACCACCATCTTTGCAGTGACCACTCAGCATTAAGATTTTGTATATGACTATATGACATTTATGCTTGACAAAATGGTTTTTAGATGTTTCCTTTCACAAGACCTCTAGGAAGTAAATTGTGTATTGATATTTTCATTTTGTAAAAGTTCAGAGAAGTAAGGTGACTGGTTCAAGATCATTTATCCGCGCAATGAGGTGAAGCTGTGGAGCCCAGAGGGCCTCATTCTAGCTGCTCTTTTTATTGGGATTAGCTGCAGGTGCATTTGGATATTTGCATAGGTCTAAGAAGAGATTAAGATAAGCTTCCTAAGTCAAAATTATTCTTTCTGTTTCATCAAAACCTCCTAATAAAGCCTCCATATATCTAATTAGCATGCACACTAATAAATGGAAGAAATGACATGAGAAAGGAGACTCCTCTAGAAAGGAGACAAATTTGGGCTGCTAGAACATAAAGCATACATTTAGGAGACGATACCAATCAGTTGTTGACACATTGGATAATTCTGAGAAAGCTGCCTAACATCTTGAATCTTTAGTTTCTTCATCTGCTAAATGAAATCTCAGTATATTCTCATATCTGCTGGCTAGATTTTTTAAACTATATGCCAAGATAAAGATGGAAACACTTAGGGGAAATGCTACATATACCACATGTGTTGCTACTATTAAACGTCTCTAAGAAAATTTAGATCTAGACACCTCTAACATACCTTCTGGGGTTCGTTACTAAGCAGTTGATCAAAAACTTAAATTATTTTATTTTCTAAGGGAAGGGTGAGTGTGGACTAAACTTTTTTCCTATTGGCTTAAATTCATGAAAGTTTTTTTTACATTGCTTATAAAAATGTGTCCAAGCCTTCTTTTCCCCTTGGCTTTTCGGGATTGAAGAAACCTCCCGTGTCTTATTCTTTCCCAGTTCCTATAACAAAACACTGTAGATTAGGTGACTTACATATAGCCAAAACCTACTTCTCATAGTTCTGGAAGCCAAAAATTCAAGGCCAATGTGACAACAAACTTGTATGTTGTGAACTCCGCCATCCTGAGCCACAGAGTTTGAGGGAAGCTGGTGTTTTCCATCTGAAGTGTCCTCGGGTGGTAGAGAGGCCCATGAGCCTCTTCAGGCTTCTTTTTATACTGTCCCTAATTTTGTTCACAGGGTTCTCCTGGGTGAAACACCTTGCCAAAGGCCACATTCTTAAGTACCTGCATACTAGCGATTAGGTTACAATGTCTGAATTTAATAGGGATGCAGAAATTGGCATTGGTCTCTGGATTTCTCTACTACCAGTGGTCATTGCCATGGGTAACAGTTTAAACTGTTTGTTCAATGAACATTTATTTATTCCTTTAGGATAGGACAAGAACGTATCATTCTAAATTTCTTGGAACCCAGAAGCCAGTGAAAGAAGACAGTTTTTCAAACTATTCTGAAATTGTACTGTTAGAAGTCGCAATAAGGACTTTGTTTGTTTGTTTGCTTGTTTGTCTGTTTTTGTTTTTTCAAGACAGGTTTTCCTTGTGTAGCCTTGGCTATCATGGACTTGCTTTGTAGACCAGGCTGGCCTCAAATTCACAGAGATCCATTCACCTGCCTCTGTCTCCCTGAGTGCTGGGATTACAGGCATGTACCTCTCCTCCTGGCTACAATAAGGACTTTGGAAGTGTCCAGGGGCTCACATCCTGGAAGCCCCCGAAACTGTGAGTCAAAGTAAATCCTCTATAAGATGTTTCTGGTAGATACTTTTGTCACTGGGACACAAACATGACTAACATGCCACATGTGTGCCTCAGCCACCCAAGTGCATCTGCAGAATGTCCAGCTTTACAGGAAAAGCTAGTCTTCTTCCAATCAAGCCTTTGACACGCACAATGTGCTGTTTTGTTAAACATTTCTCTCCCTTGAAAACATCAGTGCCCCAGCTTCTTAAACCCATGAATACACTCAAACAGTGGCCCCCCAAAGACACAATGGAAGTGTGGTTCAAAGTGTGCCTAAGTCTGGCTGGTGTGTGCATGGAATTGGACCAATGATATTTCATCTGAACTGTGAGTTAGGGGAAATGCTGTCAAGGTGAAGAACTGGGATGGAGGGAGGATTATTATAGCAGGGGAGGGTGACTTGTAGTGTATTTAAAATGCTGACAAATAGAATGTTCTGTGGGAGACAGCTGAATGTGGAAGCAGAATTCAGAAAGCTTGTGTGGTGGCTGCTGCAGTAGATGGTTTAACGAAGGCAGTAAGAGGGTTCACTTGGGTTATGCACACCTTTGTTAAGGGCTTGGAGAGGAGCAGCAAGGGTACAATTTGAAGAGGTCTGAGGAAATATGGTCAAGATAGGAACCTAGGTCATTAAATAAAGACCTGGAGGCTGAATATTAAAAAAAATCAAGTAGAATGTATAGGACAAATCAAAATTTGATTTAGAAAAAAAAAAAGAGAAAATATCTTTGACTACTACTTCTTCTTCTTCTTCTTCTTCTTCTTCTTCTTCTTCTTTTTCTTCTTCTTCTTGTTTTTGTTTTGTTTTCTTTTTTTGAGACAGGGTGTCTCTGTGTAGCCTTGGGTGTCCTGGACTCCTTTTGTAGACCAAGCTGGCCTCAAATTCACAGCAATCCACCTGCCTCTGCCTCCCAAGTGCTGGGACTAAAAGTGTGTGCCACCACGCCCAGCAAAAAGTAGTCTTTGGGAAAGAAGTAGATATAAAGAAGGCATTGGTTGTAGACAAGAAAAATGAGGCCCAAGGTACCATAGCTGTGGGCACAGCAAGCTTCAGGGGTATGAGGGGAGTTAGGACAACTGAATTAGTGACCTAGTGTTAGGACAAGTGCATGCTTGTAATACGGACCACCAATCAGATACAGATTAAAAAAAAAAAAAAACAGGGGAACGTACACATAAAAGAGAAACAGAAAACCAAAGAATGACAAGAAAGCCTTTGAAAACCAAGGAGAACCAATAACAGAGCCAAACAAATCCATGGAACAAACTAAGGCAAAGAGAAGTGAGACAATAGGAAAAGGCTTTGATATCTTAGATACAAAAAGCAAGAGTTAGAAGACAGTGTTTAAGTGATATAAGAATGTCCCACATTGAAAATGCCCAGTGATACTGAGCAGTAATTATCTTTCTCAAGCCATTATCCTTTCCTAGAGTGTTGACAATGCTCAAACTTGAAGACTAAATAGTTCTAGGGGAGACTTTGGGGGACACTGTTTGAGTGTATTCATGGGTTTAAGAAGCTGGGGCACTGATGTTTTTGAAGGAGAGAAATGTTTAACAAAGCAGAATATTGTGGGTGTCAAAGGCTTGATTGGAAGAAGACTAGCTTTTCCTGTGAAACTGAACATTCTGCAGTTGCACTCGGGTGGCTGAGGCACACATGTGGCATGTTAGTCCTGTTTGTGTCCCAGTGACAAAAATACCTGCCCCAAACATCTTATAGAGGATTCATTTTGATTCACGGTTTTGGGGGCTTCCAGGATGTGATGGTAGGAAAAGTGTGGCCACTCAGCTCAGTTGGCAGTGGTAGGAAGGTGTTGGACCTGTTTATATCATGAAAGACCAGGGAGCAGAAAGGGCTGGAGGAAGTGCTGGCTGGAGTCAGCCCTCAGGGATCTGTTCCTAGAGATCTGTTTCCACAGACTCGATGTCACAGCACTCCACAAAGAGTACCTCAGCTGAAGAACCAATGCTCAAACATTAAAGTGAGGGGGAAACTTCAGCTTTGAACCATAACATGCGGTATGGTTACTATATATTTCTCTGATCAGGAAAGATATAGCCCAAGGCATATACCTCACACAGTAGAGCAAGCATTGGTTTTCCCTAGACACTGAGCCATTTGAATGTTAAAATACCTTGTAACAACAATTGTTTAAAGTTCAATAAAGATGAGATTTTTGTGATTTTGTCCTTTATATTTGTACCCTTATCTTGGAGGATGAGACTTAGTCAGGTGGTGGAGAGAGGCCAAAGACCCATGGGTCTGGACAGTTAAGATGAAATGTCCTGTGTTTCTGATGCCTATCAAGGGCAAGCCTGGACTCCGAACCTGAAACTGTGCCCGGTGCATATCCTATCTGGCTTATGTTTTTTTTTTTCTTCCAGTAGGCAAGTAAGGATCAGATGGGTGGCAGATACCCGGCCATATGCATATTTATAATATGGCAAATGTGCCATCAGGCTGACTAATTCAAGCATACAAGAGCTGAAAAGTTTAGATGGAAGCTGATGTTTTCAGGATTCCAGGATGCAGCTCTGCCAGATCAATGTGTTAACTTAATGAGACAGAGCATTTCCTGATTCAGGAAGGAAAGCAGCCCCCTTGTCCTGATGAATTCACGGATCCCTCTGTGCTTTATATTTCATCCTTCTCCCCTCCCTAATCCCTCCCCCCCCCTAAAAAGCACTCATCTGACTCATTGTAAAAATACCCCCAGGGCTTGGATATTGCCCATTTGATATCAGTAGCTTTGCTGCCAGCCGTGGTAATTGCTCTCTGTGAATGTGTTGCTTCTGAATCCCCTCTAATGCAATCCTTTGTTCCTTTCTGCTCGTGGCCTCTTTTGCTTTTGAGCCCACTTCCTGTCCCTCCCTTCTCAACAGTCATCAGAGTGTTAGCCACCTCAATAATTATGCCTTCTAACATGTCCCTTTATAATGAACAAAAATCTAATTTTTCTCCCTGCTCTTCACAGTTGTAAACATTGATGCCATTTGCCATTTATAGCCATTCCTGTCCCTTTCCCTGTGATATTTTTCCTGTAATCAGGTGCTCTGACTCTTTACGTGTATTTAGTCCTTTAGCGATGCTGATGATGTCTGATGCTGAATTCATATCCAACATCTTTCATAGATTCATTTTTCTATCGATCAGTCAGCTGTACTGTATGTCTAAAGTTTGGGGCTCACATTTTAATGGTCCAGTTGAATGCAGAGCCTATTAGACAGTGTCATGCCATTAAAGGCATAGTCTCCAGGGAGATTGGGAGGTGCTGATTTCTTTGTTTGTTTCCAATGAGGTACGCAACTTGCTCACTCATAGATTGCCCATCATGCCATGGTGCCTCACCACAGTCCCCAAAGCCAGGTCTTCTTCCTTTTAATGAGTTATCTCAGGTGTCTTGTCACAATGATGGGAAACTGGCAATCACTTGCTCAGTGAAAAGCTTACACCATATGCAGTCGATTTGTTTCTCTCTGAAATAGCTGCATCTCTATCTTAGGTCCAAGCCTGAAAATAAAAGAAGAATTCACTCAAAAAAGTGTGAAGAAGAAAAAAAAAAAAAGAATACCAAAGCTCTTCAAAGCAGAAGATATTGTTGGAGACTTGTGTCAAGATTTTTCCAAAGTGAAATACTTATCCATTTTAATCTTTCCCCCTTCACCCACTGCATTTAAAACCCTGTCTAACCTTGTTCCCTCTGCCCCTAACTTACGGTCAGCAAAGCCAAAACACAGCTGCCATTCGGCACCATTGGGGAGTCTCTGAGTTCTATTCCATATATTGAGAAAATTAGATTTGATGGAAGCTGAAATGCTTTAGTCTATTTCCCGTTGCTAATAGCATAATACCACAGAGTGAATAAGTCATAGGAAGACAGGATTTTATTGGCTCATGATGATGACGTTTACTGACCAGACTATTTGACATCTGGCCACCTGGTGAGGGCCTTCTTGATGGCCAAGTCCTGAGATGAGTCAGGGCATCAATTGGCAAGAGACACAGAGCAGGCAAGCTGGCTTTCATGGCAGCCCCACTTGAGATGGCTTTCCATCTGGTCACATTTCTTCCATCTTATAATGGGGCTTACCATTCAGCATGAGTTTTGGAGGCAACAAACTTTATGCAAATGAGAGCAGAAGAAGGACTGTGCTCTGTTATAGGACCTCTGTATTCTCGTTGCCCAAGCACGGTGCTTAACTCCTAACCAGACATACTTCCTGCTGGAAGCAGTGTGTATTCCAGTCCTCTTTATGTCTGGGAAATAAAGATTCATGTGGGGCTTTCCATTCGTGCATTTGGAAAAACCAAATTCCTTGGGAGACAGTAGCATTTTGGCTTTGTCTCACTGCAGTGAGACAGACAAGGGAAGAGGCCCAACAAAGGAATATTCTGGGAAAGAAGTCTATTCCCTAATAGTTGCAGTTTATATATAGAACCCCAGGAAGCTCATGAATTTTAAATATGATTTAATTTGGAAGTACGTACATATTTTATCTTCCAGAGATATGGTAGAGTCTTTATGCAAAACCCAAATAAAAGGATACTTTTAAGGAAAGTAACTATGTACTGAAATGCTATCCTTTGTACTGCAGAGAAACTCTCCTCCGCAGGTGGTCACACTGGGTGGAGGACCTCTTCGCACTCCATGATAATGTCAGCAGTATAGAGAGGCAAAGAAATACTGCAGGATGAAGCGAATTCTGGGCAGTTCAATGGTGTGGCAAGTGGAAAGAATACTTCCTGTTTGTCAGACCCTTAAAGTAAGTGGAGAAAATGAAGCGAGAAAGCAACGTATCTACATCGTGTACCTTGTCATGAGTGTCAAGAGACAACACCTGTAGATAGGTTCCCTTGTAACAGAGCCCTGACTGTGGTTAGTCCATGCCAGTGTCTGGTGACAGAGATGATTGGGTGTGGCTAAGGTAGGAGTCACAATAGCACACATGCAATTGACCATTCCAACTCTCTACCTATTTGTTTCTCCTTAATTAATTCCTGGGGACATAATATAGCTTGCACTGTTCTGCACAGATGCTGGCTCTCATTCAGTCAACATACCAGTTAACATGTGCTTTGTTGGATGCTTGAAATACAGAGGAGAAGCTTATGGGTCCGGCTGTTAACTTGTGTCTGAAATATTTTTTTCAATGTGAAGAGGAAACATTTTTCTTTTATTAGATGATGTGTAAATATTCTTGCAAATGATTGCTGACTCATGAAAATCATACATTTATACTAGTTTCTGGGGGGTGGGGTATCATGTATGCTATTTCCTGTTTAAATGTTAGAGACAGTGACTATGTGTATGTAATAGAATACATTCAACCTGGTTAGGCCCTTTGAGAAACTTGACACTACAGGGCATGCGAGTGAATGTTTCTGGCTCTGGAACCAGCTGTCTCTTTGAAGAATACATAACTGTGTGTCATTGTGGAAATGAGTGAAGTAGAAGACTAAGTTTGACCTAGGGGTTTCAAATGATGTGTTTGTGTCCAGGAAGCACTTCAAGTTCAAATATTGTGGAGATAGAACAATGGGATTACAGAAACATGAATACAGTGAAATGTCTGACAGGAATGAATAGATATGAGTCATGGCTAAGGTGAAAATCTTGCTTTATATTACACGGGAATGCTTGTGCTTCTTCTAAACACCTTCACTCTTATCACAATGAGTATTTTTTCCTCATTTTTTTTTTCATAAAGAGAAAGGAATAGCCCCAAGGACAGAGAGCCCTGTGTGGGAGCAAGGTTGAAACTCAGCTATTTTTGGCTTTCTACTCTCTGCTGAGACTATTAGATTATATCTCCTTTTATTTCTGTTATTTGATTTTCTGTTTTCTCTATTTGACATATTTGAAGTGATAAAATACATTTTTTGTTCTTACATTACTAATGCAGTAGAAGTATTTTTCAATTTTGCCAAACTACAACACACTAAACATGGCAAATAACTGCTTTCAGCACCACTTTTTCCCAATGCATGCCTTCAAATGGGAGTTAAAAATAGGAATGCAGATGCTAATAACAGTATTGATAAAAGAAACTCTGGCTTCAAAAGTGAGAAATCCAATTATTAAAAAATGATGAAAGTATTTGAGGAAAATATTCTGCAGCAGGTGAGAGTACTAATGGAAAATTTTGTCCCATTATGGTACTATTATATATCATAAATTAAATATATATTATAAATTAAATATAGTTTTCCTCAACTCAGTAACCTGAGATTAGCTAAGACTTTCTGTTCTCATAGCTAATGACTCTGGAGGTGACAGCTTATACTTAGCTTCCATTGAATTTGTAGATACTGAAAGGTAGGGATATGAGAAAGAAAGAAAAATAGGCATACAAAGTCAAGAATTTGTGCACTGGACTTGTCCGAAGTGTCCTCTTAATGTTTATATACACTCTAGCTGTCTCCATCAAACAAAACTTAGGACTTCAGGACCATGAATCACAAGATCACCTAGTATGTAAATACTGTGTACTTAGGCCAAGGCAACATTAGCTTAAAGTTCCTTAGAGTTTATAAGTCTTTCTCAAAGGAGCTTAAAATACTTTTCAGTTCTAACATGCTATTAGTTTTTCATGAAATTTCTTTCTTTTTTATTATAATTTATTCACATTACATCCTGATTGTTTTTAATTTAATTTTATTTTTATTATTTAATTAATTTATTCATATTACAACTCAATTGTTTTCCCCTCACTTGTATCCTCCCATTTCTCTCTCTCTCTCTCTCTTTCTCTCTCTCTCTCTCTCTCTCTCTCTCTCACTTTATTCCCCTCCCCTAGGTCTGTGACATAAGGGAACCTCCTCCCCACCATATGGTCACAGCCTATCAAGTCTCATCTTGGTAGACTGCTTATCCTTTCTCTGAGTACCAGCAGGCCTCCCCACCAAGGGGAAGTGGTTATATATGGGGCACCAGAATTTGTGTCAGAGTCAGTGTGCTTTCTCCACACAGCTGTGGAGAATGTCTTGACCATTGGCTAGATCTACGTAGAGGTTCAATATCTACTACATGTATTGTCCTTGGTTGGTGCAATAGTTTGAGCAGACGATCCTGGGTCCAGATCTGCTTGTCATGATGTTCTTCTTGTAGGCTTCTAGGACCCTCTGGATCCTTCTATTTCCCCATTCTCTCATACTTCTCTCATCTAGAGTCCTAATAAAAAGTCCTTGCATCTATCCCATCTCCTGGTAAGTGAAGACTTTCATGGAACATGCCTTTTGGGCTAGTGCCCAATTATAAGTGAATATATGCCATGTGAGTCTTTCTGCATTTGAGTTAACTCACTCAGTATGCAGTATCTAGTTCCATCCATTTGTCTGCAAATTTTGAGATTCCCTTGTTTTTAATAGCTGAGTAGTATTCCATAGTGTAAATATACCAGAGGTTTTTTTTTTTTTTTTTTTTTAATCCATTCTTCAACTGAGGGACATTTAGGCTGTTTCCAGGTTCTGGCTATTATGAATAAGGCTGCTATGAATATGGTTGAGACAAAGGTCTAATATTCAAAATATATAAAGAGCTCAAGAAATTAAACACCACCAAACCAAATAACCCAATTAAGAAATAGGGCTCAGAATTAAACAGAGAATTCTCAACAAAGGAATGTTGAATGGCTGAGAAACACTTAAAGAAATGCTCAACCTCCTTAGCCATCAGAGAAATGCAATCAAAATCAAAACAATTCTGAAATTCTATCATACACTCATCAGAATGGCTAAGATAAAAAGCTCAAGTGAGAGCACATGCTGGCAAGGATATGGAGAAAGGGGAACACTCCTTCGTTGCTAGTGAGAATGCAAACTTGTACAATCACTTTGGAAATCAATCTGGCACTTTCTCAGAAAACTGGGAATAGAGCTTCCTCAAGACCCAGCTATTCCACTCCTTAGAATATACCCAGAAGATGCTCCACCACACAACAAGGAGATATGCTCAACTATGTTCATACATCTTGATTGTAATCCACTTGCTTTTATCTTTTTGTTCCCAGCCTTCCTCCACTTCTCATACTTTGACAGGTGGGGTCTTCCTCCCTCACTGTCTGACCACTGCCCATCATGTCTTCTCTCAGTAGCCTGCATCTTTTTCTTCTCTGTTCCCACAGGGCCTCTCTACCAAGGGGCAACGATCAAATTTCACCAGAGTTTGTGTCAGAGGTAGTCTCCTGCTCTCCCCTTCCTCTTCCCCACATGGAGAATGAGCTGTCCATTGGCTACATCTGAGCATGGGATCTAGGTTCTCTGCTTGCTATGTTCTTGCTTGTGCAGGCCCCCCTGGGTCCAGATCCACCAGCCTTAATAGTCTCCTTATGGAGCTCCTGACAACCCTCCCCCTTCCTTCCATCCCCCAACTCTTCCATACAACTTGCAGCTCTTTGTCTAGAGTCCAGCTGAGTGTCCCAGTGTCTGACCCCATCCTCCTCAAGGGAGATTTTCCTTTTTTTTTTTTTTTTTTTTTTTTGATATTTACTTTGAAGGAACTCTAAATCTTTAGGAAGCTACTATGCCAATTGGCGGCAAGTTTATACAGTAATAGTAGGGATGTCAAATCCATATATACAAGCCCAAGAGTCTATGCTTAGGGATGGAGAGTAGGAGACAACGTGGGAGAGACTGGTCTTCCACTGCATGAGGATGACAAAAAAAAAAAAAAAAAAAAAAAAAAAAAAAGCCTGACTAACTGCATCTAGGCTGAGCAATGAATGATTAAGGACTATGGACCACATTCCAGAGTCATTTATCCTATCTGTGTTAACTGATGACCCCATAGATTCTGATGCATCTGCCAACAACATAGTTGCTTAACCCTGAAAGGGAGCTGTAGACTCTACTCAGTTCTTACCTAACATAGGTTTCCCTCCTGCTCAATGCCATGTACTCAATTTAGAGGGTTGGAGGAATCTATACAGCTTATATATCAATGCATCTCATGAAATTATTACATGTGTGGCATCTTCCTCATTGATAAATATACCTTTATAGTAACCTCTATGGCCAGATTCAATTTCAGAACAGGTAGAACTCTAATTGTAGACAATGTTATGGTCTGGATTGTATACCCTTCAAATTCATATTGTAAAATCCTATTCCCCTTATGTTCCTCAAAAAGTCATTTAACTGGGGACAAAGTGTGCTAGTCAGCTTCCTGCTACTATAACAAGATAGTTATGGACATTTTAGTCCATGATCACTATAGATCCCACACTTTGAATGTGTGGGAAAGTAGTAACCTGTTGTATGTTCACATGGCAAAGCCAAAAGACTTACTTCATGGACCAGGGAACAAAACTACCTAGAATGGGACAGATTCCCATTATCTCCTCCTGTGACACACATCCACTGACCTAAAATTTCCCAGTAGGTTCCATTTCTTAAGATCCTATTTCTTCCCAGTAGTGCCATCCTTGGGACTGAGCCTTTAAAGTATGAACCTGTAATATGGGCAGGGTATCACAGGACAGACTATGGAATAGGTCTTTTAAACAAGGCGTCAGATGAGCTCACTAAAGGCAAACCTAATCCAGTGTAGTTTTACCATTAAAAGAAGAGGAAGTTTGGGCAGAGGCTGATACAGTAGGAAAAGAACACGAGGCCATACGGAAATCGATCCCCTTTTAAGGCACAGAGAGAGTAGACTCAAAAGAAACAAGTTTTGCTAACATCTTGAGCTTACCTTTTTCTAGTCCTCAGAACTGAAAGAAAATAAATCTTTCCTGTTTAACTCACCCAGTATGTGGTGTTTCATTATTGCACTCCTAACAAACTGATGTACCCTCTGAGTGTCTTTCCTCATATCAGGGACCCGTAAACATGACAAATACATGCAGTATAGTGAGCTTACTGGGTTATGCAGTTCTGCACAGCTGGCCTTCAATTTAGCAATATGATTTTGGATTTTGTTGGTGTACTCCATGTAACCATTCAGCAGTAGTGAACTGTTGCTGTAATGAACGAATGCATGGTGTCTAAAGAGCCTGTGACAGAGTGTCTGGATGAGAGTTAGAAGGGACAGACTCGTGAGCCTCGCACCGACAGGGAACTGAATTCTGCCAGTAGCCTGAGTGACCCTGGAGATAGGTTCCTTTTATTTTCCCTGTAAGAGCCTAGTCCAGGCAACACTTCAGCTTTGGGCTCGCAAGAACTCATCTACACACTTAGGACCTCTGATCTCCAATACTGTAAGGCAATCATAAATGGATGCTCTTGTAAGTTGCTAAATTTATGGTCTTTCCTAGTGCTGCTGGAGAAACTGTTTTACTATGTTTGGAGGTTTAGCTCAGGAGAGGGTTGTTGTGTTTCTTGCTGGCTTGGTCTAATGGTTGACTGCGGCATACTCAGAAATTTTATAACTTCAAAACCCACCAGAGCTCCTACATGAGATATATTAAGAAACTATTGTAATGAAAAATTCATAGTTTTTTTCCTTTCAAATCAGAAGACTAAATAGTATAATTAAAAAAGGAATTTTGGTTCTCTTTAAGCAAAAGTTGGATTTGAGGTGTAACAGATTTAATGGAGCATTACCAGATGGGAATGCATTAAAATAGTCCAAACACAAGGTGAGGAGGAATGAAATGTTGGTAATAATAATGGTAGTTTGTAAAAAAAAAAAAAAAAGTGCCTGGAGAAGCTGTGTAAGCTGAAATTGTAATAGTGTATCTAAGTAGAAATGCCTTGTACAGTCAGTGACATGAAACAAGGAATCCTGAATCAATATAGAGAAAAAGATCCTTTGTTATAATTATCATTATGAAGGTAATTGAAAGTATAATAATAGATTTTTTGATGGGTGTGGTGCAGACAGATGAGACCAAAAATATGGAGGAACGTGACAGATTAAGGCACAGAATAAAGAAAGTACAGAGACAAAGTGAAAAAAAGAAGAGAGGGCAGAGAGATTTCCAGAATGTCCCAGCTGAGAAAGACTAGATGCGGGGAGGATAAGAATCAGGGGCCTACTGTCCTTCCTTGAGCTGCCTCTCCACTGCACGTTTTGTTTGTGTATTGGCTCCTGACTTCTCTCAATTGTGGTTCACATGGGTTAATAGCCTTGTCTGGAATCTCTGTATCTCTGCATCTCTGCGCATGTCCCTACTTGTTAACTTGGTTCTTTACAACCACAATCTGAAGCCACTAGTTCTGGTCTTTCTTTATCCCATGAGAGTTGATAGAGCTTCAAAATTTGGGGTTTTCTCTTGCCATGTCCATTGGTCCTCAGCAGCCAGAATAAAGATGAGGAAAAAGAGTCATACAGTTGGTAGTCATTATTATTCTTATAAAATTAAAAAAAAATTCATGTGTGCGTGTGTGCATGTGTGTGTGTGTGTGTGTGTGTGTGTGATATGTATTGTAAGTGTGTAAGCAAGTGCCATTGTACACATGTAGTCAGAAGACAACTTTGAAGAGCGGCGTCTGTCTTTCCATTTGCTGAAGTGAGGTAGGTCTCTTGGCTGCCACTTTGTGCCCTCCAGACCATTTGCCCTTCAGCTTCTGGGAGGACCTCCTGTCTTCACCTACTTTTTAATCAAAGGAACACTAGGGTTGTAAATGTGTGCTGTCCATCTCTCTTCTTTTCTCTTTGTTTCTGTTTTCCTTTATTAAGAATAGATTCTTGTCTTATATGATATATCCTGATTATAGTCTCCCCTCTGCTGACTCCTCGCAGTTCCTCCCCCCTTCTTTCGAAGAGAATAGACTTCTAAGAGTTAACAACCAAACATGAAAAAATAAAGTACAAAAAAAAAAAAAAAAAAGGAGCAAAAACTATCATATTGAAGTTGGACACAGCAGCCCAACAGGAGGAAAACCGTCTTAAAAGCAGGCACAAGAATCTGAGATATCCACCCATTCTCACAGTCAGGAGTCCCTTTGCTGCCTGGGTACTCAAGACAGCTGGCCCCACCCCCACCTGGCCAGAACCTGATGGCACTGGGTTCAGGAGAGCTATCCCCACTCCTATTAAACTACAGCAATTAGGAGAGCTGGCCCCTCACCAATCCTGGGCAGCCTGGGAGAGCTAGCTCTGATGGCATGTTTGCAGGAGAGCTGGCCCCTCACCTGGGCAGGCCAGGAGAGCTGGTTCTGTTGCTGAGGGCACAGGAGAGCTGGCAGGCTAACCAACTCAGCTACCACCCAAGCCCAGATCCTGGATTTTGAGCTGGCCTGCCTCAACATCTACCGCACCTGTGGGCTGCTGGAGTTGAGAAGGGACCTGCTTTGCAAAATGAAAGCTGCAAGATCTTCATGACTCAGGGAAACAACAGGATATTTCAGAAGAGTCCCAGTGGGGGTCCAATACTGATGGTGTTGCAAAGGGCTGGACCAATGACTCATTGCAATGATCATTTGCAAGTAAGGCTGTGCAGACAAATTGATGTATTGTGTGACAACACAGCTTCCATAGTGAGATTTTTAAAAAAAATTTAAATTTTCTTTTTGGGGGAAGGTTAGTTTCAAGGATGGAGGGAGCATATGGAAGGACTGGGGAATGAATAGGATTAGGATGTATAATGTGAAATTAACAAAAAAATCACTTTTATTTCTTTAAAAGCAAAACCTAGCTATATGTACATTATCGCTTGTATTTTCTTTAATATTTTCCACTCTTAATGTTAACTGAGTTGCCTGGCATTTAGTTTAGTACATATAAAATGGTTTATATAGATCTTTATGTCTTAGCTCATTGTTCTAACACCATATATAAATGACATTTATTTTAAAAAATACTAAGCTAATAGCTATGATACATACACAGAGGACCTAGCATAGACATATGTAGGTCCTGTGCTTGGTGCTTCAGCCTCTATGAGCTCATATCTGTCTTGCTTTGTTGACTTAAAGAGATTCTTGTTCTCCTGGTGTCCTCCATTTCCTCTGGCTCTTATGATCTGTCTTATTTTCTGCAAGGTACGCTGAGCTCTGTGGACAGGAATTTAATGGGGACCTCCAAGTTAGATTCTCTCTGCACAACTTCAGGCTGTGCGTCTCTGCATCTGCTCTCAACTGCTGCTGGAAGAAGCCTCTCTGAGGATGACTGGATAATGCCATGATCTGTGATCATAGCTGAATATAATTAGCAATCATTTTATTGATTTTGTTTTTAGGCCAGTTGTGTTTGGTTTTTACCCACACTTGTGGAGTGGGCCTTAAATCAGATATTGGTTGGCTATTTTTACAAGTTCAGTATCACCATTAGGAACCAAACTCATGTTGTAAGTGCTTTTACCTACTGAGCCATCTTGTAGGCCCATCATTATCATCCTTAAAGAAACAATCTCTTTTTTTTCCTGAGTTTGAAACTTTTTTTACAATTTTTAAATTTTTATTAATTTATTCTTGTTACATCTCAATGGTTATCCCATCCCTTGTATCCTCCCATTCTTCCCTCCCTCCCATTTTCCCATTATTCCCCTCCCCTATGACTGTTCCTGAGGGGGATTACCTCCCCTTGTATATGCTCATAGGATATCAAGTCTCTTCTTGGCAACTTGCTGTCCTTTCTCTGAGTGCCACCAGGTCTCCCCCTCCAGGGGACATGGTCAAATGTGAGGCACCAGAGTATGTGAGAAAGTCATATCCCACTCTCCACTCAACTGTGGAGAATGTTCTGACCATTGGCTAGATCTGGGTAGGGGTTTAAAGTTTACCGCCTGTATTGTCCTTGGCTGGTGCCTTAGTTTGAGCGGGACCCATGGGCCCAAATCTGCCTATCATAATGTTCTACTTGTAGGTTTCTAGGACCCTCTGGATCCTTCTACTTTGCTATTCTCCCATGCTTCTCTCATTTAGGGTCCCAATAGGATATCCTCCTCTCTGTCCCAGTTTCCTGGTAAGTGAAGGCTTTCGTGGGACATGCCCCTTGGGCTAGTATGCAGATATAAGTGAGTATATACCATTTGATTCTTTCTGCTTCTGGGTTAACTCACTCATTATGATAATTTCTAGCTCAATCCATTTATCCACAAATTTTGGGAATTCCTTGTTTTTAATAGCTAAGTAGTATTCCATAGTGTATATGTACCACAGTTTCTTTATCCATTCTTCTACTGCTGGACACTTAAGCTGTTTCCATGTTCTGGCTATTATGAATAAGGCTGCTATGAACATGGCTGAGCAAATTTTCTTGTTGTGTGCTGGAGCATCTTCTGGGTATATTCCAAGGAGTGGAATAGCTGGGTCTTGAGGAAGCCCTATTCCCAGTTTTCTGAGATAGCACCAGATAGATTTCCAAAGTGGCTGTACTAGTTTGCATTCCCACCAGCAATGAAGGAGTGTTCCTCTTTCCCCACATCATCGCCAGCATGTGGTGTCACTTGAATTTTTGATCTTAGCCATTCTGATGGGTGTAAGATGGAATCTCAGAGTTGTTTTGATTTGCATTTCCCTGATGACTAAGGAGGTTGAGCATTTCTTTAAGTGTTTCTCAGCCATTTGATATTCCTCTGTTGAGAATTCTGTGTTTAGTTCCAAGCCCCATTTCTCAATTGGATTATTTGGTTTGGTGGTGTTTAATTTCTTGAGTTCTTTATATATTTTGGATATTAGACCTTTGTCAGATGTAGGGTTGGTGAAGATTTTTTCCCAGTCTGTAGGCTGTCGCTTTGTTCTCTTGACAGTGTCTTCTGCCTTACAGAAGCTTCTCAGCCTCATGAGGTCCCATTTATTAATGGTTGACATTAAGGCCTGGGCCGTTGGTGTTCTGTTCAGGAAGTTGTCTCCTGTGCCAATATGTTCCAGGCTCTTTCCCACTTTTTCTTCTAAGTGGCTTAGTGCCTCTGGTTTTATGTTGAGGTCTTTAATCCACTTGGATTTGAGTTTTGTGCAAGGTGACAAATATGGGTCCAGTTGCATTTTTGTACACATAGACCTCCAGTTAGACCAACACCATTTGTTGAAGATGCTATCCTTCTTCCATTGAATGGATTTGGCTTCTTTGTCAAAAATCAAGTGACCATATGTGTGTGGATTCATATCTGGGTCTTCGATTCAATTCCACTGATCAACCAGCCTGTTGCTGTGCCAGTACCGTGCTGTTTTAATTACTATTGCTTTATAGTACAGTTTGAGATCAGGTATGGAGATTCCTCCCCAGCACCTTTTATTGTACAATATTGTTTTAGCTATTCTGGGTTTTTTGAAGAAACAATCTCTTTTCACAAAACTTAAAGGAATATTTTTGTTAAGTTAATAATCCAACCAGGGTCTTTACATTTGTATGATTAATTTAGGAGAGACTTGAAGACTATCCAATATGAAGATATATTTTGTATACACTATTTGGAAAATGTAGAATAAGAGTTCAGGAAGAGTTGTCACTACATGTCTTATTCATGTCTGCTCAGAATGATATAAATGATTCCAATGTCATTCATTTGTCAGTGCAGAAAAGAGATGCATCCCATGCACACGTGACTGATGATGATATAAATTATGAAGGCTGCTGTGACCAAGATGTTAGTCACAGGTAGTGGACAGTCATCTACACCACAAATATTTACTGAGTTCTTACTCTGTGCTGGGTTTTGAGTGCTGACAAATTGCAAGGCCCCTATCCATTTTCAGGACAGAGAAGATAAAATTAAATATGAAAACAAATTTTTCCAAATGCAAAATTTATTATAGCTGTCATTTCCAATGCATGTTGCTTTTTCATTCATCTTCCAAACTTCTTTACTCCCCCAGGCCATCAGACTTGGCTTGGGCCCCATTTCATATTCCTAAGGAGGATACAGAATCACTACATTTATTTGACTTTCATGAGGATCAAATAGGAGATGTGTGTCAGCTTAGTAGTTAGCAACCTGTATATTGACCTTTAACATAGCAAACTAGATGTTTGCTATTATAATTCCTTGCTACCTGGAATATTTTCTCTAATATTTACCTAGATGTACATAAAATAGACCAATTCTTTCTTTAAAAGTGAGCAAAGGGAGCTAGAGAGATGGCTTCATGGTTAGGAGCCTGGCTGTACTTCCAGAGAGACGATCCAGGTTCCATTCTCAGTTCCCACATGGTGACTCACAACTGTGGGTAACTACTCCAGTCCTAGAGAAGCAGATTCCGTCTTCTGGACTCTGTAGACAGCAGATACTCCTGCAGTGCACAGACATACACATAGAGAAAACATCTATACAAGTAAAAGAGTTTTAAACATTTTAAATTTAGCACAGATATAACCTTCTTCGAGACATTCTCTTTCGACGTTTAAGAACGAAGTTCTGAATTTCTTGGAACAGAATTTAATCTTAGTTACACTGTATTCCACTTATATAACTATGGAAAGTGAAATTTTCTTAAACCTCCAGTTGTCTTACTTGTATGATAAGGGGGGGAAATATCTATTTTGTATGCGTTTTAATTACTTAAAAATTAAAGTTACTGATGAATAAACTACTTCCTCCCAATATACAAAAGTGTTGTCATTTCTACTTTTCCTCCCTATTTCAATATTTTTGTGCTTCAGTATTAATAAATAGACATAATATTAGCTTGTATCCCATTGCTATAACATAGCAACTGAGTCAGGTTAAATTTACAAAAATTAGAGGTTTATTTAGTTTGTCACTTTTGGAGGCTGCAAGTCCAAACAGCGTTATGCAGACTCCCTGAGATCTCACCCAGCTGCACCATCTGCTGGCACTCACGTGATGAGAAGAAAGCATACCCATATTTCACAGCAAGGAAGAGTGGAGACACAGCATCTCACCCTGCATTCCGAAGACCTCAACCGTATGAAGCAACGCTGTGTCTCTTAAAGATTTACTGCTTCTCAGACTCATCTCATTGAAGAGCATGCTCCCAACATATGGCCCTTGCAGCCAAGTCAGGGGGATCCACACCCAAATCACAGCAGTCACTGCTGCTTCCAAATGACACACTCACTATTGGCCTCCTTAAGCTATTCTTGAGTGTTCCTATCATACACAGGAATCATTTAACTATTCCCTGTATACTGACTTGGGAAACAGGAAAGCCTTTGTGACTGATAGAATCTAGGCACAAAGCACCTTTTGTGTTCATTCATCAAATAAATAAAATGTGAAATGCAGTCCATGTGGTATGAAGAGAAAGACATGTTAAATTTTCTCATGTGATAAAGTTTCCTTGTAAGGAAAAGTGGTGAAAGCATATGTAGTAATGAGCAGGAAAAATTTAAGTAAATATCTTGGAATCTTTATGTTTAGTTAAATGAAAATATACAAAATACTCATTGACATTTGCCTTTAAATAATAGTAGACATAATTAAATACATACTTAAATAATACTTTTGCACATCAAATAATTCTACAAATTATCCTGACAAGCCCCAAATCTGTGCACAACCATGTGATTTGAATAATTATTTGAATGAGTGCATCAGAAGATGAACAGAATTGATATTAGTGTCTTGGTAGATCTTTAATAATGACCAGAGTGCTTGCATGCTGGTCTCAGGCTTTCCTAATAGCAGTTAATGACTGATCAGAGACTCATTTCCATCTGCTTTCTCTTACTACGCACAGTTGCCCTACAAAAGCTCTTGTTCTGTGGGTTTCAAAAAATACATTGAAGTGTTTCCTGGCTGATAAGACATGAGCTATTTCAGCTTAATCCTCAGATACTAAGGCGTATCCTTAATAACCTAGCAGGTTTAGAAGCACTGTCCTAGCAACTAGATGTTTCAAAATTGCTCTTTAATCTACAGTCCTATAAAAGTTTTAGCTTTCCCTCAAAAATCTTTGCAAACCATTTGGACCAGGCTGAGTGATTTCTTGAATGAGGTGACTCATCGTTTCCTGCCCACCCGCCCCACACACACACTCCAGAAAGAGATGAATCACCAAGAAGAGTGAACCTTGTGCTCAGACTGTAGCTCAGCCAAATAAACAGTAAATTGTAACTCGATACTTCCTTATGCTGGGCTGCCTGTGGGCTACCTAAGAGTGGGTTCCATGTGGTCAGAAGAGGAAGTCCCAAGGAGAGAGGGAGATTCTGACAGCCAATCAAATCATTGTGAACTGGAATAGCTCCGAGAAAGTAGGAGAGAGAAAATGGCATAAAAATGTATCAAGTTAATTTCACGCTTTTCCACCTTCAACTTCTGCACAAATTAAATTTAATGCTCTTCAGCCTGAGTGGTCCGCATGCAAAATGATATCACATGGTTGGGACTGATGGAGATAAAGGGGGCTCAGCATTACTTACAAAATGGTAAGAAAATATTTGTTCTGTGATTATGAGTATTTTCATAGTAATTAAAATACACCCCCTTCCTCTTAAATGTACTGAAAGCTTGCAGTAAACATTAAAATTAGGAGAGTTGCTTCTGTTTGCTGATAAATACCAAGTTAAAGTGACCAGCCAATCAGTGTCATGGTTTTAATTTCCACATACAAATGAGAAGTTTCATTGTGTCACTTCTAGATCACTCTCTTAATGGCTTAGAAGCTAACTATGGTCTTTTTGGTGACTGTGTTAATAGAAATGTTAGGGTGAAACGTCATGAGAAGATGCAGCTGTGATGTGGCATGAGCAAGGTCCAAATCACATCCGAAGGACAGAATAGACATGTCTCTTATATTCAGAAGAAATACTGAATCCAGGTTCCTAACTAAGATGAAAACAAAACAAAACAAACAAACAACAAAAAACCAAAACCTGCATTAACTCCTCCAACATAATAAAAAAATCTGACCTGTAAATATTTATATAAAAATTTAAACAGAAATGCTCTGCCGTTTCTCTTATTTTCCTGCTCTGTAGTTTATCTTTAGCCTTCCAGGGACTCCGTTATTTCCAGAATGAAGAGTAGAAACACATCCTAGAAAGTAGACAGGTAAGGATGGAGTGGGGCAGAGAATTGGTTTTCGTCATTATAAGCTGCAGTTAATTCCTTCTGCTCCTAATACTCCTGTAATTCTTACTTCTATGTGATTTTGTAATATTTCAGGCTCTGGAGTATGGAAGTTCCTGCCTGGTGGCTCCGGGAGGACAGTTTTCCTCAGGTGCCTCCCGGGAGACCCTCCAGTCTTCTGATAGTGAGGGTTGCTGAAAGAGCAGAGACTACGCGTTTGTACTGGCTGCTTTCCTCAAGTGGAATTTCACTCGCTTTAACAGTTCAGAAGATGCCAAAGAGACGAGAAAACTTTTCTTGTTCTGTTTCAGTGGTAGACAGGATACAAGGATGTTGGATGTGCAGTGGACTGTCACAGTCACCATCAGTCACCCTCCAACCCAACCAGGGAAGATGTCTCTTATAAAAGAGAAGAGCACAGACAAGTCCACTTGCTGCATCACAAGAAGGTAGAAAGAGCCAGTCCAGCTCAAGTTAAACTGAGCCTTTACCTGGATGACACCTGAGGATGCCTTAACCGTTGCTGTTCACCCTACTATCCCTGTAAAGTGACACAAGAAGCAACGATTTCATCTCTTCAGTAGAAATTAAAGTGAACGTACCTACTTTTTGCCTTGGGTTACATTGGCATTTGTAGAAGACCTTCCTTTAATTTAAGTAAAATATCTTTGTGAAATAATTTTTTATTTATTTCTGAATATCATTCTTTTCTTTTTTAATTTTTCTTTTAAAACTTACCTTTTAAACCCTATATTCTGTGGATTATCACGTCACACGTACACCTACAATTTCCAAATACTACTGGCCACCTTTGCTTATCCAGAGTCTGCCAGATCAATGAGTGTGCTTTTCTTTGCTGGGATCCACATACATTCTTTTCTACCCCTCAGTCTCCAGGAGCCCTTCTACCCATCTCTAGTCTTTCCTCCATACTCACCTCCACCCCATGGATGGATGGCCCCTCCCTGATTCCCTCAAGAGTTGCTTAGGTGCCTCTGTGAACTGTTTTACATCTACCCTAGAAGTTCCTGCTTCTCCTTAAAGTACATGGCACCCTCTTATCTGCATTTCTCTAATTGCCCTGTGGTTATCAGTTCACACTTGTCCTTCACCCTGGACTATGATGTCCTTAACAGCCCGACTGTGTCTTTGTCAACTTCGTATCTCTACTGTCCCGCCCAGTACTTCGGCATCCAGTAAATGTTTGATAAACGAATGAATCAAGATCAGGATAAAAGTGGGAGAGCAGAGCACAACATAAAAGAATTAGAGCGAGCATATGAAAGGCTGTCAACTGCCCCGCTGTTCCTCTTCACTTCCCTGGGGAGACAGCAGCAGCAGCAGCAGCACGGACAACAGGAGGTAGTTTTGGATCAGAGCTGGCACCGGTCAACAGGATCCACTAAGCAAGCACACCCATTGATCTGGCAGACTCTGGATAAGCAAAGGTGGCCAGTGGTATTTGGAAATTGCAGGTGTACGTGTGACATGATAATCCACAGAATATGGTTATGGTAATTATGAGTTACACTTTGTTGTTGACAATATTGCCAAACAAATTGAGAACTCTGTATTATTTTTACAATTTTATATATAAAGGGGTAGAAAAATTATATCTCAAAATATTGCATGCAACTGCAAAGTGTTGGAACGATGTAAGTTGGCTACTTAGTTCAGACCAAGATCCACTCTTGCCAGAGGGTCCCCCTCAACATTTTCCACCATCACCTGAGGGGAGTGGATTTTCTCTGATGTGTGAACAAACAAGGCCCCAGCTGATTATGAGAGCCACTGGAGTTCTGTGCTCTGCTTTTCACTTTTTACCGGTAGGACTTTGGGATACCTTCCATTCCATTACAAGCTTACAGCATTTCAGGAGCTTTGGCTTTGGAGCATTGTGCTACCAGCCCTCCAGAGTCTGGCTTAGGACATTAGGGATATACACTAACCTCATGCTTCCTGCTCTTTAAAGCCTGTGGAAACATCTCGGGTGCCCATTCCTCTCATCTGCACTCCTTCTGACACTGCCCCATGCCTCTTCTCAGACTCATTCTACAATTTTTGACTCCCCATAGTTTTCTTTCCTTCCTCTAAGACTTCAGCTTATGGCATACAGTGCTTCCTACAACTTCATCTCTCCTCAGAATGCTCCTGTCACTGTCTTATTTATTAGATACCTGAATGTCCCTAACTACATGAACCTTTCACTGTACCCATCGGCAGAAGCCATCAATTCTTCCTTTAGTCCATAAGAGCTAATGTAGGACCAGCAAATTCACCTAAGTTCCATTATTACACCTGTGATTTGTATATTATCTTGGAAGACAGGGACAGTCTTTTAACTTCTCTTTAGTAGCTTTCAATTAACTCAATACTCTATATTTTAAAAATCTAGCAGAATTTTATTTTATCTTGTTTTTTTTTTGTTTGGCTTTTTTGTTTTTGTTTTTGTTTTGTTTTGTGTCAAGGCCTCACTCTCTTGCGCACACTGGGTTGGAATTCATGATGTGTTTAAGATTGCTGTCCAAC
Source organism: Acomys russatus (assembly GCF_903995435.1). Classification (NCBI taxonomy): domain Eukaryota; kingdom Metazoa; phylum Chordata; class Mammalia; order Rodentia; family Muridae; genus Acomys; species Acomys russatus. The sequence continues at coordinate 35,402,632 of NC_067159.1, forward strand.
CTGTGGCAGTTCTACCATCCCAGCATCCCAGCTGCCAGGGTTAGGGCCACAACTACTATATCTGCCTTAAAATCTTGCTTTCTGGGATTCACTTTTTCCTTTCTACTACTTATATCTGCTCAGAACTGCCCAGAAAATGGTTCATACTGTTCTCTTTTTGTTTTGTTTTGTTCTATTTTTTTGTTTTTTTGTTTTTGTTTTTTGTTTTTTTTGTTTTTTTTTACAATGGTGGTATTTGTCTTTTATTTCCAGCTTCATGCTTATAGTGTATTTAGGTTGGGGGGGGGGATTGCCCATAAAGTTCTGAGTCACTATGACACATAGTTCCAATTAGAATTTTCTATTTTTGCTTAGCTGGAAATTATTTATCTCCCCCAAAACCTGGCCCCTATGATGGAATGTAGAGCACTCTTCTGTCAGTTTTCATGGGTGCCACAATCTCTGCCTGCCCCCTCCAGGGCCCGGTACCCCCCACTACCAGGCTACCAGTAAAGTAGCTTCTCTTCTCCTTCAGACATCCTAACACCACCTGCCTCCCGAGGGACCCAGGCTCATTTTGAAGAACTTACCCTATTATTGTCCATGTAGACTCCCTCACTGTTTCTTCTTGTGTATGTCCCAAACCTACCAACGCATGACTCCTGTTTGTATATATTTTTTCCCCAGAACCCCACTTCTCCCTTTGTAGGTTCATTCTTTCTCTTCTCCTCCCTAAAGAATCTAATCCTATCTTATGAGGACCTGCACGGACTGTTTGCTACTTCTGCCTATAGAAAAGTTACTTGAGGCCCATCATCCACTGACCTTCATGGAGTGCCTGCAGATAGAACCGACATCTACCTTGCCTTGGGAATTATACCCTGGCTAAGATGATATACACTTTTGTTCACTCCACAGCTAAAACCATCACTTTCTCCATCCCTTGGGTCTTCTGTCTCCACCTCAAGAACCTTTTGGGAACATCTGCTTTCTCCCTAGTAAGTACACTCATTTATCTTTTTCCTGGTACTTGATCCCTGAACATTAAGACTATCCAAAATCACCTATTTGCCCTCAGTGTCAAAAGGCAACTCCTTGCCAAATGGCACTCAAATCCTTGTGTATAAGAAGTTTTGTGGTGCCTCTACAAGCTCTTCTAATCAGATTCAGCATCTGCATTGTCCAACCACTCTTTTTTCCTGTGACGTGGCTCCTATCTGGAATAGCACCCAGCCCTCAGGTCAGAGGCCAATATAATGTGGATATTTGATACAAAACCTGCCATCTCAAGAATCACTTCAGAAGTCTTTCCTGTTCCACAGATCAGAGGTCACAAGCCATCAATCTTGTGTACACCCTCCTCTCTGCAGACTTACGTAAAACACTCGCTGGAGAAATCAGGGACCTTGCATTTTCTTAGCTGAACTGGAATTACTTCAGCTACGACATTCACGAATCAACACCAATTGTGTGCAAGACTGAGCTTCAAGCATCTCCCAACTGATCCCAAATCAGCCACATCAAAGTAATAGGGAATACAGACCCAAATCTACTCAACTGGGGTAGGGGTGAACAGAAACTCATGCCAGAAGACACAGTCCATGATTTAAGGTCCTATATCAAGATCTGTCTCAAAATCCAAGCACTATGAAAATTTAAGGCAACTTGTCTCCTAAGTAAATAAATAAATAAATACTCATCATAGTGTTTGTACCCAGTGAGGATAGCTTAGATAAAACTCAAGACAAGGAATTTAAGGAACAATTTTAAACATGTTCAAAAAATTTGAGATTTTAAAAAACATGAACAATTACCTGAAATAACTTTAAAGTGCTTGGGAAGGAAATCCTGACTGTAATCAGAGAAAACAAACGGCTGAATGAAATAAGGGCAATTCGGAATACAAAAATAGAACTCAATAAAGAGATAGAAATATTGAAGAAAAATTGAAACTGAAAATAAAAAAAAAAGTTCAATGAATCTAATAAAATGCTCAGCAGAAAGCCAACAGAATGGGTCATGTGGAAAACAGAATATTAGGGCTTGAAGACAAGATAGAGAAAGTGGATCGGTTGATCAAAGAAAATGACGGCCTTTTAAGAACTGTTTCAACAAAATATGGAGGATACTTGAAAATATCAAATCTATGAACTATAGACTTATAAGAAAGAGAATTTAAATAAAAATGTCTAAAATATTTTCAATAAAAAATCTTTTTTCTTTTTTTAAATTAATTTATTCAGATTACAACTCCATTGTTATCCCATCACTTGTATCCTTTCAATAAAAATCTTAGAAGAAAATTTCCAAATCTAGGCAAAGGAATGTTTTTCTAGATATAAGGAGCATGTAGAACACTAAATATAAAAAGCCATAAAAATAAATACACCATGAAATATTATAATGAAAACATTAAATATACAGAATGAGGAAAAGCCAATAAAATCTACAAGAAAGAAGGCCCAAGTCACAAATAAACGCAGGTCCATCTGACTTCGAGTCAGGATGACTTGGAGCCAACCTATATTACTACACCTAAAAAAATTTTCATGCTATTGAAAGACAAAAAAATGCTATAATTAAAAACAATTTAGAGAATATTTTATGACCCCTATGGCATCCTTACAGAGATGCTGAAAGGTATACTTTAGACAGACCAGAAGACTAAATATGGCAAAGAGGCTATGGGGAAAAAAAAAAACAGTGAATGGTACTAAGGTTATTATTTAAAGGAGAACTAAACAAACAAACAAACAAACAAAAAACCACCATGGCATCAAGAAAATGGGAACAATTAGTATACATCTGTCAATAACTTGAGTATTAAAGTTCCTCCTTGAAGTGACACACATTAGCTTATTGGACTAGAGATTAGTATTCATTTTCTTGTTGTCTACAAGAAATACACATTGCCTTCAAGAATAGACACTATTTTGGAGTGAATGGATGGATCAAGGAGTATTTCCAGCAAATGAGATGAGGAAACAAACAGGAATCATATTCTGTTAGTGATAAAGTAGACTAAATGAAAACAAAGAAGGTGAAGGTGATCATTTGGATCAAGATAACAACTCACCAAGAGAACATTGCAGTTATGAATATATACAAGCTAAATTCAGTGTATTTAGTTTTTTAAAGAAACACTACTTGAGGAGAGAACATAGATTTTCATTGTCTAGAATTTGTTGTTCAGAAATGACTCTGGGGTCATGGTATATTTTATTTTATTTTCTTTTTATATTTATCATTTAGCCCACTGAGTCCAGTTAAAACTCTTCATATGGTTTTAACAGACTGAAAAATACTGAGGTGGAGGTTTAGCAAACTAGTTACTATAATTGCATTGATTGACAAGAACAGCACCAGGCATCAGTTGGTCACTAGTTACTTATGTCCTATACACCAGCTAATAACTATAATAAGTGCAGAAATGGTTGGACCTATGTTCTCTCCTCAATTGGCCACTTTTTACCTTTGCTCAAGTACTCAGTACCTGTATTCAGTGTGCTTCAATTTGCCTTTTAAATCAACAAACTTTGTTCATTGACTTAGTCTTTATGGACAGAAAATAAAGCTGATAAACTCTCTTTTGTAACATACTAGGGTTTTCCTATTATAAATTTTATCTTTTAATTTTTCATGTGTTCAAGTGTTTTACCTGCATGTATATCTGTGTACCACATACATGCCTGGTGCTTGATGAGGCCAGAAGAGAATAACAGATCCTCTAGACCTGGAGATGGGTTTGAGCAGCCATGTGGGTGATGATGGGAATCAAACCATGTTGTGTTTGATATGGAGCTACTTTGTATTTGAGTGTTAATTGCTTGTCCACCAATATCCTTTTTTTTTTTTTTGTCTTCTGAGCAAATGTTTACATACATTGAATGATACTATGTATCCTTGCCTCCTAAATTATCCCTGATTGGCCAATAAAATTGCCTATACTTGGTCTGGGCAAAAAAGAGGTAGGTGGAGCTAAGTTTGTGGGCTGGGAGAGCAGAAGGATCACAGAAGAGAGAGATGAGGAGAGGAGGAAGGAAAGAGAAAGGAGCAGGTCACCTTGGGTTAGCATGAACAAGAAGCACATGGCTCTGAAGATTAGCATGATGGAGAGAAACAGTCCAATGGAGCATGTGCAAGTATTTATGGGAATTTTGGATGGGATGTGAAGCCGAGAGATAACAAGGTAGTTTAGGGGGTTAAAATCTGCCCAGCCTCAGTGTTTAAAGGCATATTAAAAATCTAAAAAAAAAAAAAAAAAATTAAAAAAATAACAGAAACACTACTAAGCCTTAATCTACAGAATAACCTCAATACAGTAATAACAAAAAAGTGATTTCTATACTTCACTTTCAACAATGGAAGGATGGCCAGAAAAAATAAAGAGATAGGAATATAATATCATAGATCAATTAGACTAAATAGATATCTATGACATATTTCATCTGAGCACGACAAAACATTTCTCTAAGCAGTCCATGAACATTTATCTAAAATATCCCACATATTGGCACATAAATCAAAGTTCAACAAAAATAGGAAAACAAAAGCAATATGTGAGAAACCTATAGCCAGCATACTGCAAAATGGATTGAAACTCAGAGTAGTTCCATTAAAATCAGGAACAAGACAAGACTTTCCACTCTTTCTATTCTGATTTAAAGTATTCAAAGCCTTAGCTAAAGCATTAAGACAAGAAAGGGGGAATAAAAGGACATAAACAGGAAAATAACAAGTCACATACCCTAAAGATTCTACCAAAAAAAAAAACCCTCCTAGAACTGGTAAACATACTCAGAAATAAGGCAGGATTGAACCTAACATAGAAAAGCGAATACCAGCCCTATACACCAATGACAAACACACCAGCCAGAAGAGCTGGGGTTGAATGGACTTGGAAAAGACAGCAGCTTCAACAAATGGTGCTGGTAAAACTGGACGCTTACACGTTGAACAATGAAACTAGATCCTTATCTCTCATCCTGCACACACACACACAAAAATTCCAAATGTATCAAAGACCACAAGGTAAAGCCGGAAACACAGACATTGATAGGGGAAAAGGTAGGAAATAGTTAAGACTTTGTAAATAGCATTCTGTTGCTCAGGAAACAAGGCAAACAATTGACAATGAGAACCCCTTGAAATTAAAATGCTCCTGTGCAGCAAAAGAAATAGTAAGAAGAATAGTAAGAAAGAAAATATTGGATAACTACACATCTGACAGAAGATTTACACAAAGACCCAAAGAAACTAAATAATATGACAATGAAAACCCTACTTAAAAGTGGGCTGGGACAGAGGGGAGGACATCCTATTGGGACTCTAGATGAGAGAAGCATGGGAGAATAGCAAAGTAGAAGGATCCAGAGGGTCCTAGAAACCTACAAGTAGAACATTATGATAGGCACATTTGGGTCCAGGGGTCTGGCTCAAACTAAGGCACCAGCCAAGGACAATACAGGCGGTAAACTTTAAACCCCTACCCAGATCTAGCCAATGGTCAGAACACTCTGCACAGTTGAGTGGAGTATGGGATATGACTTTCTCACGTACTCTGGTGCCTCACATTTGACCATGTCCCCTGGAGGGGGAGACCTGGTGGCACTCAGAGGAAGGACAGCAGGTTGCCAAGAAGAGACTTGATACCCTATGAGCATATACAGGGGGAGGAAATCCCCCTCAGGAACAGTCATAGGGGAGGGGAATAAGGGAAAAAGGGGAGGGAGGGAAGAATGAGAGGACACAAGGGATGGGATAACCATTGAGATGTAACAAGAATAAATTAATTTTTAAAAAAGTGGGCTGGGAGACGGGGTGCTGAGGAATAGATTATCCTCTAGTATCGATGGGCTTTACAGCCTATAGCTGTGAAGAGTTGGCTAAGTTTAGAGTCCCAGCCATGAACTGTCTCTTGTTTAGAGAGCCCTAAGTGCCATTAAGACACTGTTTGTTACCTAAAGACAAAAGTCACTATTGCACCATCTAGGAGATCTTGCTGTTTCAGTATGTCTTATTATTATTACTATTTTTTTTTTTTTTTTAGTTTCTCTCTCTGAGGTTGGGAATCACTGACTTGGCAAGATTAGTAGCTAGCGAGGTCTGTCCCTCCCGCCCCCGCACACCCCCTGCTTCCCTAGGTCTTGGGTTACAGTCATATGCCAGCACGCCCAGCTTCATACATACGTGCTAGGCATCCGAACTCAGGTCCTCGTGCTTGCACAGCAAGTCCTTTACTAACTGAGCCACCTCCGCAGATCCTCGGCAGTCCTCTGCGTTTGTGGACATGGTATTTATTTCTGTTACACATCTGAGGTCTGCAGAACCTCCACTGATATTCCCCTTTCCATTTTTTATAATTATAGTTGGTGGTCTCTCTGTCTTTTTCTTTTCTTGTCAAGTTTGTAAAAACTGATTTTTGAAAGCAATCATATTTGTTTTCACTTATAATTTCTTTAATTTTTGTGTTTTATTGTTTATTTTCTTCTGGTGAATGTATGTTTCTTACCCTCACTGAAATGGTTTCAAGTGTAATTGATTACTTTTTCCTCTGTAAACCTGTTTAATGCCTTAACACATTATATTATAATTGTTTGCTATTTTTAATATTCCTTACTATTGTGTGAAGTCTTTCAGAATAGAGAATATAACACAATCATAGCTTTCTGTTCCTGTCTTGTATCTGAATCATAATAAATACTTAATAATTCTTGCTTTAATAGAATGACTAAATGAATGATTTATTGGGTGAAAGAATAAGCAGTTGAGCTAAGTCTGGAAACCCCATTTTCTACTTTTGACTAATGCATTTATTCTATTTTTAGTAGAATATTAGTTACTGCCCAGGTGCCATTTAAGTAAAGGGCAGGTCTTCCTTCATAAATGGGTAATGTTTGTTCTTTGATTTTACTTTTTTAATCTTTATGGCTGCAGAAGCAAGTAGAGCAATGTTTGGAATGACTATTCCACAAAGACTCTCACTCCAGCCCTTTAAAGGATATAACTGATACATAAATGTGCTGGTTTCTACTCGCATGCCCAGGAACACATCTGTCGCTTTTGTGCTATCTCATGGCATCTTGTAATCTTGCCAAGACACTTCCATCAGATGCGCTCTTCATAACCATAAGGCGTTTGTGTCTTCTGGGGCTTAGAAAGTACCTTGTTAATGTATAGAAATTTACTTAGAAATTTCTTTACAAAGAATCAAAAAACAGCAGTTTTTGAAAATAAGCTCATTTCTATTCTTTGTTTTGTGAATGTGAACTCGTTTCTGATCTTTGAAAAAGTGGCCTTAACCTTTGATGTGAGTTTTGCTAAAATCATCACAAATACTGAATTACAATGAATTCAATGTTTCTTTCTCATATATAAACCTATCTGTCCACATAACATCTTTCTCATAATCTTATGTGTATGTGTATATGTGATGGGTATATATGTATGTGTACATGTTCATGTGTGTATCTCTGGACACAGGCATGCACAGTACACATGGAGGACAGAGGACAATCTCAGGTGCCAATCAGTCCCAGCTTTCCATTCATTTGAAACAGGATCTCATTTTTCCTTTTCAAGAACAATTAAATGTGTTCTATGATAAATATATATGTATGTTATACATATACACATATATGTACATATACATCTAAACACATGCAATATATATGTGCATAAATACACTTACACATAATTTAAATACATACACATAACATGTATATACATATATACACATAACATACATATATACATAATATTTACTTGTATATACAATGTATATATGCATAAATACATATACATATACTTATTATTTTTAGAACCACTCAGTTTACGTTTCTGATCCCCTGAGTTTAGCCAGGGCCTCTTGTGTGATCATGGGTTTAGAACAATCCACTAGGTGCCTGCCTAGGGGGCTCACCACTGGGTCCACACTGGAAGACAATGACTCCCCTCCACTCTCAGAATAGCCAGTGGTTCAGTGGAGATGAATAGTGCTCCGTTAGCCTATCCTGATCCGTGATTGGCTGTTGGTAGGCCCAGTCTTGTGAAGGCCCCAGTACAGACAGCTGCAGCTGCTGTAAGGAGATGATTGCAATGGCTGGGCTCTGCCATGAAGATAGCCTCTTCCTCTATCTTCTGGCCCCTCTTCTTTTGACTCTTCCTCCAAATTCCCTAGGCCTTTAAAAGGGCATTATAATGTTAGGGCTGGGTACAAAACTATCATTTATTCTTGGCATCTTGAGCAAGTAAGAGCCTCTGCATTCACTTCTGTTCATTGCAAAGAGAAGCTTCCCCCATTTAGACTAAGGGTAGCATTTGTCCGTGGTATAAACATAAACATGTATAAGCCAGTTTGGCTCCATGTCAATTTAGCTACTAAGCAATAGTAGTAAGCTGCCTCCTATTCCCTAAGATTTCCTTGGCCATGGACTTTTAATAGACTTAGAGTACTAGACATGAATTCTCTCCAATGGAGAGGGGGCTTATTTGGCTACTGCTGTAACAGTCATGCCACTATTATTGCACAGTGAGCATGTCTTGGCCAGCAGATTGTTATACTAGGCTGTAGAGTTCAAAGCTGGATGAGACTACAAATGGATGGTTTTTATGCCTGCAAAGCCCTTTCTGTCACCATGGAAGCTTGCCAGGATGGGAGGAGCTTCCCTTTCAGTTCCTGCTTGCCTTCTCTACATCACATGGGGGGCGGGGAAAGTGTTCTGTCTTCAGCAACAGGGTCTTATCATCTAGCTCTTGTAGGCACCAAGAGGAATAGGAAAAATCTATGTGATTTTGGAGGTCTCTGGGGCCTCACTGAACAGTAGCTGATAAGAAGATATCACACACCTGGCTCTGGGGATTAAAAAAAAAAATTCCTGGCACCTAGGAAGAAAACTATCTAGTCATGAAGACTATCTCTTGTTTAATTCCTTCTTCATGACTTTTAACTTATATTTTAAAAATGGCTTAGAAAGAGGTGGATTTGCTTATGTTTATCTTCATGTACTCTTTTTTTGGTTACCATCCCATCTTCACTCCCTTTCTGTCTCACCACCCCCCACTTTTCCCCTGATTAAATCTCTCTGCACACAGTACCCCCATTTCTACTTTCATATCTTCTACATTCTAGTACTTCTGTCTTCTAAGTCATCCTCCCCACCCCAGTGCCTCCTTTCCAGTTTCTTGGCTTCTATAGGAATTCCTAATTAAATGCACTAACCTAAAGATCCAACCGTAGACAGAAGCCACATGTCCTCTGCCACATTCCAAGTTCTCTCTTTGCTCACAAATGCACCTATAAGGCTAGTTGGTCTTAGATAGTTCAAGAAAAATCTCTTGTGTCGGTCTTCTGTCTTCCTGTAGGAGTCCTGGGATTATAGATGTATCTTGTAGTGCTTGGTACTGACATAGTGTGGGGGGGAGTTAAATTTAGGTTCTTATACTTGTCTCAGCAAACACTTTACCCATTGCACCATATTCCTAGTCTCCAGCTTCCCTCAGACAGCTTTAACAAATTAATCATAACAAAAGTCTCAGCCCTCGGGAGGCAGAGGCAGGCAGATCACTGTGTATTCGAAGCCAGCCTGGTCTACAAAGTGAGTCCAGAACAGCCAAAGCTACACAGAGAAACGCTGGCCCTAAAAACAAACAAACAACAAACAAACAAATACTAAAACCAAAACCAAAAAGCCAAACCGAAACAAATAAAAAACAAACCTATCAAACGAACAAACATACAAAACCCCACAAAACTCTCTTTACACACTGAGTAATAATAATGTGGTGGAGTTGTATAATCTAACATGTAGATGCCACAGGTTACCCAGAAAGTACAAGGAAGTGTTTCCTGGTTGGTTTGTAATATTTCAGGGTATTTCTCTAGACCTGGGGGTTAGAATGTAATGTTTTTTAACCTCATCCTTTACAAACCATTCCTTCTGAAAGCTATTACAATGAATGTCTAGATTTCTGTAACATATCACTGCTGACAGAGAGCATTGAAGTGTTGTTTTGTTTGGCCCACTAGTGCATATTAACTGTGCAATGTATTAAGTTTTATTATGAAGGTACTTTGATAACTTTTGTCTACCATGTTATTCATACTTATATTTTCTTCTCTCACCAACTTGTCCATATCTTATTTGTTAAGATATGAGTCTGTCTGAGTCTGGCTCGTTTTGTTTAATGCATAATTTTAGTGTCATTCATTCTCTTGAAAATGGCATGATTATGTTTTTAATGGTTTACTAATTCTCGATTGTGCATTCTCTCTTTGCGTTCGTCGTTGGTAGCCATACAGGTTGATTCCATGGCTCAGCCTTGTGAATAGTTCCACAGCAAGCATGGACATGAAGCTTTCTCTACTGCGTTATTTCCTTAGAAAATATTTTCAAGAGTGGTAGAGTTGAAGCATAAAGAAGTTCTATTTTTAGAATTTTAAGGTACTCCTATGTATTCTTATAAACAGTGTATCAATTTTTTCTCTCCAGAGCCTCATCAACATTAGCTGGGTTTGATTTGGTGAATAGTAGCCATTCTACCCGGGATGCTACAGAGTATCAATATAGTTCTTCTTGCATTTCCATGGTTGCTAAATTATTTTGATTGATATTAATGATGCATTGCTTTTAATTTCTGCATTATATTCTATTTCCTAAATCATGACTATTTATTTTGTCTCTCAAATAATTATTTTGGAAGTCATGTCTGGGTTATTTGTTTCTTTGTCTAACAATATTTAGCATACGAATCATAAGAAATGTGAAAGTTAAACATTAATTATTATTCTTTTTTCTTTTTCTTCCCTCTCACTGAGAAGATGCAAGTGTGGATACTGCCCCATTCTTAAACGAGGAGAGTAAATTGAACGATATATTTTCATCTGCTGGATATGGCATATTTCATCGTAAGAATTAAGTTAATTTCCTCTTCAAAAAAAAATCCTCCTATGCTATCTCATGCCTTTCTCCTAATTTCAGAGGCTCATTCACAGAATAAGGCAATATTCTGCATGGAGTAATAAAAACGAAATAGAACCAAGATAGAAAATCAGACCTGGCATTTAGGAGACAGTTTTAATATGCCACAAATCCTCGCATCCTTAGGGCTGCAGCAGAGTTAATAGACTTATAGTATGCCCTGTGAAGCTGTAGAACAGAAATAACTGATAAGGAAACAAATTAGCTAAAACACAGTCAGGACCTCCCCCTCTGTAGTGGCTGATGAATTTTTGGCCCACAGAGTAGCATTTGCTATTGATACAAAACAAGGTGTCCAACCAGGTAAGGTTCTAGAAGATTTGAGAGAACTGTACTTCAAAGTCATGTTGACCATTGTTTTCCACGTAAAAGAACTGTTCTCAGTCCACCTGAATTTTCCACTTCCCTTGTCAAATTTTCTAAAATATATTTTATTAATTTATTCATATTACATCTTAATTGTTATCCCATCCCTTGTGTCCTTCCATTTCTCCCTCCCTCCCATTTCCCCTTATTCCCCTCCCTTATGACTGTGACTGAGGGGGACCCCCTCACCCTGTATATGCTCATAGGGTATCAGGTCTCTTCTTGGTAGCCTGCCATCCTTCCTCCCTTGTCAAATTTTATGAACACAATGCTATAAGGAATTTTCTGTCATTATTAACTTGTCTTATTTCCCAGTCTGTTCTCTTGGCCTCGACCTTAACCTCAGCTGATTATATTTTAGCATCTTTTTTTTTTTTTTCATCAGTTTAGCACCTGATTTTACAGTGATCATCTGTGAAGAAAACTATGTTCTCCCCAGGTCTGCTTATATAGGTGAATTACTTCCACAGATATTCTGAAACAACAGGCAGGTAATAATCTGGATCCTGACCCATCACCCTGTGTCTTCCAACCTTCCTTCACATTATGTGAAATTTGAATGCACTAGGCTGCATTGAGAGAACCGTGAGGAGAAAGGATTGCCTTGAGAAAATAATCTCATACACTTTATGGTTACAGGGACTACCTGGAGTGCTCCATTCACTTCTGGAAACCATTTTTTTTTTTTTTTTAAATACAGATGTGGCCAAAAAGATAGAAGGCAGTGAACACTGACCAGGATATTCAGAACTGGCAGCAATCATTAGAGGATAGCTAGGTGGACTATCACTTGTGTTTATTTTTAATACCTGAAAGTAATTAAATCCATTCTGTAATTCTACAGAGAAGCAGACAGGTCAGTGGGTAAAAATTACATGGAAATTGTTGTAAGGCAGGAAAAAGAAGCAAATTCTCTTTGACACTACTTCTACAGTGCATTTTGGCTTTCACTTTACATTCATTGTAGGCCCAACAACAATCATCACCCATGGTAACTATTTTGATGATCTTCCCTCCAGCCTCTCTTCCTCCATTCTTTTTTTTTCTTCTCCAACTCATCCTAGAAAAGGCAGGCAGGGACATTATTTTTCTAAACCCAAAACAGACCATGTAGTATCAGCCTAAACCTATCTTAGCATTCTACTTAGGATAAATTATCAAAAGCAAATTTATTTTCTTGCCTGCAGCCTTCTAAGTAATCTACTCAAACTACTGCTTCTATTCTGGCCACATTAGCCAGTGACTTTTTCCAGAAACAGAATATTGATCAGTGCTTTTGCTGTTGTTCCTGTCCTTGTTCACATCCTTGGATCTGACAGGCTCCTACTGCTGCCACCTTGTCATTTAACAATCACCCAAGTGCTGCCTTTGGAGAGGGCCTTAGCATCACTAGCTACTTATACCAAGCAGTTCCTCCCTTGCTGCCATGATATTTTGTTTCTCTTCCTAGCTCTTAATATTTCCAAAAATTACTCATTGTACTTTTTCCTTTTAGAACTGCAATTTCAGAGTCATGAGCCCAAACCTTCCCTTTGGTCATCACTGTACCTACAGTAGCAAGGACAATGACCGTTGAAGAGGACAGGAGAGACTTCTTAGATGGCGTTGCCTCGCTAGATGATTCTATGAACCTAGCTGTCACTCTGTCCAAAAGAAAGTGCCAAGAGGTGGTTTCCATAAGTGAATGCTTATTTAAATGGAAACATTGTGTCTACAGTGTATTTTATTTACACGTGATGCCCCCAAGATTAAAAGCATGACACATGAGTCCCCTAGTTTGCATGAATCACTAGCCACATTGTGCTAAGCAATGTGCTAGTTATGAATCTCCCTGCACTTTAATATTTTGAAATGTTTCACATGAAAATTGAGGATTACACTGCTCCTCACTATTTGGACAATTAGAATATGTAGAGAGCTTAAAACAATGCCCTTGTGTTAGTTATTAGTAATAATAGCAGTAGCTAATGTTTTTATATGAATCCATCAGGCTTTTCATTTCATATGGGAATAAGCCAATAGCTACATGGATTACATAACAACCCAAACTTGAACTGTGTTGTTAAAGTTTGCTCAGAATAAAAAGAAAAAGAAAAAGAAAGAAGTGCTACTTTTTTCAATGCTACTTTCCCCTCATTCCATATTTGTTGCAACAAATAATGAACTTTTTGATTATTTCAAGGACAAAGAACAAGCCAGAGCAGTGACACACATCTGTAATCCCAATACTCAGGGAGGCAGAGGCAGGCGATCTCTCTGAGTTTGAAGCCAGCCTTGTCTACTAAGCGAGTCCAGGACAGCCTAGGCTACACAGAGAAGTCTTGTCTCAAAAAAACAAAAACAAAAACAAAAAAGCAAAACAAAACAAAAAAAGAAAGAAAGTGAGAAGAGAGACTCAAATAAAAGAATATTTCCATTTTTAAGCCCTTATACAAGTCAGAAAAAAATTATTCTAAGAAAATATCAAATTTCAGTGAAGATACCTATATAGTATATGGATGTAAATATATAAGAAAAAACCAATGATGTTGAACATCGAAGTAAAACAGACATTTCAAAATTACTAGTAGTGTTGTAATCAACATTATTTATCAGAAAAAAAAAACTACCCAGGTTTTGTTTGCATTCACAAGGGAATTAAGAAGTCAACAGAAAAGTTATAATTTTGCATATATGCCAAACATTAACATTCACCTTAAGTATTGCTCCTTCTCCACTCATATGAATAATTGAAACTGGCTTTGCTTATGTTTTTTTTAAAAAGCCTTCTGAGAACTAGTCTATTTCTAAGGCTAAATATCCTTGATAGGTTTTTCTGTCTTGATTACATGAGACCATTTCCTGTTTTTTGTTTATGACATATTAAAATATAATACTGATAGCTTGCATCTCAAGATTATCCCTTACTATTGTTAAAGAATAGCAAACTTTAAGTTTTGTCAAGACAGCAGCATGAAAATTATAGAAGAATTTTAATCCAGCAATATGACTGCTCTGATCTCACCCAAAGACCTTCTAGGTCTGTAAGATGTGGCTAGAATGTAGACATGCCCTTAGTACACACATCCCCCCAAAATGAAAGTAAAGTTAGTTTGTAGAAGGAAACACCCATGTTTGAAAGTGATGTCTAATTGAAAGGCAGACAAAGTGGCAAATCAGAGAACGTTTGACAGAATGAGCCAGAGATAGAATACACCCAACTGTCCTGAGAACGGAGAGGAAAGAGAGGGGACTAAAGAGAGAGAAACACAGAGGGAGTGAGGAGGAGGCAGTTTTACTGGGAGAGTTTTACAAAGGCAGCTTGTAGGGAGAAGCTAGACACAGGTGAAGACAGACCAATCAGAGAACAAGAAGAAGGAAGAAGATTACAACAGATTGGTAGTTAATTTGAGGCCGTGCAGAGCAATTCAGTTAGAAGCTGAAAAAAAAAAAGCCAGTTTATACCCGTCAGCTTGGAGAGGAGTTTGAGCCAGAACAGCTGAGTTGAACCAGCCAGAGTTCAGAAAAAGCTAGAAAGGGCGAGTTTATTCAGGAGTAAGTCTCAGGGGCTGAAAGCATTCTAGGCCTAGATTAGATTGTGTGGAGGCTAGATGCTTCCAGGACTAGGCCTAGGTTAGCAGACTGAGGCAGTAAGCTTATGAGATGACAATTGCATCAGGTGACTAAAAGTTTCTTTTACAAAATCTTTGGCTTCCTGTAGTTTCTGTACAACAAATAAAATACTTTGTTGGAAAGCACATTGGCTTGTTTTCTAGGTTGAAAAACTCCTTACTGTCAAGAACAGGTGACTCCTCAAAATATTCTTTCCTACATATTGTATTTCTTTAGTGTGGGCATTTGGGTTCTTAGCTTGATAAATTTTCTGATTTGAGAGAAAAACAATAGGAATCAACTGAATTATTTTCAATGAAAACAGGGAAATGTGCTCATCAGAATTTAAATAAGTGTTCTGTTAGTCAAATGAAATGATTTTCAGACTGTTTTCCTAATATCCTAATTTGTCTGCCTATTCCTTATTGATTAATCTATAGAGAATCCATTTATTTGGTATATCTGATATACTCTACTAGCACAAATCAAATACAGGGTAACTGACTCTTTTACTGATGCTTAAGTCAAGTGTGCTCATGAGCTCAGAAGCTGTATATTACCTTAGTTGAGCTAGGACAGTTTCTGATATTCCATTTTGGCATCAGTACCAAATCGCTCCATGACTGAACAGTAAACTTGGCTTGCTTATAACTTGATAAGCTGGGTGTAACAGAAAACAGAGACTCAAACACCCACTCAACAATCATGAGGCCAGATTATCATTCCAAAAACACTACCAATGACCTAGCTCCAGATGCCTAGGTCCTATTCCTAAACCATAAATAACCAAGACAACATGCTTTCTCTAAATATTAGCACTCCCTTAGTATTGTTCATGAGAAAAACAGCTTACATAATACACAAGACAATGATTTCAAAACAGCAATTATAAATATGGACAAGTAATTAAGATAGGGTATGAATACATGCATGAATGAAGACAGTCAAAACACAGCTGAATGAAAATAATTCAAGGTATGAAAATGGAATTTAATAAAGAGATGGAATTTCTGGATAAAGACCAAACTGACATTTTAAACAGGTAACCATTCGAATATAAATCACTAACCACAATAAAGCAGCAGATACATTGCTTTTTCAAAACACAAACAAGGAGAAATAATTATCATGTTTTGAGAACTAAAAATAATAATTGAGAAATACTTCAAGAAGAGCAGAAGATGCACACAATTGTTGTACAACTTGAGGCTTCACCAAGTAGCCATTTCCTGTCAATGACATTTATCGTTGTGGTGTGGATGAGAAGCGTTTGAGTGTTAAGTTCCTGATACTCTGCTGGTAGATTCAACCATTAAGACTGAACTGAGTCATGAAGGCCATCATCTGACTGATGGACGGGTCGAACCTCTGACAGATCTATGATCTGATGGCATCATCTGGATGTGTAATAAAGCAGGAGTGGTCTAGTCGAAGGAAGCAGGTCACAGGGTTCATGCTCTATCTAGAAGGCTTTGCTTGCATCTGGCCCCTCAAACCTTCTCTCTCTGCTTCCTGGTTGCCACTAGATAAGCTCTTGATGTTTCTTCAAGCCCTTCCGCCATCATACTTTGCCTCACTCCTCTCTCAGAAACAATGGATTCATCTGGCCATTCACTCCAACCTCTGAAGTTATGTCATAAAAGACAGCCTTCCTAAGTTGACTTTTTTTTTTTTTAGGGTATTTGTGATTGTAACAGTCTAACAAACTCACAAGCCATGTTTTTTTTTTTTTTTCAAATAAAGCCACTAATTGACCCTATCCTTACCCTGCTGGAGAAGTGTGTTTCTGTAGCAGATGTTAAGTATGTGATGATAAAAACTATATGTGGAAGCTTCATTTTAAGTGAGGTTTTTGGCACTTCGACAGACAGGAAACTCTGGATGACATAGCTGTGATATTCAAGTATGCGGATATAGAAGATGTAGGAATGCAGGGAAGATGGTGTGAAGTGGAGCAAGAAATGTAGGCACACAGGGAACACGCTAGATACAAAGCCTAAGAGGAAAAATTTCAGTTTTTCTTAAGATTTAAAAGTAAAACAATGTACCATGTCTGAAGGAAAGAAATCTATATTCTAAGTCAAGCAAAGGTGTTCAAGCACTAACACAGACATCTAAGTTCATGGAGATTGAGAAGGTGGTAAAAGAAGAGCTAGGTGGAAGAAATACATTAGCACCGCTACTTATAATGAACAGTATTAAGATGTTTATTAGGTTTTGTTTAATATATTGGCAAATAGTTGCATCTTCTACTTTTTCAGAAAAATCCATTCTTGAGTTATATAAAAACTTATGACCAATTTAGTATGTCTTGCTAATTGACTCCTGAATCTTGAAGTTCTGGTGCCTTCTGTATATTTGAGAAAGAGCTCTAGAGCCACATGCTTTGCTCATTATTTCTTGCCACACTGCTAAAGGCACCACCTAGAACGATAAAGCCAGGGTATTTATTTCATTTCTGTTGCTGTGATGAAATTCCTTGATTAAATACTCAAGTGAAAGGGGAGCTTATTTCAACGTACAAGTCCAGGCTACAGCTGATCATTGTAGGGGAAGTTCAGGAAGAAATATCAAAGAGCTAGCCACTCACATCCACGGTCAAGAGAGGAAGAAATACAGTTGGCTTGCTGACTTTCAGCTTAATTTCTCCATTGTAGTATAGGGCAGGACCATCTTTCTAGAAAATGGTAACACCGGCCATAGGCTTGTTAGTCACACATAAACTTAAAGGACAACCCCCTATAGACATACCCACAGGTCAACCCCACGTGGACAATGCTCCGTTTGTATTCTCTTCCTAGGCCATTCTAGGCTGCATCAAGTTGACAAGTAGAGCTCACCATCATACCAGGGAAGACCACTGGTCCTACACCTGTGGTTTGAATTAGGTAAATGGACAAAAGTAAAGTTCAGAACCATTGATTCAATCAGTCTTTAGGGTACTTGAGTCGTGACTGGTCCTTTTTCCACCAATACCTAAGGAGAAATGATGACATGATTTCTTTTTAAATTTTTATTATTTTTTAATTAGCTATAAAATAGTGGACTTCATTGCAACATCTTCATTCAAACATACACATCCTAAGGTTTGCTCATAGAGCCCCCACCTTCCATATAATCTCCTTCCCGTAGTCTCTCCCTCCTCTCAGTGCACTCCTCTCTGTGTCGAAGCAATGTAGTCCAAAATCTGTGCACAGCAGAAATCCTGTGATATTTTATTTTTCCTAAAATCAGATTATGCTTCCTCATTTTGGTGACCATCCTCCCTACTTTCTTGATTCTGCACAGAAGATGAAATATTGGATATTTATCTTTCTAAAAATCTGGCTTAATGTTTTAAACATGATGTGCAGATGCATTGATTTTTTTATATAAATAAAATTAATGTTTTATTTTTAATTTGTGCTCTCTCTCTCTCTCTCTCTCTGTGTGTGTGTGTGTGTGTGTGTGCGTGTGTGTGTGTGTGTGTGTGTGTGTGTGTGTGTCTGTGTATATACACCCAAGTGCAGGCACACATGAAGGCTAGGGGCTTCAAATTTCATTGGCGATGGAGTTTCACCAGAAGGCTTTAAGCTGCCTGACATGGATGCTAGAAACTGAACTTTGAACTCTGTCCTTTCACAGAAGCAGCATGTGCTTTTAACCTGTGCATCCATCTCTCTGCTTATTTATTTATTTATTTATTTATTTATTTATTGATGAACAAAGTTCCATTGTGTGTGTGTATATGCTATAATTTCTTTATACAATAATTTGTTGATGGATTTCTAAATGCTTTCTATGACTTGCCATGACTCCAGCAGCAGGTTTTGAATATGAAACTATTGCTGTGAAAAGATGACTTAGAGTCTTTTGTGCATATTCTCAAGATATTGTTTAATCATTTGAAAGTACTTTTTTAGCTTTTTAAAAGTTCTTACTTATTTGCATAGTAGCTGAAAGAGTTACATAAACAGAGTATATAAATATTCCTCTTTGCTCATATCTTTACCAGCAAATCTTCTTCTTCTTCTCCTTCTCCTTCTTCTTCTTCTTCTTCTTCTTCTTCTTCTTTTTCTTCTTCTTTTTCTTCTTCTTCTTCTTCTTCTTCTTCTTCTTCTTCTTCTTCTTCTTCTTCTTCTTCTTCTTCTTCTTCTTCTGATAGGCTTCTTGACTCAGGTAAAATAGAACCCCAGTATAGTTTTGATTTGCATTTTAAAGGATAAATATACTAACAGTTTTTCACAATATTTATTGACTATTTGTAGTTTTTTTTTTTTTTTTTTTGGAAATTCTGGTTAACTTATTTTCCTACTAACTAACTCATTCAGTGATTTTTTGGTTAGTTTTGAAGTTCTTTATAGATTGTAAATATTAATCCTGATATAGATATATCGATGGTATAGATATTTCCCCTTTGTAGACTGTCTTTTTGTTCTGATTATTTACTTTCTTGGGCAAAAGTTTTTAATGCTACACAATTCCATTGTCAGGTTGACAATGAAGGTTAATCACCTTCCTCTTTCCCTTTCTTCCTCTCTTTCTCTCTCCTGCCTCTGGTTGTGTGGGTATGATAGTACCATTCCACATGTTCTCCACACCACATTTGGCTGTTTTGACTCTGCATGCTTTATAAGTGACTGTGTTTTCAGGGTAGCAAACTTTATGCAGATGCATCTACTTAGAAGATTTAGTTAGCTGAATGCACTGTGTGTGTCAGATACTTCAGGCAAAAATGTCTACTGATAATTATAATCTCCATTTGCATAATCTACTTTTATGATTAAGAAAATCATCCTTACTTCTGGGTAAGATGTGGATTAGAAGCTGCTTCCATGTGATACAGAGAAGTGAGGGTAACAAAAATAGATACTTTACCAAGAGGAAGGACATTGGAAGTCACAGCGGAGAAACAGGACAACTGGGCAGTAAGTAGTCAGGGCTCCAGTTGCACAGCTCCCTAGAGCCAGGAGGAGAAAAAGTTTCAACAGAAATATGGGTGAACCTGGTAGGAAAAAGATCGCCAATCCCAACAGGATAAACCACCATTCTTAAAAGCCCAACTCCAGTTCAGGGATTGGGGAGATAGTGCCTTGTCTGGAGTGATGGAGCCATTTGTTCATTACCATGTCTCGAAGACAGATGGCATCTTACAGGGAGCCTGTTGCTAAAAATCTAGCTAGCATGAGGATCTGAGCACAAGGAATAGTGGCGAGTCCACAGTCTCTTGAGCACCAACACTGAGAGGTAACCATGGTGTAGGAGGGCACACAGTGATCCCCTGGAAAGTTTAAGTGTCAGGACGTTTGTACACAGTGAGGTGAGGTAGCCCCCACTTTCAATGGTTAGGAGGTGATGGTAAATGAGAATAACTTTGGAAGTCTGATGGCCCCAAGTCTGGTGTTAGCAGGTGGATCAACCTTTGAAGTCCTGTATGCATTGTCGAGTTCACTGCTAGAGAGTTCTGTTATTGCAGCTGATGACCCAGCATTTGCAGCCTCATTCCTCCATCAGGATATTTAAAATGCAGCGCGTTGCAGGAGTATAGAATAGAATGATAGATGGGCAAAGTTTGTTAACACACCTTACCCACATCATATGTGGGATGGACCTCTGGCAAAAACCTCAGGCAGTACAAACATGGAAGCCTCCAGACTATAAGAGTGTCTTCCCAGGCTGCAGGCTGAAAGCTGTGTGTTTCTAGAAAAGGCTATGGTACATGAATGAAGCTACAGAAGTTCAGGCTGTTCTGACAGACACCTGACACTTATCTAATACAGGCTCAGCCTCAGAGAAAGGAAGGGAAAGAAAATAATCTATAAATTCATTTCACTCATCTCCCATCCAACTGACAGACTCAACTTTAGAGGATCAAGAAAAACAGTGGCCTAAAACTTCTCTTTATTCCCAACAGTTCCCCATTCTTCCTCTTAAAGATGCTTCTAAGAGATGTTTTTTAAAGAGATTAACTTATATATTTATGCATTGTGTATTTTGTCTGCATGTATGTATGTGCACTATGAGTGTGTCTGGTGCCCGCAGAGGATGGAAGAGGGCATTTAAGCATTACTCTCTTCTTTGTAACATTTCCCATAGCTTTTGTTTAACTTACCTTCCCTTGTGTATCCCCCTTTTTGTTTCCCCTTCTGATATTTCACTTGTTTTCTATTTACACTTATGTCTTAAACCATTTCCAATTGGTTTTGTAGCATATTTAAAACTATCTTGCCATATTTTCTACTATGGACCCTGGTAGATAATAGTGGTTTTTAATCACTTTGAAGTGAACTCCTATATTTTGTTCAGTATGGTGCTGCTGTTACAGACACTGATGTTCCCTTTTCACTGCACTAGGAAACAAACCCAGAAGCATGGGATGAACATTAGAATAAAACCAGAAGACACCACAACAAACATGTATCATTTTTTTGGTTTTGTTTTGCCTTTTTGAAATAAAGTCTCTCTACATAGCCTTGGCTGTCTTGGAACTCACTTTGTAGACCAGGCTGGCCTTGAACTCATAGAGCTCTGCCTTCCTTTGCTCCCAAGAGCTGAGATTAAAAGTGTGTGTATGCCACCATACTGGGTTCACATGTATCATTTGTTACACAGAAGCAAGACAAAGCAAGGCAATACAATGGCAAACCTAAAAAAATCATAACTCCTCAATTGCTGACCACAAAGATTCTGAAATGGTTAAATGCTAAATAAAGAACTTAAAGCTTTGTATGTAAAAATTTCACAGATGATGATGATGATGATGATGATGATGATGATGATGATGATAATAATAATAATAATAATAATAATAATAACAGATAAATGAACCAAGGATTCAAAGACCCAGAAAAGAAAGTCAGCTGCAAAGATGAAAAAGTTAATGTGGTGAGAACATCAGCAAAAGCACTGGAATTCTGAAGAAAGAAATTCCCAAAGGAACTTGAACTGAAACAGTGAGTCAAAATAAGCTCAGTAGCTTATCAGACTACAGTGGAACAAAACTGAAAATCAATACAAATCATAGCAATAGAAATCATACAAATACATAGAGATTGAATGATGAGTACATTCTAATAAGTTATTAAAGAAATTAGAGAGGAAAATTTAAAATTCCCAGAATCAAATGAAAATGAAACCACAACTTACAAGAACCCTTGGTGTTTATCAAAGATAACTCTAAAAGGAGAGTTTAGAGCTATGAGTGCTTAATAGTAAAGCCATAAGGAGACATCAAATAGGTAACATTATGGTATACCTCAAGACAGAAGGACAAGAACAAGCCAATTCAAAATTCTTCCAGACCTTTAAGGAAGAGCTAACACCAGTGCTCTGAGAACCATTCTGAAAACAGAAAGAGAATTACTAAACTAATTCTGTGAAGCTGGAATTCAGCAAAATAGATTAAGTACACACAAAAAATTTACATAACTGGAGTTCAGAATGTAACTCGGTGATAGAAGGCTTTGCTGATCAGAAAAAAAAATACATTTAATTTTATGGCATTTATGTTTTCAAGGAAAATGTTCATGTCTTCTTTCAAACCTTTCAGTGGGATGGCCAGACTCAGCCACATTTTGAGTTCTTGGGCAGCCTAGGCTGTATAGTGAGACCATGGCTCTCAAAACAAACAAAACTCAAAAAACTCATTAAAACACAATGGTAGATCACAGGGATACAAGATTGGTTCAATATACAAATCAGTAAGTAAAATATAGCAATAAACAGATCTAAAGGCAGCTATCAAATGACTGTTTCAGTAGCAGGAAAAGCTCTTGACAATGCTCATCATGATAAAAAGCCCTGAAGAAACAAGGAATAGACATTGCTTAAATGTTTTTTTAAACATATCTAATTTTATTAGTGAACTATAGCTAAATTATTCATCATATTTTTTCTAATTTTTACTTTAGATAATGCTTGATAACATTTTCCTTTGTCCCTTTGTTCATTCAGAAATAATTTTTATTGAAGTCTTTAAAACAATCGTGTGTGTGTGTGTGTGTGTGTGTGTGTGTGTGTGTGTGTGTATGTTGTTACATGTAAGTGTGAGTAAAGATGTGCCACAGTACGGTTGTAGAGCTCAGAGGGCAACCTTAGGTACTGGTCCTCAATTTCCACCTTGTTTGAACCTGGTCACTTTGATGGTTGCTGCTATGTGACTGGCTAGCTGGCCTAGGCATTTCCTGTCTCTTCTAGGGTGCTTGGAGTTCGAGATTCACTACAGCATTTAGTTTTTACATACGTTGTGGGCATTCAACCTCATGCTTGTATGACAAGTGCTTTACCCACTGACCCACATCAGGCAGCTCTCAAAAGCCTTTTCCTTTGTTAGGCTCCTAGGTTAATAACTATGTTGAGCCTTGGAATACATATGAAAGACAGCACATAAAAAAAATAATTGTGATAAAGTCTTACACATATCGGTGTAAATCTGTGTTTTCACTTCTGTTAGTTAAGGTTATATTACATAGGACTTCTTGGCCAATATTCAAAGGCATTCTGAAGCCTATAGATAGTATTGCCTGACAGATTTCTAGGTTGAGCCTATCAATTTATAAATACACTGGCAATGTATCATTGTTAAACTTCTTACCACTATCAGAATATTATTCATGTTGTATAAGTGTTTGCCTATTTGATAGGCAAAAAGTATATCTCATAATTCATTTCTCATGTCCTTGATTACTGTTGGTTAAACATGTTTTCATGTTAATCAGATTTTTCTCTTCTTTTCTTTTGGGAACTTTTGTGAATATCTCTTTCCCTTGCATATTCTCTTACTGAAGGGTTGTTATTGTTCTTATCAATATGTATAGTCTTTTTATACTGTAAGGTTATTTACCTTTTGTGATATAATTTAGTAAGTATTCACTCTCAATTTGTATGTCCTTCAATTTTGTTTGTATTTTTACATCCTTTATAAAATTTTAATAGTTAATTTAATATTTAATTTTGTGATGTATCCACACTTAGAATTTTATATTATTTTACCAACATTAGGTTGAAGGATCTACTTTTGTAATTAGCTATCATATTCACTTTTTTTTCAGTTATAAAACCACTGTGCTCAGAGAGGCCGTTATAAGATAAAGGGAACTCCCTTGTAAGTTAGTAGGATGTAGGGTTTATTGATGGACTCAGTTCTAGACTGAGTCTAGATAGTTATTAGGATCTCAGGAGACTAGCAACCTGCTTCTTTTAGCATCTTCCTTTTGTGCAATCTTGTTTATTTGTGGGCACCAGACTCTTCTATAGTTTTGGTTTCTCTGTTTCCTTTACAGTCCTAACTATAATCTTCCTCTTTCTTTGCATGTGCTTAATTTTAGATGCCTCTGCTAATCAGTTACAGTTCTCCATGATTCGTTGTTCAGATTTCAGAGCATAACTTTGTTACCTGTACATAACAAGTCTCAGTATGGATTCATAGCCAATATATGTACGGATTTTCAGTACTTCTTCTAGGGGCTCCCCTTTGACTAGTAAGCTAGATCAAATAGGGAAGAGGTGATAGCAATGCCAGTTGATGCTGGTGGTAGGCTGAATGCTGCCTTTGAGAATGGACTGTGCATGGGTATTGGAAGCCCTGTGATGAACATCACTATAAAACACTGTTGTCTATAAAAATGCAGTGGATAATTCAGTACATCATGGTGCTAACATGTTCTACTGCCTGCCAGCTCTATATCCTTACCTAAATGTCTTAACATTTATTAAATCAAAGTTGGATCATCTACAATGTGTTTTATAATTTAAAAAAATCTGTGAGATGGCTCAGTGGGCAAAAATGCTTATCATACAACACTGATGACCTGAGTTCAATGCCTGGAGCCTAGACCTGGAAGAGAGAAATAGATATTGTAAGTTGAACTCTGACCTTCATGTACATGTCATGGTATTTACACACACACACACACACACACACACACACACACACACACTACATAAAAATACACTCAAATACCAGAGTAGCTCTAATTCTTTTTATGCAATCTTTGAATGCTTTACAAAAGTAAAATGTCCCTTCTGCTTTGTAAATGTGACCTTGATGAGCACACAGGAATACTGTTATACTTATCTGTGAATTGAAGGAAGCAACACATTTCCAACATGAGTGCTGATGGAGTTTAAAAGGACTGATCCATAAGATCAAATATGCAGCACACATAGTCCTTGGTTAGAAGGTAGTTAATGATGGTGAGGAAAAGGAAATTTGTCATTTTAATATAAAAACAAACTAATGCTAAATCTTGCTAAAATCCCGAAGAGAGCAAACTGCACAAAATGCCCCTCAAACTACCAAACCCAACAGTTAAAAATCATTAACATCAGCAGAAAACTGTTCAATGATTCATCTGTTATTTGGGGGTGGGGGCAGTAATTAATGCTAGCTGGCTGAAAAGCCGTCCCCAAATCTTAGTAACTTCGAAGCATAGTTGTTTATTTCTGGATTGTACTACAGGATGGAAACCTGAGCTGTGGCCAGGCATGATTATGAGTGATGAATCCTGGTTTCTAGCATCTGCAGACAGTGCTATCGTGCCTTCTTCCCTCTTGTGCACTGGCTCCTCGGCTTTTAGCTGGCCAGAAGTACAGCAGAAAGAAGGGGCACAGGATAGTCCTTTCTCATCCTTTGTCAGAGCCCATTTGGACCTACCATGATCCCAGGAGAGACTGTGAGATGTAGTCTTGCAAATTACTCACCGTTAACTACGGCGGCAGGAGGGGCAGGCAAGAGCTTATACAAAGGGAAGTTTCTATCTTAAGACTCTAATGGTAATAATGCCATTGTCAACAACAGTCTTGTTTCCTAGTAGCTAAAAATAAATTTTCATATAAAAACAAAACCAAGGTAGTTTTGAAATTTTCTTATTAATATAGACAAAGTATTAATAAAGTTTACAACAACAAATGACTGCATTTAGCAGTAAATTTGGGTGATTATTTTTTTCTCTCAAAGCCAATTTTTCATAAAATCTTTACAGCTAAATTTTCAACTTCAGGGGAAATAAATGTTTACCAATGACTCAGAAGATCATTCATAATTTCTACATAATATTACTTCATGTGTATTTTGTTGTTGTTGGTAGCAGAACATTTAACATAAGGTCTATTTAGCAGAGGTTATCTAACTCACCACCCCTCTGCCTAGGCCTCCTGAGTTACATGTACATACCACCACACTTAGCTTTATTGTGAATGCAGGTGCTAATTACCTCTAATTTCACATAGGAAAACTAAAAGAAATGCTACTTGTTTTATCTTCCGGTTTCATTAAAATCACCACTTAAAATGTTTTAACTGATTCACAAGGCTGTCTTTCTCTTTTTCATTCACTCCTATCCACAATAGAATCCTCTTTCCCTTCCCTTTGTTTTAGTCCGCCTTTTCTTAAGAGAAGAAGCCACTCTTGCACCACCTAGGGAACCTTGCTGTTTGAGTATGCATTAATTTGTGAGACACTGTCTCTCACTGAGCCTGGGGCTCACTGATTGGGAAGATTAGTGGCTAGTGAGGCCTAGAGGCCCCTTCTGCCTCTGCTTCCACGGGACTTGGGTTCCAGCCGCATGCCACCACACCAAGCTTCACACAGGAGTGCTAGGGAGCTGAACTTAGTTCTTGTGCTTGCTTGTGTAGCAAGCCCTTTACTGACTGAGCTGCACCCCGACATCCTCAGCAGCGTTTTGAGTGTACGGACCTAGTATTTCTCTTTCTCTTACAATGTTGAGGTCTTCAGCATTTCCACTGACTTTTCCCTTTCATTTCTTATAATTGCAATTTGATGGTCTCTCTTCCTTGCACAAGGGCCATGTTAATCTTCTCTGTATCATTCTAACTTTAGTATGTGTGCCTAAGCATGCACGATGATCTCTTTCTCTCCTTTCTTTGCCACTTTGGTTAGAAGTTTTTAAATATTATTGATTTTTCAAAAGAATAGAATTTGTTTTCACTATTTTTTCTAATTTCTATGCTATATTGTTTATTTCATCCTAGTGAATATATGGTTTTTGCCATCATCTGAAATAGTTTCAAGTGTAATTGATTACTTTTCCCTCTGTGAACATGTTCTTAATTTCTTAAGCCTATTGTGATCATTTCTATTTTTTAAATCTTTTTTTTTTATAATCGTGTTAACTCTCACAATAGAGAATGTAATTTCACCAGCTGATTCTTACAGTTTAGGCTATCCTTGTTTCTGATATTTTGACTTTACTAGCAGTTATGCAGTAACTTGGAATATTCATTAGTCCTGATTAGAAGATCCAGCTTCGTCTGTGCACGTAAAAATAGTATTGCTGCATTGAATACAGGAGTGATTCTGAATACATTCAGATATATCCTGCTGTGTTGTGTTAACAAAGGAAGGAAAATATTGCTAAAATTCTACTGATTAGAAATTATTCTGATTTTTATAGTCTTGGTTTCTGGCTGACTGATTTCATTCAAATTCCTTGGCTTTTCTAATGTCAGTAGTTTTGAGCAGGCAGGTAATGTTCCTTGGCTTCAAATGCTTGACAAAGACTTTTCCTCCATTGGAAAGCACAGAAACAGCATCTTGCACCTCTTTGTCAGTTTACACAACAATTAAAAAAAAAAAAAAACACACAAGCATGTTATAGAAGAAGAGCAGAAAGCCAGTTTTTCCACCAGCTTAGTTATAAATATGGTTTATCAATAGTCTTCCTTTAAGTTGTCTTCATTTTGTCATAATAAACCACCAACAACTCCAAAGAATGTTGAAATTAAAATATATTTAAGGAATCATGGTTGTTATGGATACTGGTAAGTACCCTACACTGTGGAATGCTGCATCCCTATGGGATTACACATCCATATTTATCAACTTTTAACTCAATTAAGACCTTATTAGGGGGAAATATTTTGAAATTTGCATTAACATGAGTGGCACAATTCTAGATATTATAGTCAGATAATCAGATAGCACATCCTAAAGAAATAATTTTGGAATGAACTTTTGATGACAGAAAACATCAATGTTAAATTAGTAAAGTTTTATATCAGTCAGCAAGTTACTAGTTTTTCCTTCTTTGTTTAAATAATGAATGTGTTCATTATTTACAACAGTCATACAATAGTTAACCATCTACTAAATGCAAAGCATTGCTTATCTTGTACATAGGAAGACCATACCAGTAAGACACATGTGCCTACTCTATTTGTATAATGTGTACAAATAATTAAGGATGGGCATATGATAAAATTCTAATTATCCATTAAATGATTTTACAGACTGATACTTGCTAATGTGGGACGTATACACCATATGTTCTTAAGTGAAAAGCAGCCAGGTTTAAGTTAATGTGTAAAATGTATAATTAAAAAAATATGCTTCAAAAATTGGAAGGATACATGTAATGTTTATAATAATTAGTTCTGCTGGTGGTATTCTATGTGATTTTTTTCTGTGACTTGTTTTCTACATTCTCATGGTTTCTGTTTTAATCACATAACATATTTGTAAGTAAACAGGTATGATACATAAGGAAGAAAGTCCTATGTAGTCCTTGAAAAGACATGGGTTAAATAGTAGACATTATAAAGCTCTGGAGCTACTGACCTATTCAGGAAGATAATCTACTAAGTAGTTGCTGTTTCAGTCTCTGGGATGCACTGATACATTCCCTAGTTTCATGAAGTCTCTTAATTGTTCTTAAGTCTTTGTATAATGTCTAGAAGTGGTATATATTTGTTTGTTATCTGAGAGGCCAGTTTCCTGTAATTGCAGAATGTTTTGAAGGGTACAATTGAAATGAAAGATCTTGTCTTCCTTTAAATGTCATCAGGGAAAATCTGAAATGTATCAGAACTAGAAGAAAAGATTCAACTGGGGAATTAGAAAAATAGACCAATGGCAATTTTTAAAATTTTTGTATTATGAAGAAAAGAGACAAAGGAAGCTCAGAAATGTCACCATTTTAAACATTTGTTGTTAATGGTGAAAAGCCTTCATTTGTATATGCATTTATCTTCCCTGAAATAGACAGTTCCAGAGTCTTTACATTTTTAGTACAAGAAGCTCTGAACCCTTGGTTTGCTCTGGAATATATTATAACTTGGGTTGGTGCAGACACTAGAGCAGAAGTATCTATTGTTGTCCACTTTGTGGTACTCAGGGCAATAATACCATTGATTATTCAATGGCCACAGACAGGCAGGGGCAATAAATAAAGGGATGGTGACTGTGTTGTTTAGCAATTTACTCTGAGATAAAGCATTTCATTATGAAGGGCAGCTCATTAAAACAAGGATATTCAAAAACAGTGGTTTCAATCTTCCTAATGCTGTGACTCTTTTTTTAAATTATTTTATTTTTGTACAGATACATTTATATTATTACACATATATACAATATATTACCTATGGCAAGAAGAACCATGACACAATCAGGAATTATATAAATGTTACATTCTTAGTGTTTTGGCTATTTGTATTTGACAGCCTTGAAGACGACATCTTTCCTATCTTGGTGCATCTAAATTTCTGAACATAAATCAATCTCCATCACATATTGTCATTATCAACGTAGAACACCTATCTAGTCCTAAAAACATCTTAACTCCTAAACAACTAAGCTTCATTGTAAAACTAAGCTACTTTGTCTTCAACTCCCTCAGAGAGTTGAGAAGGAGTAAGCTTGCTTATCTGAGTATGCCAGGAGTGCAGGTTAGTAGCTTTCTAAACGAAAAGATGACAGACACTTTTCTACCTGAATAGTCACCCAACACTCTCTATAACATTGAAGCATCTTCTTCAGCCTTCTGGCCCAATATATCTGACAGACATATTTGTGAGGCAGGAACTATTGAGGACTTGCTTACCCTGTCTTGGCAGAGTTTGGCCGTCAACTCTACCTGCATCCAAGCTTGCCCCTTGCTTTTTTTTTTTTTTTTTTTTTTTTTTTTTTTTTTTGGCAGAATTCTGTCTGTGGTAGAAATTAGGACCTTTTACCCAGTGGGTGGTTTGCCACATTTGAAGCCATCTCCATAAGGAGGTTCTTTGATGCTCATATCTTCTTTGAGGTAGGCTGAGTCTTGCCAGGAGTTAACCTATCTCATTGTCAATGAATCTCTAAAGTAATTAAAAAAAACTTTTTAAAATGCCATATTCTGCATGTCTCTGGGGTTTTTGAAGACTTTGTCTTTCTATAGAGTCATATCTATCTGCTGTATCTAAGATGTATATTTTTGTGATAAAAGTAGACTAGCAATTGACATGACCATGATTTAATCTACTAACACTTAATTTGTACAACTTATTTCTCCTAAACAGCTTGATAGAACTTTCAAAGCGTTGGAAGTAAACCTTGTGTCATAATTGAGTTATATGGGTACAGTAACTCAGAGTAGAAACACATGAGTCTTAATATAGTTCTTCATGTGGTGGTGACCCCCAACTATATAATTATTTTGTTGTTACTTCATAACTATAAATTTGCCATTGTTATGACTCATAATGTAAATATCTGACATACTACCTCGAAAGAGGTTGCAACCTACAGGTTGAGAACCACTGTTCTAAAAGGAGGTGAAACATTCCATCCTGTAGAAAAAGCTCACTAAAACTCAGAAACTAAACAACTCATTAGCTTCAACAAGTTCCTAAAACTAACCAGATGTATTAGACGGTCTTCTCAAGCATCTATAAATAGTAAGGACTGATGATATTCTCAGACCAACCGAGCTGCATGGAAAAGAGCCTTCAAACAACTGAACTGCCTGTAGGTTGTGCAGTGCACTCCTGATTTTCAGCTTTAATGAGCTGTCACCTATATTGGGGTATAGTTTTGGTGAGTCATTGCTGCTCCTCTAAGTAAACCTGTACCCATACTCCTATGAGAAACCCTAATAAACTCATTGGCTTGCAAAGTTGCACTTTGGGATATGCTGAATTTGTTCTGTTGTCAGTTCTGTATTTGGGGTTAGTAGATATTTGTTCACCTCTCCTGAGGAATACTGCCATAAAGGTGTGTTCTTTTGGTGAAAGAGTAGAGAACTTTTAAGCCTTAATAAAGAAAATTAATTTTCACAGAACAGCAAGAGATATTGCTATATCATCTTACCTCCATTACCACACCCTAGTTCATTTTTTTAATACTTACTTATTCACTTTACATCCTGAACATAGCCCCCTCCCTCCGCTTCTCCCAGTCCAACCTTCCCTCCCTTCTCCCCTCTTCCCCATCTTCTATTCCTTCAAAAAGGGGAGCAACCTTCCCCCCCCCCCCAATTTTATCAAGTCCCATCACAACTAAGGATATTGTCTTCTCCTGTGTCCTGGAGAGGTAGCCCCACCAGAGGGAGTAATCAAATAGCAGGCTTCAGAGTCCATGTCAGAGACAGCCTCTGCTCTCTTTACTAGGGGTCCCCCATGATGCCTGACCTGCCCACCTGCTACATCTGTGCAGGAGGCCTAGGTCCAGTCTATGCATAGTCCTTGCTTGATGCTTCAGTCTCTGCAAGCCCCTGTGGGCCCTGGTTAGTTGGCTTTCTTGTGGACATCCTATTACCTCCAGATCCATCTATGTATGCCCCAACTTTTCTACAGGAGTACCTACACTTCACCCAAGTTTTAGCTTTCAGTCTCCACATCTGTTTGGATCTGCTGTGGCGTGTAGTCCTTCAGAGGACAGCTATGCTAGACTCTGGTCTATGAGCATAGTAGAGTATTGTTAATACTGTCAGGTATTGGCTCTCTCCCATGGGGTAGGTCTCAGGTTTGGCAGGCATTGGTTGGGCATTCCCTCAATCTCTGCTCTATCTGCTCTATCTTTATCCCTACAGATGTTGTAGGCAGGGTAAATTTTGTGTTGAAGATTTGTTTTGATTTTTTCAGATGACTAAAGATGCTGAACATTTCTTTAAGTATTTCTCAGCCATTCGATATTCCTGTGTTGAGAATTCTGTGTTTAGCTCTGAACCTCATTTTTTAAATTGGGTTATTTGGTTTGGTGGTGTTCAACTTCTTAAGTTCTTTATATATTTTGGATATTCATCATTTTTCAAATAAGCATATCTTTAAGTATTTCTCAGCCATTCAATGTTTCTCTTGAGAATTCTCTGTTTAGCTCTGCATCCCATTTTCTAATTGAGTTACTTGGTTTGGCGGTGTTTAATTTCTAGAGTTTTTAAAAATATATTTTGGATGTTAGCCCTTTGACAGACGTAGGGTTGGTGGAGAGCTTTTCCCAGTCTCTAGACTGTTATTCTGTTCTGTTGACAATGACCTTTTCCTTACAGAAGCTTTTCAGTTTCATGAGGTCCCAATTATTAACTGTTGATCTTAGAGCCTGAGCTATTGGTGTTCTTTTCAGGAACTAGTCTCCTGTGCCAATGAGTTCAAGGCTCTTCCCCGCTTTTTCTTCTAATAGATTTAGTTTGTCTAGTTTTATGTTGAGGTCTTTAATCCACTTTGACTTTAGTTTTGTGTGAGAGGAGTACTGAATTTTTAGAATTTAATCTTGTATCCAGCTACTTTTCTGAATGTGTTTATCAGCTATAGGAGTTCTCTGGTCGAATTTTGGGGGTCATTTCTGTATACTATCATATCATCTACAAATAGCAATAATCTGACGTCTTCCTTTCCAGTGTGTATCCCCTTGATCTCCTTTTGTTATTTTATTGCTCTAGCTAGAACTTCAAGTACTATGTTCAAGAAACATGGCAAGAGTGGGTAGCATTGTCTAGCCCTGATTGTAGTGGAATTTCTTTGAGTTTCTCTCAATTTAGTTAGATGTTTGCTATCGGCTTGCTGTATATAGCCTTTATTATGTTTAGCTATGTGCCTTGTATCCATGATCTCTCCAAGACTTTAAACACGAACAGATGTTGGATTTTGCTGGGTATAGTAGTCAGGGCAGGCATCTGTGGTCTCTTTGGGTTTGCAAGACCTCTGCAAAGTCCTTCTGGATTTTATCATCTCTGCTGAAAAGTCAGGTGTGATTCTGATAGGTTTGCTATTGTATGTTATTTGGCCCTTTTCCATTGCTGCTTCTAATATTTTTCCTTTGTTCTGTACATTTTGTGTTTTGATTATTATGTGACAGGATGATTTTTTTTTTCTGGTCTACTCTATTTGGTGTCTGTAGGTCTCTTCTCTCTGCAGAGGACCTACAGAGAAAAGATAAACTTTGGGTAGGGACATTTCTGTGATGATCTGGAGACATAGGGCAGAGTAGGCATCTGTGAAGGTATGGGGGTGATTACAGCTTAGATTTATAGTTTAGGGTCCTGGAGACTGAGGAGAACACCCTAATTCATGTCTTAATGCATGAGATTTATTTGTTTAAAACTGTAACTTTATTATTTTTTATTTTATTTTTTTATATCTTTTTTTTATTATTAATTAATTCTTGTTACATCTCAATGTTTATCCCATCCCTTGTATCCTCCCATTCCTCCCCCCCCCCATTTCCCATTATTCCCCTCCCCTATGACTGTTTCTGAGGGGGATTACCTCCCCCTATATATTCTCATAGGGTATCAAGTCTCTTCTTGGCTACTTGCTGTCCTTCCTCTGAGTGCCACAAGGTCTCCCCCTCCAGGGGACATGGTCAAATGTGAGGCACCAGAGTACGTGAGAAAGTCATATCACACTCTCCACTCAACTGTGGAGAATATTCTGACCATTGGCTAGATCTGGGAAGGGTTTAAAGTTTACCTCCTGATGTTCATAGCAGCCTTATTCATAATAGCCAGAACATGGAAACAGCCTAAGTGTCCCTCAGTAGAAGAGTGGATAAAGAAACTGTGGTACATATACACTATGGAATACTACTCAGCTATTAAAAACAAGGAATTCCCGAAATTTGTGGATAAATGGATTGAGCTAGAAATGATCATAATGAGTGAGTTAACCCAGAAGCAGAAAGAATCAAATGGTATATACTCACTTATATCTGCATACTAGCCCAAGGGGCATGTCCCACAAAAGCCTTCATTTACCAGAAAACTGGGACAGAGGGGAAGGCATCCTATTGGGACTCTAAATGAGAGACGCATGGGAGAACAACAAAATAAAAGGATGCAGAGGGTCCTAGAAACCTACAAGTAGAACAATATGATAGGCAGATTTGGGCCCAGGGGTCCTGCTAAAACTGTAACTTTAAATGACCTGTGTGGAAAAGAGTATTAATCATGACAGTTCTGACATCAAAGAAAGCCAATGTAGATGATAACAAGACTCAGAGTCTAAGTCCACCCACCTATGCTCTAATTTGTCCAAAATCTAGCCCAGAATTCATACTACTTTGAATTCTAGTAATGTAATAAAATGGAATTCACTTTTTGGTAGTTTGGCAAACTATAAATCAAATTTGATTTGTGTGAACTTTTAAATACTGTGTTGCTCTGTCCAATGATATGATGTAAACTTACTCATTAGGGAAAATAAATTCTTCATAGTTGCTAATGAGCTGTCTTTATCTTGTTTTGTCTCCAATGCGTGAGTTGACAAAATTTCTGTCAGCATGAGATGGTGAATACAACTGGCTGGGTTGCAGGAGAACTTACCATTCCAGGTTGACACTAAATCCTTTACAACTGCACCTTTTTTCTTCTTTCTTTCTTTCTTTCTTTCTTTCTTTCTTTCTTTCTTTCTTTCTTTCTTTCTCTCATTATTGGCCAGGGATAAGGGGAATGCAGGAAATGTAAGGCTATCTATACAGTTTATGTTTAGACCATGTAGTACTGGTACAGATATCTGATGTGGACCAAGATGACTAACCCTAGACATCCTGAGTGCTAAGAATCAGGAAAAAAGAAAGAGGGTGGAGTGGGGGTGGGGGAAAAAAAGACTTAGAAACCGAAAGTAAACAGTGATATAATCTGCTTCTAAGTATTTTGGCAGACTGCCTCTTTTGTGTGGATTTTGTACAAATATAGTCTTGACCTCAGAGGCAAGTACCTTTACTTTTCCCCCCCCCATTTTCCATTATCCCCTCCCCTATGACTGTTCCTGAGGGGGATTACGTCCCCCTATATATTCTCATAGGGTATCAAGTCTCTTCTTGGCTACTTGCTGTCCTTCCTCTGAGTGCCACCAGGTCTCCCCCTCCAGGGACATGGTCAAATGTGAGGCACCAGAGTATGTGAGAAAGTCGTATCACATTCTCCACTCAACTGTGGAGAATATTCAGACCATTGGCTAGATCTGGGAAGGGGTTTAAAGTTTACCTCCTGTATTGTCCTTGGCGGTGCCTTAGTTTGCGCGGGACCCCTGGGCCCAAATCTGCCTATCATATTGTTCTACTTGTAGATTTCTAGGACCCTCTGGATCCTTTTATTTTGCTGTTCTCCCATGCGTCTCTCATTTAGAGTCCCAATAGGATGCCTTCCCCTCTGTCCCAGTTTCCTGGTAAGTGAAGGCTTTCGTGGGACATGCCCCTTGGGCTAGTATGCGATATAAGTGAGTATACCATTTGATTCTTTCTGCTTCTGGGTTAACTCACTCATTATGATCATTTCTAGCTCAATCCATTTATCCACAAATTTCGGGAATTCCTTGTTTTTAATAGCTGAGTAGTATTCCATAGTGTATATGTACCACAGTTTCTTTATCCACTCTTCTACTGAGGGACACTTAGGCTGTTTCCATGTTCTGGCTATTATGAATAAGGCTGCTATGAAATGGTTGAGCAAATTTTCTTGTTGTGTGCTGGAGCATCTTCTGGGTATATTCCAAGGAGTGGAATAGCTGGGTCTTCAGGAAGCCCTATTCCCATTTTTCTGAGATAGCACCAGATAGATTTCCAAAGTGGCTGTACTAGTTTGCAGTCCCACCAGCAATGAAGGAGTGTTCCTCTCTCCCACATCCTCGCCAGCATGTGGTGTCGCTTGAATTTTTGATCTTAGCCATTCTGATGGGTGTAAGATGGAATCTCAGAGTTGTTTGATTTGCATTTCCCTGATGACTAATTGCCTGTAGGCCTCTGTGAGAACTTGCATGCACTTTGTGTGCTGGTCTACATGTGTGTGGTGTCTACCTGTGTGCAGCTCCTATGTACCAAGGTATGTCTGGGTGCCTGCAGGTATTTGTATGCCTAGTGGCCTGTGTGCTGGTGAATAAAATGTGTCTTCTCTGCCCATGGCTCCTCACAGCATCTTCAACTTCTCAGCCTCCAGTGATTCTCTTTAGTTTTGACATCAGAGTTCAGACCTCACAGGCTCAATAATGATCCAGTCAGTAATGATGCTTTAACAGAATCTTCATGAAATTTGTGGTACTCTGAAGAGATGGTGAAACATAAATGGAGCTAAAGGGGGAAAAAAACCCATGGAATATACTATAAGCCCTGTGTGTCTGACAGAAAAAAATGTAAATGAATGAAGTGGTATGTCTGCTATTAATTGGTAAACATTTAAACTAGAATAGGACTCTTAAGAGAAAGTATTTATGGATTGCTGGATGTCAAGAGTGTGGCTATAGGACTGAGCCAAAATGAGAAAGTGACATAGACCTTAACTCTGAGAATCCTTTGGGTTTACTCTGGGTGTTCACTCAGACCTGCTATTTAAAGGCTGCTCAGTAAATTTTTACTCTAACTCCTTATGACTTTTTAAAAATGAATTTATTTAGATTACATCTCAATTGTTGTCCCTCACTTGTATCCTCCATTCTTCCCTTCCTCCCTCTTTTACCCTATTCCCCTCCCCTAGGTCTGTGACAGAAGCATGTCTCCTCCCCCACAAACTCCTTGTGGCTTTTATCTAACTCTAAAATATCTGGCTAGGACCCAAGGTAGACAAACAGTTTAGGATGTTTTGCTCAAAGAAACATTACAGAAATATCCTGGGTAGACATTCTTTATGCATTAAGAATGACATATGCCACATAGTCTGTTTTAGGTGACATTTGTGATATGTGTACCTGTGTGTATGTGAAAGATAAATAGGTGATGGCTAGCTATAGAGATTTGGGTTGTAAATCTTGACATGAAAACAGGACAGGAGTCTATATTTAAATAAAAGTTGAATAATATTGCCTATGTTTCTACTTGTTCTCCCTACAAAATCAAATAATATATCTATTTATCTGGCCCTAAATATTCCTGGGGTCGAAGTGCATATCCTTTGTCATAGAAGTTTCACACATTGATATGAATATATTTATTTCCTGCTTTTGTGCATTTTTAGTTTACTCTCATTAAACTCCCTCCCTGTGATCTCATCTCTCACACCTAATGGTTCAAGGCTTGGTTCCATGCTTTTTCTAATTCAAACTTTGCCTGAGCTAAGACAGAGTGCTAACAGTCCTCGTTGATTAAGATGACATCGTTTCTAACTCCAGATTTTGTATTCTTCATGTTGGGTTGCGTTTAGTTTATATCTTTCTCCCCATTAGATGCTGAGTTGCAAGAGCACACCTTCTGAATTATGAGTCTTGATAACTCTAGCATCTGGCACTTCAGTCTTACAAATTATTTATTGATTGGCTACCCCGATTAAATGAATTTGTGTTGGCAGAGGAGAAAGCTTCAAAATATTGAAAGGCTGAGAAGGAATTCAAGGAAGACAGGTGAAGGAAAGGCCTTGCTCCAGCCAGGGGCACTTCATTTACTTGACAATTTCCTTTCAGGTTGGCCTTGTGTGGAGGCCATCACCTGGGCTGACCTCTGTGTACCTACAGCCATGCCTTTAGTTTTGGGGAAGGCGAGGGGGAGGGAGGCTGTTATTTGCAAATCCTATGGGAAACTCTGCCTCTCAATTTTGTTAAAAAGACTTTCCTTCAGACCTCCTCTGCTTGATGTAGCCACCTATTATGATGTATCTTCTCTGAAAATTCCCCAGAAGTCTTCACCAAAGTGTTCATTTAATCCTCAAAGAATTTCTTTTTGCAGTGGTCAAACAGATGGTATGGGAGTACTGAAGAGCTAGAAGAAGCACTGTCACAAGGATAAAGGAGAAGGAACTCATTGTAAACTGGTAGGCATCTGAATGTGTGAGATAAGTTACAACAGTTCTTGGTGTTAATGACTATTGGCATCGCACTCCACACTGCCATCACCTTGGGACTACAAAGGTAAATGTTTCAGGGGTGATCTTAAATGGGTGTTAGTGGATATATGAAGCAACACCTGGTACAAAGGATTTGTCCCTGTACAAGGATGCTTCATTTGTAGTTAAAAGAATGGTACCTGAGGTAGAAGCCATTTTAAACCACTGAAGCGAGTGTCACAAATACACTCTAGA
Source organism: Acomys russatus (assembly GCF_903995435.1). NCBI lineage: Eukaryota > Metazoa > Chordata > Mammalia > Rodentia > Muridae > Acomys > Acomys russatus. Next base: position 35,440,730 of record NC_067159.1, read on the forward strand.
CAACTAGAAATGATCATGGGGACTTCTAGGGTTGTCCTTTCCTGGTCATGATACTGTAGAATCAAGGGCCCTGTTGAACATCCCTCTCTGCATAGAGTTACTCCTGTTTGGGATGTGTTGGGTGAGTCCTGGCATACTTCTTTCCTACTTCCTCCTGAGTGATCACTGAATTTTATTATTAAGCTTAGAACTATTTTTTTAGTCGTAACTTGATACCTTTAGTGTTCCTTGGAGATCTATGTAAATAACCACACTTCTCAAAAGCCAGGGACCAAGGAATATACATTTGCCGATGGCACTGTGGAAGTGTTTATGGCCTTGTGTAACACAAGTAGTTCATGGGAGGTCCAACAGCAATATGATTGCAAGAAAGGTAAGAGGAGAGGAGTGGAAAACTGCTTTCCATCTTTTGACAAATTAATGGGTTTGCCCTGTGTCTTTAATGGATATGATTCTGGAGGTTAGATAAAAGTATTGGTATGGTTGATTCCAAGAAATGAATATTAAATGCTGACAACGTTGGGGGAAATCTAACCTAGCCGGCACTCATGAATGAAAAGAAGTAGAAGTAAGGGCATGCGAGGTTGGAAAAGATATTACAAATTGAAATTCTTGATTTTCTTCACATTATTTCATATGGACTCTTACTTATGGCTGGGAAGAAATAAAAATGTGGAGCCAGCCCAGTATCAGTGACAATGGTGGAAAAAAGCAGAATGTCACTCCAACACAGGTAGTTGAGCAAAATGAGCTTCCACACATTTTGTCTGATATCCCAGAACTTCCCATGTCATCATCCTCATTTTCCCTAGAAGTAAGGAGATAAAAAAAAGAGGCCCAAAGGATCAAGGCAGAGGTGCTTATCATGGAAAGGTAAGCACAAAAAAGAGTTAAGAGCTCCACAAGGAGACTATCAAGGTTGGTAGATCTGGACACAGGGGGGCTGGTACAAACTGATATACCAACCAAGGACATTGCAAGCAGAGAACCTAGACCTCCTGTTCAGTTATAGCTGATGGACAGCTCATTCTCCAGATGGAGAAGGGGGCCAGGAGAGTGGGGGAGTGCCTCTGCAATGAACTCTGGTGCCTGAGACTTGAACACTGATTCTTGGTGGTGAGGTCCTGTGGGAACACAGCAGAAGCAGGATGCTGGCTACCCAGATGAGACCTGATAGGTTGTGTGTGGTCAGAAGGCATGGGAGGAAGACCCCACCTGTCAGATCTAGGGGAGGTGATTTAGGGCAGAAGAAGGAGGAAGGGTGGGAACAGAAAGATAAAAGTGAGAGGAGTACAATTGGAATGTAATGGGTACAATATAATTAAAAATAAATAAAAGGTGAAAAAAAAGAAAGGGGTTTATTTCACACTATAAAGTCAGAAAATCTAAAACTTGAAGGGTGTTTGTTTACTTTACATCAGATAACATAGAGATACTTAATATAATTATAACTAAATGCTTAAACAAAGACAGGAAGTATTGCTATTCTTAAAGGATCCGCTGTAGAAAGAATGAGACAAAGCATGATGGTAGAACATATTAAACACATACAGGGTCCTGGCTTTGATCTTCAGCATGACCAAAAAAGTGTTAGAAAACATAAGTGGGAAAAAATATTTGAAAGAAAGACTAAAACAAGCAGTTCAATGGATGGCTTTAAATAGCGTGTAAGCGCAATTAGGTAACAGAATTTGAGAAATAGGGAACAGAATTCAGAAAAACAGTCATCACAATCTTTGAAGCAAAGGGGATGAGAAAAACCAAAAATTGGGAGACATGGAAGATCATGCAACAATCATCCTTTATATTGAAACCTTTCCAGAAAGCTTTAGGAAAACATCCGGGAATGTTGAAGACACAATTACCCCAAACTTCTAAACCTTAAAGATATTTCCTTAAACATTTGAGAGTACAATGGAAATGTTGGTACGGCCAGGCAAAAGAAGGAATGAGATACAAGTGTAATAGAATTTGAAGAGCAATTTTAACTGAAAACTCTAAAGTTGGCACTGACCCCTTTTGTGGAATGCTACATTGTCTATAGAGATCTTTGGACCACTTATGCAGGAATCGAAAGTACCCTGGGAATGTACTCCCTCTTTGAGTAACCCTTGACCAATGCCAACAGATGCAAGACTACAATTGTTCTGTTTCCTTGCCCTGCAAAACTCCCAACTGTTAATTTATTCCAAAGTTTCCATGTAGGAGCTGTCTGCAGGTATGTTCTACAGTTCTTTGAATATTGCCTTAAAGCCTGTTGTTCTCAATAAACCTACTTCCTCCAGCTAGGCCTTAATTCCCACAGTTCCACAAACTCCAGCAACATAAAGAGCTGGAGACCAAATGTTAAGACACACAAGCCTATGAGGTACATCTCACATTCAAATCATAGCAGCTTCTAAGGATCATTTTTGTTAGTACCTGTGACCTACTTCAAGGAATAAAAATACTGTAGTTTGAAATTGCACTTAAGAAGTAACTGTTAATTTTCTCTTACATAGTTAAAGGCTGTCATCGAAATGGATAAAAATATTAGCAAGAAAACCAGACTTTACAATATGTTAGTGCAGACCAAATATTCTGACTTAACTAGTAGTTTCTTTGCTCTTTCATTCATTTTTCAGTGATTTTCCCGTTCCCTGATTCATTCACTATTGAATTGTTTTCATGTATAAGAAGCTACATTTACCTAATGAGTTTTTATTGTTGTTCAGTACAAAGTTTAACCTAGTTTACTGATGTATTGAAAATAATTCAATGACTATTTATTAAAATCTTTGTAAATTACAATTTTTGTGAGTCTTCATTTTTTGCTGTTATTTTGTGACAGTCTTGCTAGGTACTCCATTCTGATCTAGAACTTTCTGTGTGGTTCTGCTGGCCTACAACTTGCTGACTTTCTGTTTCAGTCTTACAAGTGTTGCGATTACAGGTATGTACACTATTGTGCTCTGCGTGTGTGTCTGAATTCTTAAAGAAAAAATTTCAACCTAGAGATTTGGTGATTTACTTCAGTTTGTACAAATAATCCATGGTGCCTTAACACTTGAAGGAAGAATTTATTAGTTCTACTCAAATAACATAAAAATTACTATAGCATATAAGCATATAATTCATTGTAAGTATGACATATATTTATTTTGAGAATATGGTATCAAACAATAGATTTTATAATTTTAAAATATTATTTATTTATAGTGTTTTGTGTGCATGTGCCTGAGTATGCATATGCACCAGATGCCTGGAGGTGGCCTCAGATTTCAGAGGCATTGCATGATCCTGAAGTCAGACTTATTGGCAGTTAGAATCTGTTCCACATGGGTGATGAGAACCAACCCCATGTCCTCTGCAAGCACTCCTAAATACTGAGCCACCTCATCACCACCTAGTACTATGCTACTGTTGCATTATAATGCCCAAATTGTTTCTTTGTATTATGCATACAAATTAAAATATAAACATATTAATAATACATTTAAAAATTAAAGATGATTTGTTTTTGAAGTCTTCTGTCATAGAATCTGTCATTACATTTGATTACAGAATGCTACAGAATTATTCGTGCTGCAGCTTTCGGCTGTATCAATCAGCAACAAATTTTCTCCTAATAATTCCTAATCAGGAGAACAGATATCCCTGTACCCTAGTCAGCTGCAGTTACTTATAAAATGCTCTTTGACTGATTAGTTCAATTTCAAACTGTGGCCAGGAAAGTTTGTCATCAATTATGTCAACATAGCCCAAAATAGTTGGGAAAAATTGCCATAGCACAGTGCATTTAATCTGGGCAGTAATCAAGACAATTACCACATAGCCAGTGCAGAAGAGAAGGAAACAGTGGCACTTTTAAGTGATCACCTGTTTAAAAATCATCTGGGAGCAATTCAAGGTTTTAACATTAGAGGAGACCAGGGTCATCTCATCCCTGTGTAGATGAAAAACTTAAGACTCTATTCTTTTAGTATCCTGAAAATATTTCCATGATTTATTCATTCCAAAGCACACTTACAAATCTGAAATATCATTATGTGGCTTTGTTTAATTTTAAAGCTACCACTAGTTTTAAAATTTTAATAAACAACCGAACAGGTGGCAAAGAGAATACATTAAGGATGCTCACTGTTGAAGAAAAGTATATCAGTGGGAAAAGCCCTTAGTTTAGCAGGAAAACTAAAGAATATGTACAATTTACCAAGTGCATTTGAGTTAAGCATGCTTCGGGTTTTTAATACTAGTCTTAATGCTTGAAATGAATTCATTAAGCACATCCCAAATGAGTAAATTTGTTTAAAATTTTTCCTTTGCAAAATTGATGTCACTTTGGTTTTCATGTATAGTAATATACTACCCATCCCTTGAAAAAGAATTATAACAAGTGTGTTTTCTGATCAAATACATATGTATATTATTAGTTTTTTTATGCTTCAAAATAAATATTATTTTGAGCTGTGGTGTTTGTCAGCTTGGTAAGCTTTAGAATCAGAATGGAAATAGACCTCTGTGCCCGTCTGAGAGGCATTGGCCTTGGAGATAAGAAGACACACCCTAAATCTGCATAGCATCACTACTAGACTGACCAAATAGAAGGGGACAGTGAACTGAGCATCAACTTTCTTTGCTCTGTGTTTGCTGTCTGTGAGTACAACACAACCAGCTGCCTCAAGCTTCTGTCTTGTAACTTCCCAGCCAAAATGGACTGCACTGACCCAAAGTAGCCTCTTTTTTCCTAAGTTGCTTCTATCAGGTATTTTGACCAGTGACAAAGAAATGAACCCATAGACAGAGTTGGTATGGAGAGGTAGGGTCCATGCTGTGATGTACCTGAGCACATGGTTGGCTTTTGCAATTAGATTGTGGGAAGAATGCGGGTAACTTTGGAAATTCTGGCTAGAAAGCTCTAGAATTCTGTAAGCATAGTTTTGCAAGGCATTCTGGGAGATGAGAAAACAAGAATGTAGAGAGAAATGTAGACAGTGACAATTTAGTTTCAAAGAGTGTCAAGGACATCAGGAACAGGGATGGGAACTGTATCAGTTACTTTTCTATTGAAATGATAAAGGACCATGAACAAAAGCAACTTAAGAGCCAGAATTAAGAAATAATTGGCATCATCTTCATGAGTCAAGAACCATTGAGGGCTGAAGATGATGCTACAATGTTATAGAGTTTGGGTAGCAAACTGTCTCTGTCATCTTCTTTTTGGGAAGCTACTAACATGCGCTCTCAGTGTACTCAGATAATCAATTTTATTCCTTCTCAAGTCTCTGATGGAGTTGAAGATCCGATAGTTTAGTTTTACAATGAGGCTTAGTTGTTTAGGGGTTAAGATGTTTTTAGGTCTAGATAGATATTTTAAGTTGATAACGACAAGATGTGATGGGGATTGATTTACATTCAGAAATTTAGATGCACCAAGATAGGGAAGATGTTTTCTTCAAGGCTGTCAAATACAAATAACCAAAACACTGAGAATGTATTATTTATATAACCCTTGATTATGTCATGGTTCTTCTCGCTGCCGGTAGTTTATTGTATATGTGTGTAATAATATAAAGGCATATGTAAAAAATTTAAAAAAATAATAAAAAAGAATAATTGGCTGCTCTGGCAGAGGCTATCTCAGGACAGGACAGCATTCGGGACACAACATTGATACCGCTTACTGCTATCATCCAAGACTACATTAAGAGAGAGCAAAGTGATGAAAAAGTGTGCAGAAAGTGATGAAAAAATATCCAGAGCGGCAAGGACAGGAATTTGAGTGAGTTTTAAGTTCCAGACAAGACAGTTTTGAAAGCAGTTGTAATCATGAAAGAGATTATTTTCATTACAGAGCAATTCAGTGCTCTGCTCTGAGACAACAGGAAAGAGACAGACACATGAGCTCCACTAAAAGTGAACATCTTGGATCATTTTTTACTGGGAAAAGTTACAGAGAACTCATTACTACAGATTAAGGTTTGATCCCTAGGGAAACATGTTCTCTGGCATTAGTAAAAGAATCTTTGGATTAAGTGTATATATGAGCTGGAAACATTCTAAATTTATGTGTACATTCAAATCACTCAAGGATTATTAATATCAATTAAGCTACTGTGTGGTGTCAACCACCATGAATATCTCTGCAGAGAAGCATAAGAAAACATATCTACCCTCCAGCTGCTAGCAGCCAAATGGGGCATGCAGAATGCTAACCAGGCAGACACAACACAATGCTAAACCCCCCATTAAAGGCTATCAGGAAGAGTAAGATAAGAACTTAAGAGTACTTTTCTAGTTCCATCCATTTGCCTGCAAAGTTCATGATGTCATTGTTGTTAATAGCAGAGTAATATTCCATTGTGTAAATGTATTGTATTTTCTTTATCCATTCTCTGGTTGAGGTTGTTTCTAGTTTCTGACTATTATGAATAACGCTGCTATGAACATAGTAGACCAAGAGTCCTTGTGGTGTGGTGGAGCATCTTTTGGTTATATACCCAGGAGTGGTATAGCTGCAACATTATCCTGAGTGAGGGAACCCAGACCCAAAAAGACAAAAATAGTCTGTACTACTCACTTATAAGTGAATATTAGTCATAAAGTACAGGATAACCATGCTACAATCCACAGACTCAAAGAAGATAACTAACAAGGAAGGCCCAAGGGGGGATGCTTGAATCTTACTGAGAAAGGACAATAAAATAGACATTGTGGGTGGATAGATGGAGGGAACTGAGTGAGAGAGGGGATAGAGAAAGGAGCAGGAGAGATTAAGTGTAGGGAGACAGAGGGAGAGAACTAGCAGAAAGAACAGGGGGGGGGCATCTCTGGGAGAATCTAGAAACCTAGGACAATGGAAACTTCTAGGAATCTATGAGGGTGACCATAGCTAAGACTCCTAGCTGAGTTGAACCAGCCAGCCAGAGACCAGAAAGAAGTGGACATGGTGAGACTTTCAGCAGTAAATCTCAGAGGCTGAAAACATCTAGGCCTAGATTAGATTATATGGAGGCTAGAAGCTTCCAGGATAGGGCCTATGTTAGCAGATGGAGGCAGTAAGCCTCTGGAAGAACAATTATTACCTCAGGTAATAAAAGATACTTTTATAAACATCTGAGAGGTTCACCAAGGAGCTAATGGCAACAGATGCAGAGACCTACAGTGAAACATTAGATGGAGCTCAAGGAATCTTGTAGAAGAGGGGGGAAGAAGGATTGAAGAAGCCAGAGAGGTAAAGACCACTACAAGAAAATCTGCAGACCTCATAGGGGCTCATAGAGACTGAGCCATCAACCTAAGAGCACGCATGGGATAGACCCCTACACATATGTAACAGATGTGCAGCTTGGTCTTCATGTGGGACCCCTAGCAGTTAGAGTAGGGTCTGTCTCTGACTCTGTTGCCTACCTGAGATCTCTTTACCTTAACTGGTGCTTTGCCTAGCCTTAATAGAAGAAGTTACACCTAGTTTTAATGCAACATGATATGCCAAGGGGGGGGGTTGATATCAATAGGAAGTCTTCCCTTCTTTGAGGAGAAAGAAAAGGGGAATGGGGAGGTGATGTGAGAGGGAGGGACAGGAGGATAGGAGGGAGAGGAAGCAGTGATTGGGATATAAAGTACATTAATTAATTAATGGAAAAACCAAAGTGCTAATGAAGGCTTCTTAGAGTCTATCTCTAAGGTTTGATATATGAATAAACATTGAATACAAAAAGGGTGAAAGTGTTCCCAATGTACAGAAAGACTCGTACAAAGGTGTAGAAGCACAATTGCTACCATACAGGATAAATGTCAATGCAGTGGATCACCCCGCTGCTCAGTAAAGATAATGGAAGGCCACATGGAGGAAGAGTGTCAGTTACGTTTCTCGTTGCCATGACAACATACCTTACAAAAGTTGCTAAAGAAAAGAGTGGTTTATTTGGCTAATGGCTTGAGGGTGCAGTGCAACATGGTGAGGAGGGCATGTAGTGAAGCCTGAGGCAGCTGATCTTGTGGTCCACATACTCATGAAACAGAGAGCAATAGATGCTCACGCTCAGCCAGCCTTCACTCTTACTCAGTTAGGGTCCCAGGCCATTTCCCACTCCAATTAACCCAGTCTGACTTTGCAGAAATACTCAAAGGTTGGTCTCCTAGGTAACTGAAGATCCTGTTGACAACCAATAGTAACCATCACAGGTAGAAAGAAGAATCAGTCACTTCTATTTTACATCTGTCCTTGCCACTATGGCAAAGTTATCATCAAGACAGAATGAAACGGAGGACATAATCAGATGTGAAGTCCACGAAAAAATAAAAAAATAAAAAGAAGACATAAGACGCCATCTATGCATCTTAAATGCATTCAAGTTTACAGCCATACCTGACTTACATTCAGAGGGGTCCAATGGACTTACAGATGTTATCATGAATGATTGGCAGTAACTGCAGAATCACAGAGGAGCACAGTTTTGTCAGGAGTTGTGATCTGAGTGAATAATCCCCGCTTCTCTCAGAGGGTAAAATGGTTAAGTTCTGGAAACTATTAGATCAGCAATGTTGATCTTTAATACATTCTAGAATAGATTACTCTAACAAGAAATTGAGAGCGCTTAGGAAATAATGGGTCTACCTCCCGGATCCAGTCTAAGTGCACTAAAAGCATTGCTACTAAATTAGCCTTATTTAATTTTCTGTAGGTTGAGTAGCCTGGGAAATTTCAGAAGGTTGAGAGGTAATATTTGTGTCTAGGTAAGGATTTTTATGAAATTACTCACGTGTCCTTGTGGAGAAGGGTAGAAACGGGACCGGCTGATAGAGGCTGGCAGAGTACAGCTGGGCTTGCAATTACTAATTTGATGTTTGCTGACAGGGACACTTCTTCTAGTGTGTCTCATGGCTTTGTCCTCAGCCTTGTTTCAGTTACATTTTATAATCTAATATGGGCGAGGAGACATCAGTCTGGAAAGAGTAAACAGTTACACTGATAGAAACAGAATTCAGAAGAATTTTAGTAGCTAGACCAAAGCATGAAAAATAGACCATTGAGATTAAACAGCAGATATGATCTACTTTTATAATCTGTTATATAATAATATGTTTGGGTTTCAAAAGTTAATATGAAAGAAATAAAAGCAGAATTGGAAACAGAGTTAAGTACAAACTCAAAGTGTACTCTCTCTCTCTCTCTCTCTCTCTCTCTCTCTCTCTCTCTCTCTCTCTCTCTCTCTCTCTCTCTCTCTCTCTCTCTCCAAAAGTCAGCACATAGTAAATGCCTCAATAGAGGACCATGGCCAATATGAATAAAATGCTAATAAGAATGAATGATTTCTAATACATCACAGGGATTGACCATTGGTAAGACTCCCTACTGCTCCATACGAACTCTTTCCCCAACGCCATACCATCTACCTTAATATGGGCAATAAATAATTCATACATGGACCTCATTTGACCTTAACTTCAAGTGGAAACTGTGAGCAGCAAAGGCCAAGGAAACAGGAAAAAAATCCATCTTCCTTTGGACTCTAATTGGTTCAATTAGCCCAGACCTAAGCTTATCAGTGTATGGCATGCCTCTGGTTTTAGGGATTGGTTCAGACGTAGCCAATTGATGTAAATCTCACTGTTTTTCCCCCCAGCAGTTAATGGGAGGCAACCTGCCTCTCTTGCTGAATGAGGCATCAGGCAGCACTAATTGCTGCTGGCAGCCATCCAAGGACTAGGAGGGGAGTCAGTCTGGAGGGAAAGTTAACATAGAGGTAGAGGCAGAGAAGAGCAAACCACAGCCAGAACCCCGACTGAACTGTCTAAATGGCTCTGAGGAGTTTCCAGCCCAACTTTAAGCCAACTTGAGGCTGCTTTCCTCTTACCTTCAGCTGAAAGCCTTTTAAGAGATTCAAGGGCAAACTTCTAATCCAAAGAGTCTTGTCAAAACAAGGGGGCACTACGCCACAGAAGGAAGCAGCTAATGGAAAGCCTCTAAGGACCATGTGAGTTGTTTAGGATGCCTGTCCCAGGGAAGAGGGAATTGTGCAGTGTTTACTGCTTGGTAATTCAAGGCCAAGATTAATGCTGTGGATCTGTGACAAGGCAAATTGTGATTTGATGCAAAACACCAAGAAACACTCTAATTTTTTAAGGCATTGTGTTACAGGCATCTGTTTAGCAACTAGTGGGAGTGCTGAAGCAAAGAATCATGAGTCGTATCTGAAAGTTCTGTGCAGCCCCAGGTTTTGTCATCTCTTAGCATTTACATGTAGGCAAGGTAGCTACTTCCTAAAGAGAGAGGGGCACCAACCTTGCTTTCTCTGTGTGTCCTGAGTGATGTTTGCATGGGCCTGTGCTTCCATCTGAAGGGTGAATGGGACAGATTTAATGGCTTCTCAAACTGCTTCTATCTCTGAAAATATTTTGTTTTGTCTTTTCATTTTTTGCCACACAAAAGAAATCACCAGAACTGCCTTCACCAGGCTCATGGCCTGCTGCTCTTCATAACAATAAAATCTAAAAAATTGGTAATTCAGACACCAGCCTCCCGTACTGTTATTATCACCATTACCCTGAGGAATCTCCTTGGAAAACACTCAGATCTAATGCTGGAGATGCTGTGTGCATATTTCAGACATGGAATCTTCCGCGAGTTATCATCAAAACCTCAGTGACTCAACAAGAATTTATTGAGTACTTACGTTCCAGAGCCTGTGCTCAGCATGGTGATGGCAGAAACCTGACCTGTCTGGCTTTGTCTAACGCACAGAGTAAATCAAGAGATTTCGCACAGGGCATTCTCTGCTTTTCAGGTTTCATAACCCTTTTCTTCGCTTTGCTCTTAATGCTGAATCTAGGCTATGGCCAAGATTCTCAATATAGGAGAAATATGATGGGAAGGGGTAAGCGGTCATTTTGAGTGCCCATTGGATTCTTTTGAGAAACCCAGAAAGATCCTTTAAATTAAAGCTGTAAACCTATTTTGCTCTATGCCCTTATGTAGTGTTCTATAGTACTATTTTTAAAATAGGCACATATTTTTTATTTTAACTTATCTAAATGTGCTCCACTCTGAAGACTAATAATTAGGCAATACAAACTAGGCACTATGGAGTTGGAGAGAAGAAAGAAAACTCAAAGTTGAATGGTTAGGGAGTAGAAGGTGGGAAGGGAGGCAGGAAGGAAGTAGAGGGTAATGGAAGAAGTTGCGTACAGGGAATTCTCAAAGAATTAAGAAGAATACTGTTCTAAAAGAAAATATAAGTTATCAAAATATAACTTACAATCTTCTGGATGTTTAATAAATTCCTGTTGCTTCTCATCACTGTACATATACACAGAAAACATAGGATATAGAAAACATCTTTTGTTACTGGGGCTTTGTCAATGCAGGACCCAAAATTCGTGGGTAAACTTTTGAGCTGCTCTACCTGTGGCATGCCTTGGGAGCATAGAGGGGGTGGGAGAAACAAAGAGGAAGGGATAGGGAAGTTAAAATGAAGAAAATGGCTCTTAGCCTTGAAGGAGAGATTGAAATTTAGTATGTTCAGAAGAATTTTTCTTTAGTGAGACAAAAACAGTGTTTGGGAGGTTCAGAGGCAACAGGAATCCAGATGTCTGTAAGGACAGTGATTGTTTTGGATAAAGGAGTCAGAATTTCATGGGAAAGAATGGCAGGTTTTCAGGGTATGCCTAGAATTTGACATATCTTAAAGCCAAGGGAGTAGTTTACTATTGTGCAAGGTTTGAAGTGAGCAGATTTACACTGTTTTTTGAGCAGAAGGTAACAGAAGTAATGCCTGGGGAGGTAGATTTTACCAGTGAACTACAACAAGAACTGGAGTATCAGAGTCTTGCCAAGAATGCATTATAGAAATCCCCACGAGAATGATGGTGTCAAGATGTAGGTTAAAAGATTAATGGAAGATTTAAAATTGTGTGCGAGACATTTTGAAGAATAAAGAAGTTTGTTAGTACTCTGAGATTCCATCTTACACCCATCAGAATGGCTAAAATCAAACATTCACGTGGCAACACATGCTGGCGAGGATGTGGAGAGAGAGGAACACTCCTTCATTGCTGGTGGGAATGCAAACTAGTACAGCCACTTTGGAAAGCTATCTGGTACTATCACAGAAATATGGGAATAGGGCTTCCTCAAGACCCAGCTATTCCACTCCTTGGAATATACCCAGAAGATGCTCCAGCACACAACAAGAAAATTTGCTCAACCATGTTCATAAAAGCCTTATTCATAATCTCCGGAACATGGAAACAGCCTAAGTGTCCCTCAGTAGTAGAATGGATAAAGAAACTGTGGTACATATACACTATGGAATACTACTCAGCTATTAAAAACAAGGAATTCCCGAAATTTGTGGACAAATGGATTGAACTAGAAATGATCATAATGAGTGAGCTAACCCAGAAGCAGAGAGACTCAAATGGTATATACTTACTTATAACTGGACACTAGCCCAAGTGGCAGGTCCCATGAACGTCTGCACCTACCAGGAAAGTGGGATAGAGGTGAGAACATCCTATTGAGACTCTAGGTGAGAAAAATATAGGGGATAGGGAAGTAGGTGGATCCAGAAGGCCCTAGAAATCTACAAGAGGAACATTATGATGGGTGGATCTGAGCCCAGGGGTTCTGCGTGATCAAAGGCACCAACCAAGGACAAAACGTGCAGTCATCATCAAACCCCTACCCAGATCTAGCCAAGGGACAGAACATTCTCCACAGTTAAGTGGAGACTGGGGACTGACTTTCACAGGATCTCTGGTGCCCCATATTTGGCCATGACCCTTTGTGGGGGAGGCCCAATGGCACTCAGAGAAAGGATAGTGGACTACCAAGAGGAGACTTGATACCCTAGCACCATATTCAGGGGCAGGAGGTCCCCCTCAGTCACAGTCATAGGGAAGAGGATTGGGGTGAAAGTGGGAGGGAGGGAGGAATGGGAGGATGTAGGGGATGGGATAGAAAATGAGATGTAATATGAATTATTTTATTTTTCAATAAAAATGTGTTAAAAAAAAAAGAAGTTTGTTAGTTCATCAGATACAAGTAATTTGCACAGTTTTGTTTGCTTGTTTGGTATGTATTCATTCAGCACCTAGTACCAACTGTGTCAAATTGTCATCTGAGATTCATTTTGCGTGTGTGCATATTTGTGCTATGTGAATATCCCCTCTCTCCTAGTGAATTGTGGCATTCATGTGTTCTTCCTGTGAACAGCAAGCTCTGAGTCTCCAGTCCCACTTTTTGGAAATGAGAAGTAGAAAGGAGAAAAGAGGAAATATTTAACATGAAGATTTCCAGCCAAGCTGACCAAAGTGTCAGCCTTTTGGGCACACTCACCGGTGAGGATGATTGACTTTTGGCAAGGGCTAGTCTTGCATGGTAAACTGTAAAGCTGATGTGAAAATTAAATACCCATCAACACCCTAGCTAGAACTCAACAAATGAGTTCGTTTTAAGAATAGGGTGAGAATTTGAAAGAAATTATCAAAAGTGATATCAAACTGTCCATAAGACAAAATAATAGAATTTTGTTTAATAACCCTTTACATCTTGAAGTGTAAAGGGATATTAGTTTAACTGCTTTTTTTCCTTTTTGTCTTGGGTGGTTTGTGTAAATAGCTTTCTTCTCATCCTATTGGAATGTCATTAGAGACATCAGACATTGGCATGTAGTTTGCCCTCTGTATTATACATGGCCTACTTTGCCTGTGCATTTGGACTATGCATGTGCTTAATAATTTAAATGTTCAATATGCTGCAAAATGTTGAATTCATTTTGCAAATCCAATAAGAAAGTAAAGATGCTACTATCTATTACTTATTTTTGCAATCAATCATGTTGATGAGGGAACAACTACCTTTGGAGAAAATACTACTAAAATATACCATTGGATGGAAAAGTGATACAAGTGGCATTGGGATACTTGAAAACTTTGGGTGTAGATGAATTTGTAAAAATTTTGTCATATATAATTGGACCTCTAAATGGTCCTCAGGAGTAATCATATTGTGTAATACATAACACAATAAAACATCTGGCAGTGAGATAAACTGATCTTTGCTGCAGGAAAAAAAAAAAAAAAAGCAGAATACATGAGCATAACTGTAGTTAGTTTTGAGCTTTAAAGTTGGGAAATGGGCATGGCTTCTTTTCTTTTTTCTTTTTTTAATTTTTATTTTTTATTTAATTGATTTATTCAGATTACAACTAAATTGTTATCCCATCATTTGTATCCTCCCTTTCCTCCCTTCCTCCCGTTTTCACCCTATTCCCCTCCCCTAGGTCTAAGATGAAGGAGGACCTCCTCTCCGACTATATGGTCATAGGCTATCAAGTTTCATCTTGGTAACGTGTTTACTCTTTTTTTGAGTGGGGATGGCTTCTTTTCATGGGGTCTGTGTACTCAGTCAATAAGAGACAAGAATTGTCACCTATGTAGAATTAAATAGGTGATGGAAAATAAGGGATTCTTCATGTCTGTTGAGAGACAAGAAATTGAAATGGTCTTTTTGGACATGCAGAAGAGTTAACTGACCACTAAAATAGAGTTGTAAGGGGCACAGAAAATAGCTTTCATAAATTTAATGACTGTAGCTACATATTTTCTCCGGGATGCTTGCACAAAGTTGAAACTTTAGGTAAAGAGCTAGATTCACTTGGGACTGGAATTATTTTTTTAATTTTTAATTTTATTAATTTATTCAGATTAAAACTCAATTGTTATCCCATCACTTGTATCCTCCCATTCTTCCACCCCCCTGCTTTCACCCTACTCCCCTCCCCTACATCTATGACTAAGGGTGACCTCCTCCCCCTCTATGTGGTCGTAGGCTATCAAGTCTTATCTTGGTAGTCAGCTTATTCTTTCTTTGAGTGCCACCAGGCCTCACCACCAAGGGGAGGTGGTCAAATATGGAGCACCAGAGCTCATGCCAAAGTCAGTCGTTTTGATTTGCATTTCTCTGATGACTAAAGACCTTGAGCTTTTCTTTAAGTGTTTCTCAGACATTCAAAAAACAATCCTATACAATAAAAGATCCTCTGGAGGAATTTTCATACCCGATCTCAAGCTGTACTGTAGAGCAACAGTAATTAAAACAGCATGGTACTAGCACAGCAACAGGCTGGTTGATCAATGGAATCTAATCAAATACCCAGAAATGAATCCACACATATATGGTCTATTGATTTTTGACAAAGAAGCCAACTCTATTCAATGGAAAAAGGATAGCATCTTCAACAAATGGTGCTGGTCTAACTGGATGTCTACATGTAGAAAAATGCAATTGGACCCATATTTGTCACCATGAACAAAACTCAAGTGCAAGTGGATTAAAGACCTCAACATAAAATCAGAGACACTAAATTGGTTAGATGAAAAAGTGGGGAAGAGCCTGGAACACATTGGCACAGGAGACAACTTCCTGAATAGAACACCAACAGCCTAGGCCTTAAGGTCAACAATTAATAAATGGGACCTCATGAGGCTGAGAAGCTTCTGTAAGGCAGGGGACACTGTCAACAGAACAAAGCAATAGCCTACAGACTGGGAAAAGATCTTCACCAACCCTGCATCTGACAAAGGTCTAATATCCAAATATATAAAGAACTCAAGAAATTAAACATCACCAAACCAAAGGACCCAGTTGGGAAATGGGGTTCAGAACTAAACAGGGACTGGAATTCTACGAGGAAAGAAAGACTGGGGAATAAAGGGAAAGGAGCTGCAGTGTATATAAGGGAGTGGGTAGCAGTGAGACACAATGCTCCTTGAAGAATGAAATGCCATGCTGTGGTAGAACAATTAATTAGAAGAGTAGAAGTATTTTTAAAGGCCAGATAGGTGCTTGTGACCAAACTGGGGGAGTGGTATTTGAAAGTGAGAGTTGGGTAATGAAGCCATTACTGCAAATGACAAACTCTGCTGTGTGTTTAGGAAAGCAGATGGTGGGAAGAGATGACATCAAGGAAATGAGAACATTTGATATTGGCACATTTTCTATGCCACCATATAAAGTTACTAAGAGTGGCAAAAGGACCAGGAATGAAGAAAAGGCAACAATCTAATGAATGGTCCATTCAATAAATGATGAATCACAATGGACTATGGTTAAAAACTAGGCTGTGGCATTGTTTGTGAGCACTTATCTTCCCAGAACCACAAATACAGCAGGAAAATAGGCACAGGACATATGTACATTATAGTGATGTGAAAATTGATCCAGAGAAGTCCCTAGTGCCAAGCAATTATATATAAATTTAGATACTAGAAGCCTTTATTTTCACCGGATAGATTACCTATCCTCTCTCAATTTATGAAATGTTGAAGATAAAACAGCTACCTACCATTTGAGGGAGTTTCATAAAAAGATGTTACCTAGGAGAAGATCAAACTCAGTATTAGGTAGTCAGAAAGCTCTGAGAAAATGCTAACAAGAGCACTGGTTATTAGCAGGTTAGGGGGGCCTGGAGACTACAAGAATCCAGGGAAGAGAGACAGTCCGAGTCATACTCAGTGGTTTTGTACACAGTGCAGAGTTAAATGGTGGCATTGTGATAGACAAATAGGAATTCAAGCTGGTCCTGCCAAGTCAGGTAAGTAATGATAAGAGGGATAAAGATGTGGATCCTGGTTATTTCTCTTCTCTGGTTGTTCTCATGTAGTTTTTCAAAAGGTGGATGTATGGGGCTAGAGAGGTGGCTCAGTGGTTAGGAGCACTGGCTGCTCCTCCAGAGGTCCTGAGTTCAATTCCAAGCAACCACATAGTGCCTCACAACCATCTGTAACAGAATCTCATGTCCTCTTCTCTCATGTAAGCACATACGCAAGTAGAACGCTCATATACATAAATAAATCTTTTTAAAAAATGAATGTAGATATCAGATACTATATCTTTGCTGTGGCCATAAGGGAGCCCAAGGAACCATGGCGCAGTCAGATGCCAGAAACCAACCAAGAAATTGCTATGAAGTAACTGTTTAGTGCCAAAACTGAATCCTAACAGCCACTCCACAGCTGCAAGCTGATTGTTAAAATATAATACATTTTTCAAAGCACCTTTATTTCTAGCCCAAGAAATATGTCCTAATACTTTGTGATCTTATTGTATATTTTCATATTAATTTACTTGCCCCACTCAAATGAGCAGGATGTACACTTTCTTACTAATGCAGTAGTGACTGTATCTCTAGATCTATCTATGAATCTGGTTCTATTTACATCTAAATATATCACCTGCCTTTGGGGGTTATATTAGAAGTTAAGTTGCCAGAGTAGATTTATTGGCAATGATCATATCTGACTTCAAAGCTTTGCTCTCTGTGCGGGCCACCCCTGTGCCTGCTTATCAGGATGAATCAAGATTGTGTTTTTAAAAGTGCAGTTCAGGGACTACAAAAGTTCAAGTTCACAGCTGCCATGGGCATCTTTACTCTTCTTCCCAGTTGGGGGGATTGGTACTTGGACTATGGAATGCATCAGCTTTGAAATATTGACATTCTAGTATAATATGCTTAGACTATTAGAGTTCATGGGGTCCCTTTTTGTCATAGTTTAATTCAGTGAACAAAGAGATGGCTTTAAGCTATAGGAATTTGTCAGTGGTTACTTCCTGCAGGTACATTTTCAGCCCCGTTTATTTTTTTTTAATTTTTTTATTAATTTATTCTTGTTACATCTCAATGGTTATCCCATCCCTTGTATCCTCCCATTCTTCCCTCCCTCCCATTTTCCCCTTACTCCCCTCCCCTATGACTGTGACTGAGGGGGACTTCCTCCCCCAGTATATGCTCATAGGGTATCAAGTCTCTTCTTGGTAGCCTGCTATCCTTCCTCTGAGTGCCACCAGGTCTCAGCCCCATTTATATCAAAACTCCCTGTTTACACAGGCAAGACTTGCTTAGTTTGTAGACAGTTTAGACTGGGTTCTTGTCATACTCTGAGCTATGCTTAGGAAAGGCAGTGACATCATGTGATTAAACATAAAAAAAAAAAAAAAAAAGGCCGTCTTCTGGTCAGGTAACTGTGGTTAATGAGTGGGAAAACAAGGCTCCGAAGAAAGTGCTTCGGTTCTTTATAGGACCTCCTGGAATTAATGAGGCCGTGTTAGGGATAGAAGTAGGCACTAGACTACTTACTGACACATTTTCCATAGTACATGCATGACTCAGTCAACAATGACAATGCTGTAAAAGTTACTGTTTTCTCAGCAACTTAGAAATTGTACATTTCTTTACTGTTACCCTCTCGGGTAGCTGCTATAGTTCCATATGTTTATACATATTACACCATACTTGGTTGAAGGTGGCAGTTTTGGGGATTTAGAAAGCTCTGAGAAAATGGCAAAAAATGGAGAAGTTTGCAGTGTTCCCCTTTCTTGTCACTTTCCCTTGACTGCATACACAATTTAACAAATAATGCTGTTCAAACCAAGGAATAAGCTGGCAGTAAATTGGTAGGGTAGGTGTATTTAGTGGGCTTTAGCTAAGCCTGTGAGGTAAGGGTTTCCAGAATCTCACCCTCAACCACAGAGGAAATGATTGCCCATTGATACAGGTTTCACCCAAATAAACTGCTAGGCCAAATCAGAAAAATGGGATGCTTAGTAAATCTGTTGTTTTAGGAGGACTGGTTTTGACTCCAAAATCCCTTACTCTCCTGGCATGCCTGAACCCTCACCATCTGCTTTTACCCATCATCCTACCATCTTGCCCCAAATCTACCATATTCCTGGTGTCTTCCAGCCCAGCTCGCCAGCAAACCAGCTCACTTCACTTTTCTAAGACGTTTCAGCTTGGGACTCTACTTCCCTTTGTTCTTTGCTCTCAGGGAAGGGTGAGGCCTCATGAGCTCATCGCCCACACTTGATGAAACTGTAATCATGTGCAGGTAAGCACAGCTACAGTGAATTCGTGGTTTAACAGCTGTACTATATAAAGAGCACATTGTTTTTATAGAATTCCTCCCCAAATTCAGGCTCTTATATTAATTCTACCCTCTTCCCCACAATGGTTCCTCAGCCTTGGAGAGGGTGATACAGAAGTTCCATTTAGGGTCAAGTTTCAGAAGTCATTTATTGAGCGTCTGCACTAACCATTGCCTGCTGCAAAAATAATCTTCTTGGTGGAGACGGACTAATCTATGGGTATATACATAAGCATTTAGAAGGCAGTTCGGCATGTCTATTTAATAAGACAATAGTAGCAAATTCTCCCCTGGGGTCTCTGGCCTGCCCAGCTAAGGGCTTTTGACCAAGTTTACAGTAGCAGACATGAGTTCCTTTCTATGGAATTGGCCTCAAATGCAACCAAAATACAATTTGTTGTCCCCTTAATAGTAACGAGTACTAGTGGGCATATTTTACCAGAGACTGTTCAGTATTTAATGGAGTCTACAGGTAGGTAGGACTGTTGATGACCTTTCTTCTCCATCTGCTTACATAGTTTGTTCAATGCCATGAAAGCTGGCAAGCAGGGAGGGATCTTACAGCAGCTTGGTTTCTCAATGTACTGCAATCCAAGTGTGTAATGTTTTCAGCAACAGAGTGTTACAATCTATTTTTGTTGAGTAGCCAGAAGCACTGGCAATAACCTATAATGTTTGAGGGCCTCTTTGGCCACCCTAGGTAACAACTCACAGGACAGTATCTCGCTTCTGCCACTTGAATTTTTGTTAAATAACTTTGGGCTTTTGGGAAAGAAAAATCACCTCCCATGCACACTGCCTCCGTCTAAAGCTGGTTTTTTTTTTTTGTTTTGTTTTGTTTTTTGTTTTTTTTTTTTTTTTTAAATTCTAAACTATGATTTTAATAGAATTACAGCATAGGTTTTCATAGGTATTTTTCACATATCTTTGACTGACCTTCTCCCCTGTCCCCTCATCTACATCCTCTCTCAAGCCTTCGTACCCCGATTATTTTACCCACTTTACTTTCGTATTGTTTATGTTATGTCATCCCCACTTCTTTTTGTTTTTTTTGTTTTTTGTTTTTTGTTTTTTTGTTTTTTTTTGGTTTTTCGAGACAGGGTCTCTCTGTGTAGTCTTGGCTGTCCTGGACTCACTTTGTAGACCAGGCTGGCCTCGAACTCACAGCGATCCACCTGCCTCTGCCTCCCGAGTGCTGGGATTAAAGGCGTGCGCCACCACGCATGGCCTCCCCACTTCTTTTGTTGTTGTTTGTTTTGTTTTCGAGACAGAGTTTCTCTGAGTAGCTCTGGGTGTTTTGGACTCACTTTGTAGACTCAGCTGGCCTCAAACTCAGAGATCCACCTGCCTCTGCCTCTCTGAGTTCTGGGATTACAGGCACCTGGCACCATGCCCAGCTATCTCCATTTATTCAAGCCCTGTTTTTATACCACCTCTCACTTCTTATGGCTTCTCTCTGGCTTTCTGTTCTTTATAAACACTCATATCAAACAGTAATCTAAGAATTCAAAGTCAGGATGTATATATGAGAGAGAACATGTAGTTATTTCTTTACCTGTGCTTGGGTTATCTCACTCAATATGA
The DNA here is from genome assembly GCF_903995435.1 of Acomys russatus. NCBI lineage: Eukaryota > Metazoa > Chordata > Mammalia > Rodentia > Muridae > Acomys > Acomys russatus. Next base: position 35,461,223 of record NC_067159.1, read on the forward strand.
CTTTTACCAGTCCCACCCATTTTTCTACACATAATTTCAGGTTTTTTTTTTTTTTTTACAACTGGATAAAGTTCCATCTTATACACACACAATAATTTCATTATCTCCTCATTGGTTGATAGACATCTATAGCCTAGAATTCTTGAAACATTTTTTCAGGACATAGAATGATAGTTTTCCTTCTCTGACTTGCTAATGTTATTTTCTTTATCTTGTTTTTTCAGCACAGTTTTTCTACTTCTATATGGACTATCTGGTGTGAGTCTTAATTAGTGGGGATAATGATATTTTTTATTCATTTTATCCTATTGTGTGAATCAAGTAGACTTTCCACAGTAACTCTTTGACCTGAAAAGCTGTGTGCCAGCTCTTAAAGTATCTTGGGCTGACTCTCTGTTAAGAAAACCTCTGCTCTTAGGTCAAGAGTCATAAACCAAGGAAATAAGTCACCTAGTATAAATACACTACTTATTCGGCCATGTTCCACAAGGTCTAGGGCTTTGGCTCTCAAACTTTCAAGCCTATTTTCAGGTTAATGTACATCTTTGTGTAATATCTGGCTTAGCTTACACTCCTTAGCCTAATCAGAGGTTGTTGGGACAGATATGGGCAACACTTAATCTGCCCATGTGCAGGCCTCTGGTAAAAAAGAGAAGCCCACCTGTCAGTTACTAATTCCAGATTTATTCAAACAAGGTTGGCCCAAAACAGAGACACCTTAGATTCAGGCAACTCTTGTTCTTTCTTATAGGGTAGACAGAAAATTATAATAAAATAACAATCTCCCCTTAATGATAAAATCTTAAATATTAAAAAAAAAAGTCATAGTGTGGAAATTGTAATTACTGTGAAGATTATTGTTGTTTGGTTAGAAACTGGCGATTTTTGAACATCCTGAGAATGCTGTTTACCCCTTTTCACAAGTGATTTCTAACAGATACTTCCTATTTTTCCATGGATATTCTCCTAAAACTTATAATAGGCTAGAGAGTCATTTTTAAAGAAGCTTTATGCCAAAGTTCCAGAAGTTCTACACAGTTATGCTGAATATCTCTGAAACTATAAAATAGAAAAACTTGCAACTTGAAAGCAAAATATGGGCATATTATGATCTTAGTATTTTGTGTTCAGAGTAGGAGGATAGCTGTGGATTAAGTTTTATGGAACAGCCAGTGCCTTCTATCTGAGGAGACAAGAGAGAAGTCTTGTATCCTTATTTAAAAGGATTATCCACTTTCTCCTTTTATTGTGAGGTATGTCCATGCTGTATGTTTTGTATAACACCATGCCTCTCTTTCTGGGGATTTCTATCTGATGATAGACCAAAATAAGAATTCTACCAAAGTCCAACTGAGTGAACCAATGAATTTTCCTAAAGTCACTTACAAAAATATGAGCTAGTGGCTATCTTCAGGTGCAGAAATTACTCAAAGGCAACTGCAACACCAAAATCCCACCCTAGTATGGGTGATGGCTCACCAAGGCTAGAAACCAGGAGGTTATTGCACAGCTTACAGACAGATAAAAATGTTGGGGTGTATCTAAGGCAGCTCAGGTAGTCCAAGTGTCTTTTAAGGTGTTCAGGTTATTTGCCCCCTTTGGGACTGCTTGGATAGTCTGAAGGTGTCTTTTAGCAGTCCTGGTTGTTTATATATACTTGGAAGGGAAAAGACCTAGTGAATTTGATCAGTTTTAGGAACTTCTTAAAGTTACTGAGTTGTTTACTTCTTGAGTTTTAATGAACTTCCCTGGAGGGTGGAATGCTGCAACTCCCTTAGGACATCCTGTTCCTTAATGAGATTTCCTTCACAATAGAATGTTTTGCTTCATAGCAAATTACCACACAAGTATAAAATATGTATTCCCCAAAAGAAGAATCACAGAAAAAAAAAGTTAAGTTTGGACATTTGCATTTTTCAGAGAACTTTAATCCTAAAGGATTAGTTAAGATTTAATAATACAGATAACAGCTAAAAACTGTATTACATTAAATTGTCTAACAACTAGACACACTTGGTTTTGACTTTCCATAAGTTCTTACAATCTTTTAAGTGCAGAGCAATGAAGGATCTATAAAAGTTTGAAATAAATAAGTAAAGATAAGATCAAGAATGTAAAATCAAGTGAAAAAACTGGGCTAAACAGAAACACAATTGGGTCGACTGATAAGAGTAATAAAAGTGAATAATTATCTCTGGAGAATATGAAGGAATTGGAAGTGTTAGGCGACTTCATTTCCTTTCTTTTCATAAAACACAATAAACATGTTCCTTTTGCTGTCCATAAGCTCATAAAAATACCATTGTTTCTCAGTGACATTCGGATGTGCATGAGCAGTCAGGAAGGAGATTTGAAGTCCAAAGGCAGATCTATGCAAGGATGATATGAGTCACAGATTTGCTGATATTTTTAACATCTATAATGCACATTTCTTACGCAGAATGATCGAGTTGGCTTATAACTCACCTAGTTTGCTTCTTCCAACTTGAGCCTCTTTATACATTACACATCATGGTTAACTTTATTTTTTTCTAGTGATAAATGGCGTTTAACTGCTTTACCATTAATCAATAATAGGACCTCTTATGTGTATGTGGGATCTAATCATACAAGCACAAAAGTTTAATCATTATAATGTTCATTACATGTTAGAATTTATGCTAAAAAATGTGAACTGGATTTTTGTTGTTTTTGACAGATTTCTATGAAAAACATCATAGGTATAACATCTTTTTATAAGGAAACTATTTTCATGTGCTGTTTTGTTACTCTGGTATCTCCACACTGCGAAACCCCTGGTGCTTTTGTGAACACATGCATTTCACCAGAGTAGATAAGATAAGACAATGCACATTAGATGTCATTGCCAGCAAACACACGGTGTGAGGGGTACACAGAAGAAATCACAACTTACATTTCTGGATCACATGACTATTTTGCACAATACATTAGAACTGTACAAACATTATTGATGGAATCAAAAGTTTGATTGCTTGCTGTTATAGAAAGTTAAACCAGGCATCAAAAGATAGTTGTCCTGGAGCAAGCACATTGACTCAGTGTGAACATTTAGGTGAAACTAGTTTTGAGACAAAGTTCCTGATGTGTACATAAGCATTAAAACCAGGAAGATATTTGATTATTAGTCATGTGTTTTGAAAACCTAGCCTGACTTGATATATATGTACATACATGTTTGTGTGTGTGCACATATGTGTGTTTTATGACAATTGTAGATAGTTCTTGTTTCATACCATGAAGTTATCATTTTCTATGTAATTTTAAGTTTTAAAAAGTAAAATGGCTAAAGAAAAGCATTGAGAAAGCAGGCGCTTATGATGATAATTATTTAAATTGGCTGGAATCACTAGGACAGCAATAAGGTTCAAGAGCTCAGATTTGAGAAGCAGGTAATAATTAGTCCAGCTGGATGGTATTTAAATAGAACGAGGGTTATTATTTTGGGGTGGGAGTCACATAATTCTGAAATTATATGATAAAATAGGCTGAAGTCTATTGCTTAAGCCCTGAAGTCATGCAAACTTCTACTGTGCAAATGACTTGTTCATTCCGGATGAAAGCATATTAAATACAGTCACATTAGAAGATAATGTCAGACCTAAGCTGCCCCCTGGACTTGTGCCTTGAAATTCCGCCTCAACCAAGTCATTTTTCTGTAGGGCAGAACTAAAAGTTGTATATGATATCGATTTGTGGCACCAGCACTGAGAGCTAATTGCTGCATTTCCTAAGTGCACAAAAAGCATCACAGCTGATTGTGAATGTGGTTGCCAGGCAACACCAAAAGTTAGTCTTGAGAACATGCCACTTCCTGTTCACAATGGAACTTACTTTGCCTGATAAGTCATATACATGTTATCGATTCTCTCTTTATTTATAATAGCTCAATAAGAGCATATGTAGCTTTAAGTTTACAAACAGGGTTCTTTGGATCTAAAATATCACAGTTAAGAAATATAAGCATCAGTCATTCCCCTATAAGTAAAGAAGCATTGTTGATCTTCCTATATTCATACTTTTTATGTATCTATGTTCATAATAATATGTGCACATATGTATACATGTTTGTGTGTACATATTGATTTATCCATCTATCCATCTATCTGTCTATCTGCATATATGGTTTTCCAGACATTCATTCACTGTTGCTAAGGGAAAGCAAATGACTTTTTTCCATTGGCCATGCAATTATCTTGTGAACTTATCTTCTCCTTATTACTAATTACAAAGATACCATACTAATTACAAAATTGTATGCATGCTCTTTGAGATATCCTATGTAGTTAATTGTGTCATGAATAAACAACAGATAGGTTGATTTTTTTTCTTCTCCCCAAAGGTGTAGATCTTCAAATCACTTTCTCATGAACACAGACCACTTTCCTGTAGTCACAGAACACAAGCAATGCTAGTTTTTTCTGCACTTATTCTTTATCACACTGAAGAATTTGCCCTCATGTTCAGATGTTGGAGGGTTTGGAGGTCATAGCTCAGAGTCCTGACTCCAGGGTTTCACAGGCATGGATTCATTATATTTCAGCAAGAAGGAAGAGCTGATTAACAAGTGAACTGAAAAAGGAAATTTTATTTCATCAAATGCTTTGAGGATGTGGAGAAAAGGGAAAAGCTAGTCTGAAACACCAAGTTGAAAGGCATGGCAGAGGTCTCATGCCTGATTCTGGTCTTCCAGGTAGTTTTTCTTCTGGATACAAAAGCATCTAGAAGGTGGAGTATTGCTACTGGCCTCAGCGTGTAAACAGGCTGCTGGCTGACACAGTGAGGGTGTTTATTACAAAAGTTCATTCAGTGTCAGGGGGAAGATCAATATTTAACCCAGTTTCCTGTGATCTGTATGTCTGCCTGGGAATACAGAATGGAGAATGAACAGAGCAGAAGATGGAAAATGCAAGGGAATTTTTCATAAGTTAGCTGTCATGGCCACTGATACTTATGACAGTAAGAAGGTCAGGAATTACTTGCATTCTAAGTTTTACTGCATGTCCCTTATATTTAATTTTGAGAGTTTTAGTCATTTGAGAAATACATCAGATTTTCATTTGTGACACATTCTACAACTTGAGACATCTAATGTGTTTATTTCTTCTGATTTGGGAGGTTAAACCCTAAAGAGAAAAAGTTTTGTCACTTTCCCTACATTACTAAGTCAAGTAGAAGTACAGGCTGGAAACAGTGACTCTGCTGTGTAGGTCAGGAGGGGCTTGAGGCCGGAAATAAGCATGTGGCTTATGAACACAGCTTTGTGTGGACGCCTGGCGAACATACTAACCATTACAAAGCCTTCTATGGTGTAAAATATTTTGCAAGTTTAGTCAACTTATGCTTATGTTGTAGAGAAAGTGAAAAATCATGGTCCAGCCCATAGAATTAAAATTATTCACATCTCTAGGCCCAGAAGTGAGTTCAAACAGCTTTCCATGAATCCCTTCTTATTTTCAAGTTGGGCAGTTCTGCTTGAGTTATTGAAATATTTTTTTCACAATAGTCATTAAAATTTAGACTATATTTAAGAAAGTGTCACTGGAAAAGGACACTGAAAATAATTCTTACCTATTGTATTATCCTTTAGCCAAAGAAGCAATAAAAAAAAAAAAAAAAAAAAAAAAACCAGAATGCTATGTATTTCCTGGGAACAAGGAAGCCTGTTAAATGACCTCAGGAGAGAGAAAGCAAAGCATGGATGTCTGTGTAACGGCAACAGGATCATGTCGCAAAGGCCCCTGCAGCTGTGTGGGACCTATAGAGCTGGCTCCTGTCAAAGGCATGAATAGTGCAATCCCCTAGTCCAACTGTCCATTGATGGTGAACAATTTAAAAACAAGGAGTGAGCCAGTTAATTACATTGTCAGCAATAAATGTAGCAGCAGGCCCGTTGGGCTATCCAGGCCGGCAATACATTCAGGCAGTCATCTGTCTATCTTCCTCATGCACTGGACACTTGTTCCTACAGAATTGGTTTGAACAAGAAGCCTAGTGGACAGGGATTGGCTGATCTTGTCTCGAGGCTTTATTCATTGACATTTACCCATTTCACGGAAGGCAGCAGTAGGAAGTGAGAACACACCAAGAGCCCTGTCCTTAAAGATGTGGGTGCAGACCAGTCATCCCCTCTCCCTCTTTTTGTTTGTTTTTCAGTTGCTTTTATTCCCCTTTCTTTAAAGTTTGAGCGTGCTTTAAAATTAATTTTAAATGTAAAAAATGTGTTTGTGTTTGTGTGCACATGTGTTACATGCGTGCGGATGTGCTAGTGTGAACACTTATGTGCATGCATTCAGAGGCCACAGCATTGTGTCGGATGTCTTCCCATAGAGCTGTATGCTAAGTCTGTTGTCTTTGGATAGGGTATCTCACTGAGCCAGATGTTTTCAGTTTTGGCTAGACCAGCGGGACAGTGAACTCGAAGGATCTGCTTGTCTCCATCCCTAAAAGTTGGGGTTACAGGCACACACAATCTTAGCCAGCTTTTTAATGTAAGTGTGGGTGGACTTGAACTCAGGCCTTCATGGGCAGAGCAAGCACTCTTAGCCCCAAGCAATCCCCTCAACCTTTAAAACATGTTTTTTAAAATATGCTCTAAAAAATAAAACAAAAACAAAAACAAAACAAAACAAACAAACAAAAAACAGAAAGAGGCATTATGTAAGAGTTATTTGCAGTGCCTGTTGCTTTATGCTGTCCACTAGCACCTGATCTTTGACTCCTTTAGGCAGAGGGTGAATAGTTGTTTTGGTAAGGATGCAATGCTTTCATTTAGAGCTCATGAATTTACAGCAGGAAGCCTCTCTGTCCTTCTCAGCACAGGACGATGCTTAGACCCAATAGTCTTTTTTCTCCCATCATGCCCACGGGCAACATACAGAGTTTAGCCTCTTCTGTTTCTTCTCTCCTGTCTCTTGTCTGTTCTTTTCATCTATGGTCTGCTGTTTTCATTGTTTTAGACTGAGATTTGGATTTTTTTTTTCATCTCCGATTTCAGTTCAAGCATGTGAAGCATAAGCAAGTGGTTCAAATGGCCATTTGAAAATCAAATGCGCGTCCTCCCACCACTACCTGCTCCCTGAGTCCCATTGGAGCTCCCCAGCTGAAATAAAGTTATTTTCCTAATTAAAGAAGAACAAAAAGAAACAGAATGGGAATTTGAGTAAATTTACTTCCTGGATTTGTTCCATCAATTTTTCCTCAAATAGATTTTATGATGATTTGGCTTTTTAAATAGATTATTGCTCTGACAAGAGGAAAATAGCTCATTGATATGATTTCAAGTACAATACAAATTTGGGATAGAAAAGGAGTGTTCATGTCACAAGAACTATTATACTCTTTCAACATTCTCTTTGGGGAAGAAAGAAAAATAATCTTCCTTTTTCTTTCCCTCTTCCTCATTATCTCCTTCTCTCCATCTTTTGGCTTATCCAACATCTTTAAATACTTAGTATGTGCCAGACTGTCTAGGTCCTGCTGAAAAGTGATGGGCAGTCTATGTCCTTGAGAAACTGCCAGGTAAGGAGCCATTTTGACCCCCTTGTTTGAGTGGCCTTTGTTGTGACTTTAGGAAATCTTTCTAAGGGAGAAGCATGCCTAGACACTGGGAGTCTGGGCCCTTCTCCACAGGAAACATTTCTCATAGAAATCTGAAGTTTGATTAGACATAAGCTACATAAAAATAAGAAATCTATTCAGAGGAATGAGAAAAAAGACAACAGCATGATGAGAAAACGTGACTCCCAGGTGAAAGTCTCTGTTAAAAACCAACCTCAGTATAGAAATCCCTCTAGATGCTACATCAGAGTATATGGATGAACATATATGTGTTTTTTTCAGGTAGAGGATATGAAAAATTAGTCTTGTTTAAACAAAGATGGGGTGGTCTGAGAAATTTGAAATTTCTGGGGAAATAAAATATGGACAATACAGTAAAAGCTGCTGGCTAGTGAGTTATAATTATGCTTAGTTTACTGTAATGGCTACTTTAGCCATTGATAGGAACAGACAATGTGTTTTACTGAAGCAGACCCTAGTGTAGAGTTTCTGAAAATCAGAAAAATATGCATAGAGTATTCAAATGTGATAAGGAGATCCCTTAGCTGGGGCTTAGAGGCTGTAAGTCAGTAAGTATTAGGAGAAAGCTATTTGGCAGAAGGATTGAAGCCACCATATAGATTGTTTACCTGTTAATGATGAAAATGTGGCTTATTTGTAATCAGTAGGGTGGTGCTGACAATTTTAAAGGAGTAGAATGGCTCCAGTGTCCTAGAATGTGAGTTAGAAATAATGATCTAGAACAAACAGAATGAGTTAATGTTGGGGTAAGAGATCAGTCACTAAACACATCTAGTACTCTTGATACAAAGGCATAATGTATACAACTAAAGAGAATGATCACACGGGACAGTAATGTAATATATGTCATGAGGCATGTGCTCTAAATACTGAATTAAAAATGTACAGGAAGTAATTAGATGTATAGGACTGGAGGTCAGGCAGAGGTCTTTTTCAGTATAAACGTCAAAGTTCAGCCTGGAATTCACTGACTTTACATATGATGTTTAACCACTGTGTCTTCATTTTTTTTTTTAACTAAGAAAATAAAGGTCAATGCCTCACATGTGCAAGACCTATGCTCAGTCTCCAGCGCCACCTACAAAACAAGAACCAACCAGCACCGCTTTTCATGCAGCATGAGCACTTATCCCTCCAATAAGCTGGTAAATATGAAGGTTAAAGATATATTTACTGAATCATTCTACCCTAGTGGCACTGGAATATTTTCTCTGAGATATTGAATGTTAATTAGACAAAGGCCTACCCTTAGGGACTTAGTATCTCATAGGGGAGATACACTTAATTAGTCAAAATATTCAATCCACAGAGGCACCTCAAAGTACAATTGAATTCTGTAACGGGAATTATTTCTAGTTGTGGGAAAAACTAATAAAGGGGAAAGGGAATGAGCTAAGTCCTGCCAAATTGCTGGTATTATGTATATTAGGATGGCTGGAAAGGGCTGGAGAAATGGTCCAGTGGGTAGTGCTTGCCATGTAAGAATGAGGACCTGAATTTGTCCATAATCTATGGAATGCTAGGTATGACAGTGTGGGCTCCTATGGGAAGATAGGAGGTAGAGACAGCAGAGCCCTCAGAATATCAGTCCAGACATCCTAGTAAACACAGAAACAACAAAGAAACCCTGTCCCAAACAAGGACCAGCAATGAAAGTTGTCCTTTGACCTTCACATGTGCACCTGGCACATGCATACTTGCACTCACACACATGAGCACACCCACATAGATACATCACACACACCAAGAAAAATGAGGAAGAATGAATTCAGTGACTAACTTTAGTCTAATTATGACTCATAAAGCATTAATGTGAAATAAGACTAGGGGTAAAATCGTAGAGCCTTTTGTGGCTTGAATATGAGAAATGTAAAGGAACCTGGCACATGCAAAGAAAATATGGGTAACAAAGGACTGTTCAGAGGTATGTGAGCCATACGTTAAATGAGTCGATTTAAAGGAAGACTTCTCGTAGGAAGTTTTCAAACTTGGATATAGAGAATGAGATTAAATAGAAGAAGAAAGAAAAAAAAATACTTTAAAATGTTATATTCCAAAGTATTAAGTGGTTGTGTTAGAATCTGGGTAGTTAGAGGTATTCCAGAAACCTTCAAAACAATTCAGGGGATTACTACTGCTCTCGCTTGCTCATGGGGACGTTGACCTAAGACCCTATTGCTGAAGACACTATACACTTTGGTTCCAGGACACAGAAAACTGAAGCTGGTTTTCATGAGAAACCAGCCTCCCTGTTGTCATAATACTGGAAGGTGGTGCTATATAGGTCAGTGGGTGGGGGGAATAATCAATAATCTCACCCATCTATGAACCCTGCAAGCCACAGTGACAAGCCAAGCATATGACAACGGTGTAATAGTAGGATGCATGTTACCAGAGTAGCCAAGTGATTCCTGATTAAACTTAAGGCCCACTCCATAGGAGGACACTCATGAATGGCATTGTTAATAGGGCCAAGAACCCATGAGTAGGAAGCTCATAGGCTCCAGGCGTGAACCTAGCACTATTACATTGCTCAAGATACATAGTGCCAAGCTACCTTCTACATACATGTTCTTATACCCATAGATTAGTGCAGCTGTCAGTCTTCACCAGAGAAACTTCTTTGTGCAGTGGGTAGCCATCAATGCAGAAACTCATAAGTGCTTGAAACACAGAGAGTAAATATGAGTACATCTACATTACATAGCCTCCTTCCAAGGCTCAGAGAACATCACAGATGAGCAGGCAGAAAGATGGTAAGATGCAGAGGTAGGGGAGAATGGAATGAAGCTGCATCTCCTGGACATTGTAGGACCACTGTGTACTCATGAACTCACAGCAACTAGGGCTGCCTGCATAAGACCTGCACAAAACAAAGCCAGTCAAAATTACAGCATGGTTGGGAAGGCACTTAAAGGCCCAAAGGAAGAAAGCATAACAGCTCATTTGCATCTTCTGGAAAATTCCAGAAGATTCATTGCCGAGTTGTATTAATTTACTTGGTTCAGTTTTCTTACTTGTATGTATCTAGTTGTGGTCTCATGTTCTCTTAGAATGAGGGACCATGGTTAGGATAATTTTAACTTCTTCTTGGCCCTCCTATCTATCCTTGGACAAACTCCTTTTCTCTGTGACATAAAACCCTCTCTCCAAACCAAAGCTAGCCTTGTGCAGAAGTGTCCTATAATGTTCTATCTAAACTTCCCACACTCCTGTAGAGGAGTACATGCTGTGGTGGGTGACTCTTTGAAGCTCTGCTTTTCCCTTTCACTTAGTAACTTATCAGGATTGTGATGCACATTCAACATGGATCTCTTAATATACACAGGTTTCATCCTTTTCTGCATCATGGCAGAGCTAAAGGAGTAAGTACTGTGTAATTGAAAAAGGTCAGGATTGATCAATAAGACATGGGCTATGGCTATTTTCAGGTTTGGTTTTCAACAAAAATTTGGTGTTCTCAGCCTTCATTGTCCCTTGGGCAAATTTAAGTTAAATTGTCTCCAGAGCCAAGGCCAGACAAAGACTGGGAATACTTGGTTTCCAAATGACTTAGCAGTCTTTCAAATACTCTGAATACTTTTATGATTCATATAGATAAGTTTATATATAATAAATATATCTATCAGATGATCTTCCTTATCAACTTAAAATTCTGTTTGGCTTTAAGTCTCATGATGCCTATTTGGTATCTATATTATTACTTGGTATCTATATTATTCAGCCATTGTTGCAAACACTTTTCTCAGTATCATAAGTCAATATAAACCTTAATGTCTGTAACAACCAGTGAAATTTTAATTCATACATTTGATCATCTCTTTGGAGAATCCAGCTTATACCTGCATATCTCTGGGTTGAATGGAACATATAAACAGGTGTGTCATAAGCTGAGGCCCAGTGCATGGTGGGAAAGGAGCTATTCTTGTCGTGACAATTCAAGACCCTCCTTAAGTTGAAAGAACTATGTCGCATTGTTCAGAGTAAGACACATTGCACATCTGAAGACAAGGGCATCAAAAGTGAACTCTTCTCAACCTGAAGTTATAAAAGAATAAAGTACCATGCATTACAAGAAGCAAAGCATAAAACCCACTATGTCAACCTGCCACAGCGCTTGCTGGTGAATGTAAGGCATGAATACGCTTCCCTCAAGTGACTCAGCAGTGACAGAGTTCACTAAGTAGAAAAAGATCAGACCAGAGTATTAGCCTGAGCTTCAAACTCTTCAACTGTCATTGACTAGTCAAATAGAAACCAAATGGTGTGGGCCGGTCAGACATGTCCAGTGGCAAGAAAAAACTGCAAGACAATGCGTGTGTTTAGTGTGATTCAGTCATTAATCTGCATGCATGAAGTTTAGTAAAAGGAGATGAGACTGAGAACCTAGGGCAGGTGAACTGCTGCCTGCCCATTGCCTGTCCATTTTTTCCCCTGTGTGTAGTGTATGTGTCAATGTGCACATCTGTTCTGGCAAGTTGGGACTCAGAACCACGGAAGAGAAGGATGCAGTCTTTCTTACTCCCTCCACTGCTTTTTTTGTTATCTTTAGCTATTTTTTTTTAAAGTAGCCAAAAAGTAGCTCTCTTCATTTCACCTGAAGATTTTTGTGAAAAGTGACTTATAAACTATTTCACAGCACTTTGAAATGGTAAAGCCAGTTAATAACATGCTAAACCAGACCAGGCACAGCACACGTGCTGGGTATCGTGGGAATTTCTGCAGGTTTGCAAGTTTCAATGAGACCCTTTTCCTGTTATGTGAACTTCCAGTTGACATGTGCATAAATAAGTGAAGTAATGCCGTTTCAGGTAAGGGAGAGAAAGTAAACAATGTACCTGTATATACTTTTTGTATTCTTAACCGAGTATCTCTCTCAGCCTCTAAATTCCAGTATTTATTCAGGGGAAGAAATAACAAAAGCATTAGAAAGCAACGTTTCCCAGACAGACATATACTACATCAACTTTTTAGCTATTTTTTATTTTTGAAATTAAAATATAGCACGATTTTTCTCTTCCTGTACCTCTTGCAACTCCTTCCAAGGACATCCCCTTTCAAACTCATTGCCTCTTCTCCGAGAGAGAAAGAGAGAGAGAGAGAGAGATTTTGTGTGTGTGTGTGTGTGTGTGTGTGTGTGTGTGTGTGTGTGTGTGTGTATGTGTGTGTGTGTGTGTGTGTGTGTGTGTGTGTGTGTGTGTGTGTGTGTGTGTGTGTGTGTGTGTGTATGTGTGTGTGTGTATGTGTGTGTATGTGTGTGTGTGTATGCGTGTGTGTGTATGTGTGTGTGTGTGTGTGTGTGTGTGTGTGTGTGTGTGTGTGTAAAACAACTAAGTGAATCCTCATAATGCCACTGTATGTATATGATCTCAGGGCTGACATTCAAGATTCCATAACCACCCAGAGGGGCTCCTTACTAAGGAAGACTACCTCTCCTGCTCTCAGCATTTCTTATTTGCCTGTAGTTCATTGTCCAGGGTTGAGGTCCATAAGATTTGCCCTTCCATGCTAGCATGTCTATTGGTGTCATCTCTATGCAGATCTTGTTTAGGCAGCCATGTCAATGAGATTCTTCAACACTTCTAGAAGATGCAGTCTCCCAGCAAAGTTCCTGCTCCTCTGGCTCTTGCATATTTCTTCACATCCTTTTCTGCAGTGATCCCTGAGTCCAAGCTTCAGGAGTTGTGTTGTACGTCTACTTATCGTTAACTGTACTTGTTAAAAGAGATGAAAAGGAAAGGGCAGAAGAATCCAATTATAAGTCATGGCGCATAGTCTGAATGTTAAGTGCATTTATTGTGGTTTCAGAAGGCCCGTGAGCAGACACAAGTACAAGACCCAACACTTCACCGGACACGATGGCAACGCATGGTACCCTGGTGCCTAAGTATTGAGTGAGTTTGAGCTAACCTGAGATGTACAGGTCAGCCCAGGTCAGTCAGGGATGTGTAGGAAGACTGGATCTCTAAAATCATATATACATAAAAAGGCAAGACCTTTGTTTTCACCGAAGTTGCACAGCAGTATGGACAGAGGGGATACATGTGTGATGAAACGAAGATATACAGAGACATGGTTTGGTATATATAGGTGCACATGGACATCCATGTTTATGAGTGTATCTGTGAATAAAACCACTATAGTAACGTAAGATGAAAGGGAAAGGCAGACATTCAAGATGGTCTTCTGAAAACGCTTTCAATAACGGTGTCTGAAGCAATGACAGTTCGGGTGGTGACATAGCACATGGGTGATACAAAATTTCTTTAAAATTTTCTAAAATTATAATTTTATGAATTAGTTATTTATTTATGAATTATAGTTTTGGCTACTTAAAAAATAGCTAAAGATAACAAAAAAAGTAGTGGAGGGAGTAAGAAACACTGCATCCTTCTCATCCATGGTTCTGAGTCCCAACTTGCCAGAACAGGTGAGTACACTGACACATACACTACACACGCGGTGGGAGGGGGGATGGACTGGCAATGGACAGGCAGCAGTTCACCTGCCCTAGGTTCTCAGTCTCATCTCCTTTTATTAAACTTGATGCATGCAGGTTAATGACTGAATCACACTAAACACACGCATTGTCTTGCAGTTTTTTCTTGCCACTGGACATGTCTGACCGGCCCACATCATTTGGTTTCTATTTTACTAGTTGAAGAGTTTGAAGCTCAGGCTAATACTCTGGTCGGCAAAGCTTCAGGTTTGTGATTTTTCTGCATTAAAGTTAAAGATAAAAGAAAAATTTGTATCTATGTTCCCAGACGTCTTAAAGTGTCAATTCAACAGGGACTGTTTGCTTTTTACCTAATACAACATTCTTACTTGAAAGTTGACTTATTCACTCTCAACATAGAGAAACACAATGAAAATATTTTTTTTTTTAAAAAAACCCTTTAGTTAGGAACCACTTCCGTGCCATTGCTAGCTTCTTTTGTGTCGCTCCATCCACCTTGCCTACTTGTGTTCGCTGTCCCACATAAATGCCATGTCTTTGACATTCCCAAAGAGGAATACTTTAGCTTTATCACTTTGTCTCTTTGCTTATGTAGATTTTCAAGACTGGGACATTTTCTCCTCCAAGCACAACTGAACACCAATGATGTGTCTATCAAGGAAACAACCCAGACATTAAGATATTTATGAAAACACGTCTGATGTTCCTTTGCCTTCCTGCCTCCTGAACAGACACACTGTCCCCTTTAGTCCCTCAGAACTCTGAACATATTTCTGCTACATCATTTGCCAGATGATTCCAAGTCTATACAATTAATTGTTTGCATAATAATGCTGATTACCTAAACTTGAGTTTGATAAAAGACATTCTGATTTTTTTTTTTTTAAAGTTTTCTATTCCCAGACCATAATATAAGACATGGAAATTATCTGGGGTTCAATAAAGTAAAGATGGCTGCAGAATAGTCCATCAACAGAAGTGAACAAGAGATAGCTCATCTAAGATTAGTATTCAAAGCAGTTTGAAAAATTGCCTTCTATTATAATCTTTCTTTTTCTTTTGAATTTTTAGTTAAAAAAGAAACAAAATTCTAGGTCATAGGATTAACAGCCTGACTATGACTTTTCCGATGTTTTCTGGAAAAGAGGAGGAATTTGTCTTCTTTTTTTAGTGTTGAAAAGTCATGGGAAGATGATTTCAACTAACTGAATGAAAAAATCTGTTGTAAAATATGTCTATGCACAATTGCACATATAAGCACAAAATAATAATCTCTCCTTGATTCAGCATTTAAGCTGTTGTCTGATATTTCCTAAGTCAAGTGGCATCTACATTGTGTGTTCTTTGTGTCTTTGGCTGTTTCACCTTTTCTTATTGCTTCCCTTATTTGATATCATGTATGTATGTATGTATGTATGTATGTATTATATATTAGTGAAGAATTCATGGCAGAAAAAAATTAGGAAAATTTGAAGTTAATCAATGACTTTGCTTTTAAGAATTTGGTCTGGAAAATACTTGGAGTTCTAAATATGTTAGTTTTGATATTCATGGCTTCATAGTCTTTCTGATGATAGCTATACATTAAATTGTTACCATATCATTCACTTTTGACTCTTTTTTATGTTGAGCCTTTTAATTGTTATAGTAACATAACCCAGATATACTATAATAAAATACTGCATTTCAAAGCAATTAAAAATGCTTAAAATCTTAATCCTTCATCCTGTTTCATAGTAGTTGTGAAGCTTCACTACGGTTGTGCCAAACATGCAAGTTCATACCTGGGTGCTGTACCACAGAGCCCTGGGGATGTGGCTGGGGATGTGGATGGGATCCATATCCAGTGTCAGTTTTTACATGTTACCATACAGATTCCCACTCTCCCCAGTTGGCTCTTTCTATTCAGCTCTCACTCCTGCTGTTTCTGAATGATGACTGAAGAAGAGGAACCTCAGGAGAGTGTAACAAAGACCCAGGCCACCTGCGAGTGTTCCCCTTCCTGGCCTGGCTGCTTATGAGACTGCACCGTGAAGGATCCCCCCAGCCCTAGACATCCCAGGGCAGTCACCTCCCTTGTCACCCCCCCTCCTTTCATAGGATCTCTTTTTAGTTTGAAAGAAATGTTTCTCTTTGAAGTTCTGAAAGACATTTGCCTGTGCCCGTGACCCTCCTGCCACCCCCTTTCCTGCCCTTGCAGACCTAGGTTTGGGAAATAAAAGCCAAGAAATATTTTTCAGGAATCTGCTTTCTCTGCTTTCTTCTCTGCCATGTACATTCCCCACAGCAATAATCAGTGTCTCAGCTGTTTGAATTGAGAGAAAAAGAAGTGAACACAGTAGGAAAAATGTATCTCAAGAGAGCATATGAATGTAAGAATTTCTAAGTAAAAAAAGAAACTTATTTTCTACTTAGAATCAATTATCATCATTTACAGACTCCACCACAGCCTGTATTTCCTTCAAAATGCAACTGTTTTGTTTTTATGAGTGAAATAAAAAACAAGAAACAGATTTTATCAATTTCGTTCTTTACATTAATTTAAAAGTCAACCAATGATGTGTGATGTTATGTAATTATTATGTGAATGTAGTTTATTAATATTTTTAATAAAAAGTAATTGGAAAATACTTGATTGAAATTTTTTTATATTTCTTTTGCTCCTTTAGGCTACACTAAACACAAGCACATACATAGACATGCATATAACCACTTATACACATACACAAATTCACACACACAAACATATATATACCACATACACATATACGTATAAGACACATATGCATACCAGAGGCATAAAATTTCACTCCCTTAGGTTATAGGAAATTATGACGTATGGATAGATATATGAATAGAAGATGATAGGTATGTAGACAGACAGACAGACAGACAGACAGATATATATGGATGTATAGATCTGTCACTGTAGAGCATGTTTTGACCAAAACTATGATGTTTGACTTGGCGAATAAACCTAATGATCAATGCTCATTATTAATACTCATCTGTATTTGAAACATTATCCATTTGGGAGCTATATGTGACAGCAGAACAGAGAATGGGTGAATCTGTTCTGTTTGAGCTGGGACATCTGTATCCCCAGCCCTAGGATGTTGAGGTTCCCAGTCATTTAATTATGTCACTTAGACTGGTGTCACATCATTGGCTTTGTTGATTCTCAGGCTGTGGTCTTGGCCTTGGATCTGTCATATCCATTTCTGGAATCGCTGGCTTGCATTGGACATCATGAAATATCTCCACTCCCATAACCATGTAAGTCAGCTCCTTACAGTAACTCATTGCTTAATCTTTTATCTGTGTGTCTGTATGCCCTATGGATTCTGCTTCTCCAGAATACACTGATAGTGAGCTGAATAATTTTATGGAAGAAAAGAAAGACCGCCTTTCCTATTTATTAATGTTAATATTTTACAGTCTATAAGTCACCTTCACACATTTTCTACTGAGTTAATAATTCTTTGAATTGTGCTTTATTATACTTTCATCCTTACATTTAAAAAATGAGAATAAGAGACTAAGTAAGGAGGTGAACCTCATTTAACTAAGATAGTTGTGGTTCTTTTCAAAACTGTTCATAGAGAAAACGATAAGGATTTTTCCAGGTTGTATATTTTTGACAGAATATGAGGTTGTCTACTTCAAGTAATGTATAAAACAAGCACTACTGTGGTGCTCAGTACCTAACTTGATAACTTCACCTACTACATCTGTCCTCACATGTCTTTCTTCAACAGGACACACAGGATGATTGACATGCTGAGACACGACTCAGGACTATTTTGGCATACTATAATACTTGTCTTCTTCTTTTCCAAACAAGAAAAAACCCACAGTTTTGCCAACTGTGAAGATGGAATCATAGTCCAGAAGTTAAGACCAAGCACACAGTTAGAAGAAAGATTCTGCACAAGGCCACCCTCACCTGTGACTATAGCTGAGGATTTAGGAACCCCCTTTCTCAGTCACCCTCAAGTTGAAAACTTCTTACAGAATGCATAGGACACCCAGAGATCTACTGCATTCCATTAAGGGCTATTACAGGGTACAAATAGAACGGCTCAAAGGCAGAAAAGCATAGCATAGGATCTGGAGGGAGACAATCTCAACTTTTTGTTGCTCTTAGGATGCTTTGCTTTTCGTGTCTATGCCCGTGAAAGCATTCTGAGAACATTACTGACTTCACAAGCTCCCATAGCTTTCACATCCAGAATTTTATTACCATTTCATAACACAGACACAAGGTTGCAACATTACTGAGAGTTCATCCTCACTTCTTGGAGGCTGGGCAAATATGGGATCCTGGAGTCTACCTCAAGTCACCTCATGGTATAATCCATAAAGTGTGGCTGTTTGCATCAATTTTCAAGTGTGTCAGAAGATCCCATCGTGAGTAATAAATACACCACCAACTATCAGAAAGTCTCAGGCATTTAGAGCATACTTTGCAAGAGTCAATGACAAAGGCCAGACCTCTTCAAGCAAAGCCACAGTCTTGTAACACAAAAGACATTGGTTCAGGGAGAAAGCTATGGCTTCTTTACTCTGGAATTTATGTCAGTGGGAGAATCATTCACAAATCATCTCATGCAAATAGTATTAGTAAGAATTGACATAACACCTCACAAATGACACCAACACACCATGGGGGACTGAACAATGAAGTGTCAGCTGCTGCTCTATTTGCTGTGTAACTCATGCATCCTGCCTGTCCTATGCCACTCCCATGTTGTGCTTTCTTCATCAAAAGGAACCTGCATACTGTATCTAACAAGGACTCTTCTTACTTTTTTTTTTTTTATTACTAAAAGTGAAATTCAATTATTCTATTTTTGATTCTCTTCCTAGTCTCCTCTTAGAGAATGTTTCATGAGTCAAGGGTTACAGCTATTTTCCAAGCATGGCCCTCCACTGGGGCAGTCAGGGTACGTGTTCCCTAAGATGACTATAAGGATCCCAGGTAAGTGCCATTTCTTATTTATCTCTGTATCTTCAACCTTCAGCATGGTGACGACATTCAATGAAAATATTTGTTAAACAGATCTGTACTCATAATAATCAGTCTTAATGTGGTAAACATTAAAAAAAATTACTAGTTCTCAGGGGTGCTATAAGAGAGTACCATGTACTTTGATGTTCAAGCAACTACATTTATTTTCTCAAAGTTCTAGAGGCTGGGAGTAACATCAATGTGTGGATGGCTTGGGTTCCTCTGAATAGTTCCTCCTCACCTTACCAATGGCTGTATTCTTCAAAGGGCTTTTCCTTGTAGGTGCTCTCTGTCCCCTTATAGGGCCTTTCCAGAGTGCCTGTGTTTCTCTGGTGTATATATATATATATATATATATATATATATATATATATATATATATATATATATATATATATATATATATATATTCTAATAACCATGCCAGTCATATGCAACAGTGCCCTTACATATGACTGAATTTAGGTCAAACTGACTTGTTGAAGGTCTTGCTTTTAAATTAAATAATACAAGGTTCTCGTTAGCTTAGTTCTGCCCTCACCAGTGAGAAACATGGATATAGGAGATGGCAGCTTTTCTTTGACTAAAGGAACTTCTGAGAGTTGTTAAAGTCCAATTCTCACAGCAGCTCTGGAACGGAAGTGGTTGCTAGTAGAGGATGTGTCACCAGACCTTTGCATCATCCATTCTCTAAATCACTCAGGTTGCTTCAGTTAAATTTATGCAAGTGAGGGGTCTTATGCAGGTCATCTGTCCAGGAATGATTTTCTCAAAAATCACACATGAAAAGTTAAAAGAATAGCTACGTTTTTCACTTCAAGGTTTACCTTAGGTCTACAACAGACCCTCACCATCTTCATCACCCTGGTCTACCTGCTGGCCTGGTGGTAAAACTCAGCCCCTCATATATAAAGAGTTAGCGTTTTGGTTACCTTCTCACATCATAATGGGACATGAATGTATTTACAAAGGCTGCAATCAAAGGCTCTGGCGTCAGATATATACTCTCCCATTCCTGGCATGTAGCATCAGTCTTGTTTTCTTAAATTGATCACAGTTGCTAGTTAGGGTCAGTTCATTGCTGCCACTTCTTCAGTGGGTACCTATCATGAAGAGTCATGATAATACTTGGTGTTCTTTACCTGACCTGAAATTTACTTCATTCTTTTAATGCCTTTTCCTCAGGTCTAATGCCTTAGACTCGGGTTCATTTTATCCTGATCAGAAAGCTAAATTACTCATGAAACTGACTTCAGTCCAGCTTTCTTTCCACTCAAAGTCAATGAACAGACATGAAAGAAGCCACTGTTTAGAGGTATAGTTTCTCACAGCCATCACAGACTGATATTCTTGACAAGGCGACATGGAATAACTGTGTCAACTTTCTGCTCTCACCCATGAGTCATTCTGAAATGCATGGACTAAGTTTGGCTCTTCCCCTGTTTGTGGAAATTTGAGTCAATGATCACAGGTCCTTTTAAGATAAAAAAGAAGAAACGTTCTGATTGTATGAAGTGTCTCAGAGTTCTTCCTCAGAGAGGTCTTGCCTTCCATTTAGTTGGCATGTTAGTCCTATAGTACTAGTATAGGCCCGCAAACTTATAGAGGGATTGTGACTTCCTCTGGCAGAACTGATCCTCAGCTTCTACTCATTCATTAATATAGAAACAAGTTATTACATAGTAAGCAATATGTTCAGAGGCTCTTTTTTTTTCTATAAACATGTTCTAGAGTAATTTTAGTAGATGCTAAAGGCCAGTGCTATCCTGGCCCTCCTTATTCTCTCTTCTGCCCCTCGACCTTACTGAATTTAAAGCAATTATATTCACCTGGCTCCTGAAATTAAATGCTGTCATCAACTCATAAGATTCCAGCTCTCACCACCTTATTACTACCATAAGTTAAGATATTCTACTTAAATAACTCAATTTTTTATTTATGAAGAGTATAGACTGAATAAAAGTTTCCTATTTTGGCAGACAGTAACATTTTTACCTGTTAAAGGAAAATTCCATATAATATTTTTGTTTTCCAGATGACTAGATGACAGGGGAACTACATTAATAATATCATTGCCACCCCACTGTTGTGAGATATATTTGGGAGCATTTTTGCCCCATTGTGTATTAACTATAATCTCTCCTGGAGGGGGAGACCTGGTGGCACTCAGAGGGTTACCAAGAAGAGACTTGATACCCTAGGAGCATATACAGGGGGAGGTAATCCCCCTCAGGAACAGTCATAGGGGAGGGGAATAAGGGGAAAATGGGAGGGAGGGAAGAATGGGAGGATACAAGGGATGGGATAAACCTTGAGATGTAACAAGAATAAATTAATAATAATAAAAAAATAAAAAATAAAATAAAATACTAAATTAAAAAAAAAGAAGTATTGCTAAGAAGATTGAACATGAATGGGCATTGAAGAAAAATTCAAGTCCTTGTAAAACCATTCATTCTGAGTCTGTCTGTAGTGATTCCTAACTCACTGACCATAATTTCTTTCATATATATGTGTATATGTGCATTTGTGTGTGTTCATGTGTATGTGTATATGTGTGCATGCATGTGCATGTGTGTGAGCATTGCATGTTCACACATGTGTATGTGCATGGGTATTTTGCACAGCATCTCCTGGTGGTCCTGGCCACCAGGCAGCCTCTGTCAAGTGTTCAATGTTCTGACTCCCCTTTCACCATTACACCCTTCATTTCCTGGGCAAATCTTCTGATGAATATGAGAACAGTTTTGTGACTGGATTGGCAGTATCTAGCATCTCTATAAAGAAGAAGAAGGATTTTGTATATTACAGTTATAAGGAAGGCTCTCTGTAGTGGACAGGGATAATTCATGGGTCTTTTCCATGACTTGAGTGGAAATTTCCATAATAATATGTAATTATATTTGCCATTATTCCAAATTTAGAACATACCTTCCTGATTATTCATTTAGCTTCTAGTTACCTCGATAAAGAAAGCAGTGCTCAGAATAGCTGGCACATGGTTTCAAGTGCTGAAGCTCCTCCATGAATAAATACATATTTCTAGGCATGAAAACTTTAGCACCACCAGTGGCAGGAAGCTCTTCAGTCAGGGTAAGGTAGAACAGAGCGCTCTTCCAGAGGCATTTGTGTGGCGAAGAGCCACTTGCCATGGGTCCAACAGAGCCTTTTTCACATTGGGTAGGGGAGAGCATGCACTGTATGTGTACTCTGCCTTACAGTTGGTCTACAGCCTTAGACCTGACTCACTGTAAACCAAAGACAATTGCTACTTGTCTGTGGAAACTCATGTGGTGTTGCTAAAGCTTGGGATGTTGCTGTGGAGTCTTGACACCCACGCTCGTACTCGAACAGCCTCCTGAGGTGTGGCATCTGCATGGTCAGATGATGATACTGAGCATGAGGGATTTCTGACCACAAGGATCTGGAGCCCAGATGCTCCTTCAGCACTAAAGGGAAGCTTGCTGCACTGTTCTCTGTAGGAAAGGTATCCAAGATTGTAAAACTGAATGTTTACTGACTATTGCATGCAAGCAGTTAGACAGCATAAATGCCCCAAGCACGTACTAAAATTACACTTTAAGAAGCAGAGCAACGATTGGTGGCTGCAATCAATAGCAAAAAAGGCCAAGGCAAAGTCATCATAGTGCGAAATGACCAAAAACAGGGGGTGCTGGAATCAGATAGGTTTCTGTTATATTCTGTATGCTCTTCCCACACGCTTTCACAACATTGGACAGCATTCATGCTGCAGCACAGGAATAACCAGCGTAGACGGTCTACCATGATTAAGTCTGCAACACAGTGAGCATCATTCCATACTTCTGTAATCTCATCATTGGGAGGTTGAAGCAAGAGGGTCAGAAGTCCCAAGCTGGGACTGGAGAGTTGGCTCAGATGTTAAGAGCACTGCCAGCTCTTGCAGGGGACCCAGGCTCGATTCCTAGTTCCCACATGGTGGCTCACAACTATCTACAACTCCATTTCCAGGAGACCCAATGCCCTCTTCCTGGCCTTGCTGGATGCCATGTACACATAGGCTATACAGACATACATGCAGGAAAAACACGCATACACATAAATAATAAAACTTTAAAACAAAATGATAGGAAATTAAAAATAAGTAAAGTAAAATATTTTAAAGTTCAAAGTTATTCTTGGCTGCATAGTGAGCTTGTAGCCAGCTTGGTCTACATGAGACTGACTCAAAAAGCCACAACCAAGTAATAGTTCACAAAGGATAAATTAGATCTTACATTTTAACAGTTAACACAATATCAAATAGCAGCATGATTGTATAATAGACCACCATTATTTCTAATAAATTCAGAGGCATAAGTAATTATGTTAGCAAGTTTCAATTTTATCTAAAAGTCTGAAGTATGCTCTATTATAAAATAAATATTATCATTTGTAATCAATACTACCTGTTTAAAGATTTGTCATTCTAGCACCTTTCCTCTTCAAAGTGCATATATACATGTCCAAGAGCACAAACACACACACACACACACACACACACACACACACACACACACACACACCGATATATATCACATGCAATATAAATCTCATGTCATGGTATCTATTTAGATCAATTTTATATGCAAGTATACATAGAACAGAAATATATATGATTACATTTTTAAGATTTTTATTCTTTGCATCAGCTTTGCAATCATTTCTATTTCATGGCAGACATCCAATCGTGCTATTTTTTCAGCTCTGTGTTCCTATGGGGGTTTACTAAGCTGACAGAGTATGTTTATGAATGTGATGCACTCAGGCTGTCCTGAAACGCTAAAAACATTTGCAACCTGAGCACAGCCTAGAATTCAGTGGGCACAAAGAAAACGCAGTGTGAGGCAGATGCTTGATGCCAACTGACTACAATTATAAAGGAATTGGTTAAACTGAAAATCCAGCTATAGAACTCTTTTCTAATGTCTGTGTTGCATTCACTTACATTCTAGCAAGGGTAGAGAATTTCCAGTTTCTTCATCAACAATTTCATTTCATCCTAATTTTATTTTGAGGAAAGTAACTTGTCTTACCCAGATCTAGAACTAAACCTTCTTTCATTTTGTTTTCTAGCATCTTGCTTTCTGTGGTAGCAACTCAGATAACTTCTGCTTTTTCCTTTACTTATTATATTTGGTATATTTCTTTGGCTGTCACACATTTGAACTCCTCTGAGCTGTGAATCTTAAAGGAGGGGGAAGGAATGGCAGAGACAGAGATGTTCGTTCCTCTCTACATTTCCTCAATCAATCTCACATAGAAACCCTGAGCCTGAAATACGGTGCTGGTAACCCAAGTGGGTATCTTAGCAGCAAAGCAGAATCAGTGAGCATCAGGGAACAAGCATGTGTTTCCAGGGACAGAAACCTAGTGGAGAAACAATAACGCCAAAGCTTCTTTGCAGAGATGAAGACAGCACATGCTAGGAGGTTAGACACCAGTGGTGTGGCAACAGTGTGCTCATTAGACTAGCTTTCTGAGATGGTTGCGGATGGGATTTTGAACACTAGTAACCTTTCTTTTCCCTGACCTATTTTACAAGTTTACTACCATGGCTTTAGCAGTGATTTTTATGATATGCCTTTTTGTTTAAGTTAGCCCAAGTCCATTTCTATTGCTTGGCAGCAGCCACTGCATCTGCCACAGCACTTCAACTTTTGGCATACAGGAAGGTTATAAAGCCTTGGCAGAGGTTAAGAACTTGAAGGTCATTTGGGCAAAGAACACCGCTGCAGCCCCACAGCAGGCAAGTAACCTGACTTTAACCCCTGCTGACTTAAAACCCAGAGACAATCATATTCAATGGGGAAATTTTGTACTTCATGAAACTCTTCTATAAAGAATGAGAGGAGAGAGGTGTCTGCTACTTTAACATATATACCTCACCCAGGCTACATTAAAGTTAAAAGTGGGGGCAAAGAGTCATCAACAAAAGGCACCTAATCCAAAGAAATGGAGATCTATTGATTGGCAAAAAAAATTAAAACTATCACCTTAAAGAAGCAAGAAATGGGATGAGATATAAAAACACAGATAGAGACAAAATAAAATTAGGAAATGAATGGATACATAATGTAAAGCTAAAAAAAAATATATAGAAACCACTGAGACAACAAAACAGAAAGCCTGGACTTAAAATAGTATAGTTGTGTACCTAGAAAATTCACTGAGAATTTCAGCATCAAAGAAACTGTCAACTTGAATACAGGTAATTTGAAAGTAGGCAATTTTATAAACAGAAAGAAAATGATCATGTGTCACATAACCATGTATGTGCTGGGCTACATGCATGATGAAATAGTCCCTTAGCATCATAGTGGTGCCAGGACAGGTATGAATAGCTAAAGAAGAGGCAGAGTAAGCAGTAATTACAAGGAAGACAGTAAATTAGTTCATTACTTTCCACTTAGCCTCAAGCAAGTTCTTAGTACATAGGCAGAAAGCAGTTGTGTTCTTGGCCCAAATTTTGTGGGAATGGTTTCTAGCCCAGTCACTAATGTAGTTTTCTCCGCGACCTCTTGAGGTGGGTGGGCCTTCATGGTCCATGTTCTCTGGATCGTCTTCCAGGCCACTATTAGAATAGAACATTAAGCTCTGCCAACTGCGTTCAGCTACTTTTCTAGTCCGAAGTTCCAAAGTCGTTTATATTCTTCACAAACAAACAAACAAACAAACAAACATAAGAAAAAGAGCAACCATACCATATATTCTTCACAGCAATGCCGTGAAGTTCTAGTACCAGGCACTGTTTACTTTTTGCTGCTGTGGTTAAATACCATGACCAAGGTAAATATTAGAAAATAATTTATTTCGGCATATGGACCAGAGAGTTAGAGGTCATGGTGGCAGAGTGAAAACATAGTAGCAGGAGCCAGAAAACGATGGCACACATGTTGAACCATAAGCACAAAGCATAAATGTTGCCTCACCCCTCTATGTACTCCATGGGACCCAGGGGCAGGGAATGGGTAGATCACAAACCCTGGGAGTTCTGATGCAAAGCATCCCTGTATTTCAGAAAGGGGATGCCATTGATAAACCCTCCTCTCAGCATCCCATAGGTTGAAGTTTTTCCTGTTTCAGCCCTGTGTCTATGTGTCTCTCTGGTTAGGTCCCGTCTGATTGGCTGGTCTATTGTGCTGTTGCTATGTAGTTTAGTCAGATTTCAGTTTGGTGCCTGCATCCAGGAACCCTCTCCTTGCCTATTGTGGCATGTCAGGGCAAGCCTGCTACACGAAAATAGTGAACTAGAAGTAGCTTGAGTCCTTAATATCTCAAAGCCCACCTTCAGTGGCAAACTTCTTTTTAAGGGCATCCCCAAACAGCATCACCAACTGAAGACCAAGATTTCAAATGCCAGAGACTATGAGGTACTTTTTGTTTTGGTTTTGTTTTGTTTTTATAAACAGGGTTTCTTTGTGAATACCCTTGGCTGTCCTGTACTCTCTTTGTAGATTGCTTGAACTCACAGCGATCCACCTGCCTCTGTCTCCTCAAGTAGTGCACCCAGCTATGAGGTACATTTTAATGCAAATCACCACGTTTCCATGGGGCTTACTTACATGCCCTTCATGTTTGTCAACCATCCTCACTTACAACGCATCATTTCCCTCATCTCCCTGCAGCTTCTTTGCTTAAGTCTTTCTATTCTCAATATTTCCCTTCTTGACTTTCCTATTTCTCATGTTCTCCCATCTCTCTTCTTTTAAGTCGCCTCCACCATGGTCTAGTTCTAGTTTTCTGGCTTCTACAGGTGCTTCAAGTTGAACACACAGAATTAGAGGATTTAAAGATGGGATACACATATGAAGAGCAATTTGCAGCATTTATCTTTCTGTGTGGAGGTTTCCTTATTCATGTGGTAAATATGTACAGTGGACTTTTATTTTATTCCACTGTAAGGAAAAGTTAGATGATGAAATCTGCAGGTAGCTAGGTGAAAGTGGGAAAATAAGACTTTAAAGAGATAAGCTAATGCAGGCTGTTTACGATAAGTAAGTTATAAAAACTCAATGTTAGTTGATCAAATCATGGCCATATCAATAATTAGTCTATTTTTATCACAAGAATATATGTTCTAGGTTTAACAGATAGATATCATTCTGTAGATATATAAGGTAAAATAGTTAGATCTTCAAATAGGTCTTCAAAAGCCTCAGGGACATGTAGAATATGGCACTGAAAGATGTTTTTATTATTTTAAAGATTCTTTGACAACATGACAGGTTAATTCCTGGCAACACTCAGCCTACCTCAAAGAAGATGATGAGCATCGAAGAACCTCCTTATGGAGATGACTTCAAACATGGCAAACAAGCCACTGGGAAAAATGTCCTTGTTTTTTGCCATAGAAAGAATTTTGCCTAAAAGTGAGCTCGCTTGGATGCAGGCAGAGTCGACAGCCAAACTCTGCCAAGATAGGGTAAGCAAGTCCTCAATAGTTCCTGCCCCACAAATATGTCTGTCAGATATACTGGGCCAGAAGGCTGAAGATGATCTCCAACATTATAGAGAGTTTTGGGTGACTATTCAAGTAGCAAACTGTCTCTCTCATTGTTTCATTTTGGAAGCTGCTAACCTGCATTTCTGGTTTACTCAGGTAATTAAGTTTTATTCCTTCTCAAGTCTCTGATGGAGTTGAAGACCAGATAGTTTAGTCTTACAATTAAGCTTAGTTGTTTAGTTTTTAAGATGTTTCTAGGTCTATATAGATGTTTTAAGTTGATAAAGATGAGAGATGATGGATATTGATTTATATTCAGAATTTTATACTCACCAAGAAAGGACAGATGTTTTCTTCAAGTTTGCCAGATACAAATAGCCAAAACACTAAGCATGTATCATTTATATAATTCCTGACTGTTTCGTGGTTCTTCCTGTACATAGTTTATTTTATTTATGTGTAATAATATAAATGTATATTTAAAAAAGAAATATAATAAAAAAGAGATAAACACAGCAATTCCTCTTTAAAAGAAGACAGCTGCAATGGTTAGTTTTGTTGTCAACTTGACACAAAGCCTAAAGTCATGTGGAACTTAGGATCCTAAACTAAGGAGTTGCCCCACAACAGACTGGCCTGTGGTCACGTCTGTTAGAAACTGTCGTGATTGGTAATTGATGTGGGAGGGCCCATCCCACTATTGGTGGCTCCAAAGTAGGCAAGTTGGTCCTAGGCTATGTAAGAAAGTTATCTGAGGATGAGCCAGGGAACAAGACTAAGAGCAGCCTTCCTCCTAGAGCTTTAACTGCCTTTAATGACAAACAGGAACCTGGGGGCCTAAGGCAAATAAATCCCTCCTTCCCCAAGTTGCTTTTGGTTCTGACATTTGTTACAGCTACAGAAACTTTCAAATACTATGAAACAAACAAGTAAACTCTATCTAGATCCTCAGACCTTAACGTCATTAGGCTTGACATTGGAAGATGTGGTCCTAATGCTAACTGCCGTGAAGTAAATGAATAATCTCTTTGAAACAAAGAACTTCATGTGTTTAAGACTCCATACATGTCAGTGGAGAAACTATTAGGGACCATTAGCTTACACTGCCCTGTTAGCTTTCAAAGCTAAGTAATATGTTCTTAGGGTTAGCACTCAATGAAAACTCCTCATTTATAAGTTTTTATTTTCATTCATGCATCTGTGTCTGTGTTTGAGTGTGTCACATGTGGGAAGATGTCCACAATGGTCAGAATTGGGTGCTGGATTCCCTGTAACTCGAGTTACTGGTGATTGTGAGCAAGCCAACCTGAGTGCTGGGAACTGAACTTGGGTCCTCTGGATGAGCAGGAGGCACTCTGATGAACCAACTCTCTAGCCCCAAATATTTATTTCTGAACATAAAATTTCTATTTCTTTTATGAGCATCTACTTGTTCATTGGAATGTGATTAGAGGTTACATAAAAAGGCAAAACAATATCTCCAGCCCCCAGCTAGAGAATATGGCCCTGCTATATATAGATGATTACTTTAATACTATTTATTGGTACTTACATTAAGATTATAAATCAACTGATTGAGAGTAGAGATTTTATTGTTAATTCTATATTGGAAATAAGTAGAACTGAATTTTTATTGATTTGTCAAACATCTTTAGGCAATTCAAAGCCATTTCTTGGCCCAGTAGTCTGATTTGCTGAAGTTACTTTTATATATATGCATATATATATATATTCATACATATATGCATACATATATACTTACAAATTTTTCATTACTTCTTTGAGGGTTAAAGTGACTCATAGATTATATATCTAATTGCAAATGACAAGTTCGTAATGAATAGATACCTTAACAAAATTTAGTGATTTTGGTATAATCCACTCTGGACTTAAAATTATTCACATAAATAGTAGAAACAGTAGGTAGCATGCAAAAATAAAATTTCATTTCAGTAGAGGGCCTGCTTTCAGAATTAAGTAGATGGATTCATTTTTTTCCATATGCTGAGTTACAAACATAAATATCTCATCAGCTGAAGCTCAAGGCTGAAAACCTCTTTATTGTGCCCAAGTCCTCGTCTAGTACCATGGCCAATAAAACATAAGATGCTCATTCATATTACTAGTTTACAGAGCCTCTTCAAGGCCTCGGCCGTCTCTTTCCATGTCCCTATCACATTTCCTGGGCAAACACCCTCCTTCTCTCTGGGAGATTTTAAGAGTCCTCTCTTTTAGGAATACAGACTTTTCTGCTCTAATTAGTGATGACGTAATAGGAGACAATCCAGATAAAGCTGGCATATCGTCTCCTATGAATAAATAATTATTAGAGAAATTTCTTCCAAAAAAGTTCAGAGGGGTTTGATGCTTCATTTAAAAATAAATAAATAAAACTGAGAAAAAACTAGCAAGAACTGTGGAGAAGATAATAAAAGAATAGATTTTGAGATACTTGAAAAGCATTCCTTTGTGGGAAGAATCCTGCTTGGTATGTTCAGAGTTATTAGTAAATAAGAAAGCAACTCAAAGGTGAACCAGCCAGGGCAGTTTCCAGGACAGGGCTCTTCAATAAGCATGGGGACAGAGCAGCCAACTAGAGCTCCACTGAATCTCCTTGTGGCTGTAGAATTAGAACTGAGTAGTTTTTTTTTTTTTTTTTTTTTTTTTTTTAGGACATTTGCAAAATCTGTCATGATTTCTTTTGTGATGCCTTGGCTTTAAATTACTGAATTTTGAGTGGCCTTCCTGTAATTGCCTTCTGGGGTGTCCCCGTCTGTATTTTCCATTGTGTTCTTTTTCATTCCACGGGGTTACAGGATGTACTTGTCACAGGACTTTCCACTTTCTTGCATGAACTACGTGTTTTCCCTTTTGTGTTCACTGAGCTAAATGGATCAAATAAGGTCACGGTTGACCACTCTCTTTGTTTTATTTTTATTTTGTATTTTTTTATTAATTCATTCATATTACATCTCAATAGTTATCCCATCCCTTGTATCCTCCCATTCCTCCCTCCCTCCTGCTTTCCTCTTACTCCCCTGTTTAATTTTATTTTATATCTTATTTTTTCACAAGCAACAAAATTTCCATTCTTTGAATCATATTAGTTCTGGTAATTATTCAAAAGCTAAATAAATGTAGAACAATCTAATTACATCCTTTTTCTAAATTGCCAGCTTTTTGCTCACTTGCTTCTATGTCCTGCTTTGTTCTTTAATTCTCAACAAGGTCTTAGAAACAAATCCATCTATAAATGCAGTAACCGTGCTAAGGTTGGTAGAAAAGAGACATGAAAATCCACACTGACGAAAATGACCCGGTCATGTTGTTTTGCAGTTCACTACCTGGCCTCTCTTCTCTGCTTTTGGAGATAGATTTCTTATGTTTAAATATCTTTCTCATTTCTCCTTCACCTGGAAATCTTCACTGCTTTCTATAGATCACCTTCTCCTTGACTTGCCCATGGCTGTGATGTTCCTCCATGGGGCTTCCTATATCACGTGGACTTCTGGGCACTTTAGCTTCTGCCACACTATATATGGGGACCAAATGAATCAAGATTTCTTGAAGCCAGTCATGGCATGTTTACATGTTCTAACATTAAACCTTATAATCTGTTCTAGGAAATTCAGGGCACATTTGTAGGAGACAAGAAGGAGCAGGGCAAGGAAAATGAGCAATTCTTAAGTGACTAGAAATCACCAAATAATGTGGTATATTCTTCAAGGATTAGCTCCACAGCTTAGTTAGTACTTACATTTTTTTTCTTTTAGAGAAACATAGCTGGAGCTTGGAAGTTGAAGTAGTTACTTATTCTAAGTAATCATTTAATAATGGTTATTTTTTAATTAATAAAATAAATAAAAATTAAAAAATAATAATAACAATAAAGCTAGTGAAATGAACTGGAAGTTTCGATTTCTTTGAAGACTCAGTTGTGTCACATGATGTTTTTCAGGAAGATGTCTTGTGAATGGGCATGTGCTGTTTGGAAGGTATAAATAGAATCCCATGGACGGTGGAACAACACTTTTTGCATTGCAACGCTGCTACACTGTGCAACTCTTCACTGCTCTTCACTTTACTGAAAGAAACATCACAGAGACCTTCTCCTGGTACTCAGGCTAATTCTAGCCACTTCTTCTGACTCCTGCGGATTCCGTGGAGCCTTGCTGTTTCTGTGCGATCTGGCCACCACTATGGATTCCTGTTGCTGTTTGGTGTTGGCCATTGGACTGGGCTGCTGGTATCCTGACAATGCAGGGTGGTATTGGCCAAAGGAACTGCATCTAAACAGGTCCACACTTCTTTTTCCTATTAACATTCTTTCTACTCTTCCTCTGGTCAGTGGGTTAGAAGTGAGGCTGAAGTGTTTAAGAGCCCTAAATAAAGCAGGGTTTAAAAATCTAAGCCTACAGCGAGACAACTTTATGGGTAAAGATGCTTGCAGCCAAGCCTGGTGACGTGAGTTTGATCCCTGGAACTCACAAGGTAGAAGGAGAACTGACTCCTGCAAATTGTACTTTGATCTTCATACACATGGCCAGACCATGTGCACAGGTGCACCTACAGACAGCCACAACAAAAACCAGTCAGTCAATGTAAAAATAATGGGACTCTAGATGAGAGTAGCATGGGAGAATAGCAAAGTAAAAGGATCCAGAGTGTCCTAGAAACCTACAAGAAGAACATTATGATAAGCAGATTTGGGCCCAGGGGTCCCGCTCAAACTATGGCACCAGCCAAGGACAATATAGGCCATAAACTTCGAACCCCTAACCAGATCTAGCCAATGGACAGGACATTCTCCATAGTTGAGTGGAGAGTGGGGTCTGACTTTCACACGTACTCTAGTGCCTCATATTTGACCACGTCCCCTGGAGGGGGAGACCTGGTGGCACTCAGAGGAAGGATAGCAGGTTACCAAGAAGAGACTTGATACCCTATGAGCATATAAAAGAGGAGGAAGTCCCCCTCAGTCACAGTCATAGGGGAGGGGAGTAGGGGGAAAATGGGAGGGAGGGAGGAATGGGAGGATACAAGGGATGGGATAACCATTGAGATGTAATAAGAATAAATTAAAAAATTTAAAAAAAAATAGTGATTTGGCTCCATGATAGGTTTTCAGAGAACAATGAAAAAGCCATTAAGGTGAGTCAGTGTGAAATCTAGACCTGGAGACAAGAGCAGATGTTCTCACCCCCCTCTCAGCCTATAGTTTCATCATTGTGCATGTTTAGTACATGCAGTCTGGTAGGGGTGGTGAAGATGCTGCTGCTGATGTGGCGATGGTGGTGATGGTGGCGATGGTGGCAATGGTGGCAATGGTGGCGATAGTGGTGATGGTGATGATGGTGATGATGGTGGCGATGGTGGCGATGGTGGCGATGGTGGTGATGGTGGCGATGGTGGCGATGGTGGTGATGGTGATGGTGGCGATGGTGGCGATGGTGGTGATGGTGGTGATGGTGGCGATGGTGGTGATGGTGGTGATAATGGCGATGGTGGCAATGGTGATGATGGTGGCAATGGTGATGATGGTGGTGATGGTAGTGATGGTGGTGATGGTGATGGTGGTGATGGTGGTGATGGTGGTGATGGTGGTGATGGTGGCGATGGTGATGATGGTGGTGATAATGGCGATGGTGGCAATGGTGATGATGGTGGCAATGGTGATGATGGTGGTGATGGTAGTGATGGTGGTGATGGTGATGATGGTGGTAATGGTGGTGATGGTGATAATGGTGGTGATGGTGATAATGGTGGTGATGGTGGTGATGGTGGCGATGGTGATGATGGTGGTGATGGTGGTAATGGTGGTAATGGTGGTGATGGTGGCAATGGTGGTGATGGTGATGATGGTGGTGATGGTGATGATGGTGATGATGGTGGTGATGGTGGCGATGGTGGCGATGGTAATAATGAAGATGATGGTGATGATGGTGGTGGTGGTGGTGATGGTGGTGATGGTGGCGATGGTGATGACTATAATGAGAATAAAAATCAGACCATGATCTGGAACGATGTTCCTTTTAATTTCACTTGCATATATATATTTTATATGCAATATAATCATATTATTTATATTAGTCTGTATATATTATGTATATATTTTAGTCTACGAGCAGTTCTGGTTTACTCTTGTTTATTTTCCTGCCTCATTTAATACAGCAAGTGTTTGAGGAGCAGTCTGTAATAAGAACTTTAGCAATACTCACCAACTTCCATGCTCACTGCTGTAGCTTTGCTCGTACATGCTCAATCGTTTTTAATTCTAAAGCTAAAGTTAACTGTTACCAAGATTGTGCATGAGTCTAGGTGGCAAACAAGGGCCAGTGCTATTTGCTTCCCCTGCATGATTCAGATTATTGCTAAGCAGATTTCGAAAGGTTCTTGGGATTCCTTTTCAATACCCTGTGCTGAAGCAGCTACTAACAACTAACACTGATTCTGCAGCCCCTTGAGCAAGCTATAAAGAAATGCTGCAGAAGACATTTCCTGTTTCCTTTGCACTTCCCTCTCATTTCTCTGACTTACTTAACCTGGGTCTTGTGCCCTGTCAACGTCTAATAGTTCTAATTGCCCAACTACCTGCTTTTTCCCCCATCATAAAATCCTTTTAACATTTCACTTTCCCCTCAAGAAGATGTATCCCAGTCTTCAGGATGTGACCTTCAGTTGCTTCTGTAAATACACGGGCAGAGGATTCATTCAGGCTTTCAGCGAGGCAGACTCATCTGTCACTGACTTCCCCTCATCCCCTTAATGGCCCCATCGCTGCCTTGCTGGATTGTGGGCTTTTAATGTCATACATAAGTTTGCCCTCAAATCTCCTCGCTTCTTTGCTTCCCTTTCTACACCCAGTTAGTTTTAGAGTCCCCTTCCAAGTAGAGAAGATTTTATTATCTAGTCCTTTAAGAAATTTGAATCATGAGAAGGGAAAAAGAGCCTTTTCTTTGCTGCGTCATTCTAGAAGCGTTCATTTTCTACTTTGATGTAAAATGCTAAACACATTTACCACTTATTGGTAAGACTGGCATTAGGACTGATGCTGGGTTATAAAACAAAACAAAACAAAACAAAAACACTTCCCTGCTATTTACCCCAACCTTAATTCTCTGGTTTGTCTTTTTTTCTGAATTAATGATTATATGCTATAGTTTACTTTCCTGTTTTCCCAAATTTCCATGTTGACTCTAAGTACCTCCAGCTTCTATTTGAGATTAAATCATATGCTTAATGGGATTTAATCACTGCTTCCTATATCCTCTTTCTTTTTAGTTCCAAGTATTATTTAATCTTAAACCTAGCATTCTTTCCTTCCTTTTCTGGTGATGTACACATTAAATTGGAAATCAGCTTGGCATCAGACCCAGCCTTATTTCCTCCACTTGATGTAATCCTGTTCTATATTGAGGTAATTAAAATCTTCCACTATTACCAATGTGCCCTTTTCTTACATGTTCCTCTCCTTTCTTTCCCCTCCCCCTTTTCCTCCCTTCCTCCTTTTGTGAATGTGTGTGTGAGACCAACTTGCATACACGTAGTATTTAGTAGTTCATTTCAACCCCCCAAAAAATCTGTAACATTGCCCCTACCACTTATTCCACTAACTTATAATACCAAATAATTGTTGTCCATCACAGCGTACCTGAGAAACCTAATGTTAAAAAAATCATCAAAATTGCACCATAAACAAACAATAAACATTTAAATTTTCTGTAGGTTCTCACAAAAATGAGTGCCTCCTATAGACTATCCATGATAAGGTGTTTGTTTTGTTTTGTTTTTTAAGCCCCAGGATTAATGTCCTAACATTAACAAGGTTTTGTTAAACAATAGTTGACCACTTTAAGCAATTACATGTGGTGGAGTGAAGGTACTGTGACATACGCACACACTGCGTGTGCGATGATGATGACCTCGTAAAATGGCCGCATATTTTTAAAAGAAGCGGAGCTCTGCAATAGAAAGGCAAATTTGAAAATCTAGGTGCAGTCTTTAGATTGTTTGCAGCAACCACCGCTTCTAGGCAACAGGCAGGAGACGGTCACAATCTGCGCTCTCCCCTGCCCCCACCTCTGGAAGCTTTTCATCTGCTGCCGCGCTGCTGTGTTGATAGAACTACCAGACTCAGGACCTGAGAGGGCCCCTCCTCCATTTCACTTCAGTCTCCTGGAGCCCAGCTGTTAGAGCCTATCTAGCTAATCTCCCCCTTTGCCACCAGGCTCTTTTGTGGAAGTTAATGCCACGTTCAGAAAGTAAGGTGATGCAGAGACAGGAAAGGATTTGATTTTTCATTCTACCTGCACGGAAAACAGCACGAGGGAATGAGGAACTCCTTGTCTTTGGTACTTGACTTAGGCGACAGTCGCCTGCTGCTGCTGCTGCTGCTGCTGCTGCTGCTGCAGCTGCAGGGGGCACCCAGTGAAGGGGGAGTGAGAGGAGAAGTAAGAAAGGAACTCTTGACCCTGGCTTCTCAAAAAATAGTTTTTGTTTTGTTTTATTTATTTATTTTTCTCTCCAAGGGACGCTCACGTTTTTCCAGAATGACAAGTACACAGAAGAGAACACGATTTTAATTTACTTTCTGAAAGCGTACAGCCTTCATCTCCGTAAGAACTGGAGGGGTGGGAATTTAAGGAAACAATAAGAGAATATCAACAGTGTAAAGGTAGCTTATTTCTGGCCTTGGGAAAACAGGCTTTAATTCTTCTTTTATCTTGTGAAGTAAGAAGACGTTTGAGAGGGACAGGAAGGATTTGTACGAGGAAACCAGGGAAAGAAGAGGAGCCTTGAGGCTTTTGGGTCAAGGCTACTGCTGCAGTTGCCTGGAAACCCCCTTGCACCTTGCTTTGATCCCACTCTGAGCTGATGCTGGCTCAGCCTGACCACGGAGAACAGCAGGCTGAATTTCCAAAGTGACAGCTCACCGAAGCTGAGCGAGAACTGTCCAGGGATGGATGTTGAAGATGGGCCTCAGTGTTCCCACGGTGGGAGAGCCGGAAGCGCTCATCTTCGAACTCTTTCAACTGTACCAGTCAAATTCAGAGATATAATAGGTTCTTGATAAAGAAACTGGAATCTGGAGTTTGATGTCTGGGTTCTAAAACCACTTCATTGCTTAGTTTTAATAGTTTCAATGAATTAATATAGTGGTATGTATAAATCACTTAAAGCCTAGCCTATAATATAGCAAGCATTTGAGAAATGTTAGCTATTGTAACTAATAAGTTTTTGGATGGATTCAAGGAAGGAATTAGCAGCTAATCTTTTTGACCTGCTTTTTGCTGTTTATAGTCATCATTATAGTTATCATCATGAATTGCAAAATTAGTGAGAATTAAATGTGATTGGACTAGGCATTCTTCATACTATCAAAATGAGAAGAGAATTCAACCTAATTATTTTTTTTTTAAATAACCTCAAACATAGGCATTGGTGCCTGTAAGATGGCTCAGCAAGCAAGAGGGCTCAGCTTCCCACAGAAAGTGACCACCCCAGTCCTACTCCTGGAACCCACACGGTAGAAGGAGAAAAGCAGTTCCTGCCAGTTGTCATCTGACCTCCACATTTTCACCATGAAGCTCTAAAATGAGCTGTTATGATCTGATGTTTGGCAGGTTATAGCAAAATGAGCTAATGGCGAAATGAAGTTATAATATACAAACGCAGGTTTATTGGGAGCAGCTGGGGACTGGGACACAGAGAGAGAGGGGCAGGCATGCAGAGAGAGAAAGGAGAGGAAGAAGAGGAAGGAGGAAGGGATAGAGGAGAGGAAGGAGAGAAGAGAGGGCAATCCAGACTTCTGGATTATATAGTGAAGAGACTCAGGGAGAGGGGAAGCCCCACCTCTGGCCAGGAGAGTTCAGGGTAGAGGGCAGGGTAGTCAGCCTGGCCTTGCTGCTGGTAGAGACCTTCCAATGTTGATGCTTCGACCTTCAAGCACACTGCTCTAAAAGCTAGAGGTGCTGACTGCCTTGGGACAATATCTCCACCACTGGTAGATAAGTCAGTCCTGGCTCTTCTCACAGATACTGTGCTCCTTTGTGGATCTCTTGTCCCTGCCATGAAGGCTGAGATACATTTTACATTCCCATTTCAGGAAGCTGGGCTATATCACATTCTCTCAAATTCTTGTGAATCCAAAGCAAACAAACAAACAAACAAACAAACAAAGACAGAAGTGAAGACGGAGAATGCCATGGTGAAAATAGTTCATTTGGATGAAAAAAAATCTTTGATAAAAATTGGGTGAGACTCTCAAAACCCATTTGAATCTTATAATCCTGGTGTCTAGGCCCATATCTCTCAGATCAGAAAATGTAGGTTTCTTTTGAGAAGAAAGAATCCCAGAGCCATTAAACACAGCAGATCCTCTGCTAACATGATCCACAGTAAATAAGTCCATGCACAAAGCAATCAAGCAATATCCTGTACATATGATTGTACAGCCAAATAAACACACAGTAAAAGGGCTTTGACGAAACACTGAAGAAGTCAGAAAAAAAAAAAGAAATCCTTTAAACAATTCAAAGTTATGTCTTCATATAATTGGTGAAGCATCTCCAAATTTTAAATAAGAATTGAGGCTGAAAAAAAAATGAACACAGTAATGTTGTGGGAAATAATGTCAGGGACAAAGCATTTCTCTAGGAGATTAAATTAAGGAAAGATACAATAGACAGAATGATAATGAAATTAGGAGAGCTCTGTGAAAAGTTTATACTTTAAAATGTAGACTTAAGAGAAAGGATAGGAAAGAAAACTCAAATATATAAAATGATTGAACAAGTTATTTGTAAATACTTCCCATAATTTAAAGAGCGGGTTTGAGGCTGAATAGTACTGTCAAGCACAGCTCAGCCTCCTTAGGGGTCCCCCCAAAGACCACAGCTTTTTAAAGAATATAAAACAAACCTAGAGACCAAAAAACACACAAGATTTTCCAAAGCTCATCCTGAAAACAAAGAAACTTGTGGGGGCTGAAGCTGAGGCCTGTAATCCCAGCACTGGAGATGATACAGGAGGACAGAGTGACTTGTCAGGTCAGCCTTGGTTTCAACTGCTATGTGGCCTTAGAAAGCACAAATTAAAACAAAGCATAACGTGGATAAACGAAGTTCTGAGGTGACTCTGCGAGACAAGGCACAGCGTCCTGATGAGCCAGTCACACTGTGTGTGTTATAGGGACAGTATTAGGCATGCAGGATCTTTAGAAATCTGCAGTTTTGATTTCTTTTTCTACATTACTACAAATTGTCTTTACACAAGCATGGGGGCAAACCAACAGGAAGAAAAGTCTAGACTACAACAGTCTTTAATACAGAAGCAATAGGAAGGAAATGAAAATAACACGACCAGTACTATACAAATAAACTATTGTGACTTCTGTGTCTATTTGCTGTGAAAAGTGTTCATCTTACTAAGTTGTTTCATATATAACGAGAGGTTAGGATGAGAGAAAATGTGTATGTGCATTTGTGTGCACATATTCATGTGCATGGTATACATAAGGGGACATCTAGAGTTAACATGAAGACATGTTTTTCTCCTCTGGAGTAGCAACTCCATAGATGATTTAAAAGAAAAAAAAAAAAAGAAATAGGTGTATGTAGGTAGATGAATAAAAATGCCAAAAAGTATGGTTAAAATAATTGAAAGAAGTTGAAATTGTTTCCATTATGGACTTGGAAGACTGATTTTCCTTGTGATTATTCTGAACCTTGTAGGATCTTTGTATTTATAAAATGGTATTTATCATTTTTGCAGAGAAAGTTTGCATCTGATTTTTGTATTACCAGACTGAATAGTGAAAAAAAAATAATTAAGTGGAAGCTAGTGTTGTAGATCTTGTTAAAACTTAACGTAGTTCCAGGAAAATTCTCAGAAAGCTTTACGACAAGGAAGGAAACACTAAGCAGCATCTGTAGAGTGTGTGGTGTGGATACTTGGTTTAGTGTTTACATGTACACTGGCAGGTGAAAACTAAAGGGGTGAAGAAAATGACATAGAACAGTCTTGGAGGCCCTGATGGCTATACAATCTGTGCATGATTAATTCACAAAACCTGACTGCAATAGTTAGCAACACAGAACATTAAGCTAATTATTAGTAGCTGATTGCAAATCAAAGTCTCTGCGTTGTTCCAATAAATTTGAATATATTCTTTGTGACAGTACAGAAAAGATAAACTATTCTTTCATAGTTGGTGCCTAACTCTTCAATCACAGGGCACTTATATCTGCAGCCAACATAAGAAAGAATCTGAAAATGAATTAGTAAAAATTGTATGTACAAATATACATATTAGTTATGAAGAAAGGGAAACGTTAAATATTAAATTACAACCTACTCTCATCCAACAGCTGTCAGTGTGCTAAGTATGATATTATTGATGTAGTCAAGAATGATGTAATGATCTCTTTCTGAAACTAAGTAGTATCTCTATGTATGTTACACTTATATATTTATAGTATATAATTTATAATACATTTGTAGTAATATATTTATTTGTTATATATAAATATCCCTGTTAGTTTAATTTGGGGTTGTTTGTATGAGATGGAAGCAGCTTATCAATGGCTGCACTGCTGAAGAGAATGATTCCCCTTCAATATTGCCACTGCGCCTCTCCTCGCCATCGTCAACGACAAGCCTCTGAAACCTCAAGCTAAAATGAATCCCTTCTCAAGTTACTTCTGGAAACAGTTTTAGTAACAGAGGCATGACAGAAGCAAGCACAGCTCAGCTCATGCCTGTCTATGTCATGGGGACATAACTGACATAAGGATAACTCTTTTCTAGCATTGAGAACCTTCAATTTTTCCTCTACTACCTATTTTGAAATTTTCAGTTAACTGCTAAGAAACATAGTAATTATAATGTGATATAAAGTATGAGAAAGCATTCCCCATATCGACCTGCTAACTGAAAATGAACTAACAACACCCTCTCTCCCTTTACCATACTTACCAGCTGCTGGTAAGTATTATTTTAGTCTCTATGAAATCAGCCTTAGTACCCACGCGTAGGAGAGAACATGTGACATTTGTCCTTTTGTGCCTGAGTTATAACTTTTTAATGTCTTCAGTAATGCTACAAGTCACAGACCTCCATTCTTTGCATTGTTTTCACTCCATTATGTATTTATTCTACATTTACTCATCCATTCATTTACATATAGGTTGATTAGATATATTGGTTATTTTAAATATTCTGCAGCCAGCATGCAAATACAGCTTGCCTGACAATGCCATCCCCTTTGACTCTATACCCAGTAGTGGGATTGGTAGATCATATAGCTTTTTATTATAGCTTAATAAGGATAATCTATTATATTCCACAATGTTTCTAATGTTTTCCCTTATGTTCTAATTTATGTTCATTCCCATCAACAGTATATGAGAGGTTTTGGGTTTTTTGTTTTGTTTTTTTTAATCATCCTTGCTGGCCTTTACATTTTTTTCTTGTAACATCCATTCTAATAGGGGTAATATAATATCTTGAGGGAGTTTGATTTGCATTTCTCCAATGATAAACATTTTGTTCATATTCTTGTTAATTCATATATTCTATTGGGGGAAAAGTCAATTCAGCTAATTCACCTATGTTTTGGCTTCTATCACTCAACTTTCCCATATTTTTTATTGTGAGCCCCGCTTTTAACGGCTGAACCATTCTCCAGCCCAGCTCTCTACTTTCTTTGGTAATGCTATGTATATTTTAGTGTCTGTCATTGTAATGTCTCCAGTGTTGTTCATTTTGTTCAGAACTCTTTTTGCTATTTTTAATGTCTTCATATAAAATTTTCAAGTCCAAAAGCATAACATAAGATTTCTATCCATTTTTGGGTGTATCTTTTTCAACTGATCTTATCAGTGTTTTTGTTATTTTCTTTGCAGAGGTCATTAACTTCCTTGGCTAAAATTTTTATCATGCATATTTTTACAGCTGTTACTGATTTCTTTCTTAGCAAGTTATTAAAGAAGTACAAACTGCTCCTTATTTTATGATGGTTTGTAGCCTGTAACTTCATTGAATTTATCACTTTCAACATTTTTATAGGGGGTGGAGATAGATTTTCTATATGTAAAGTCATAATTTCTTAAACAGAAATAATTTGGCTCATTCCTTTTATATTTAGATGTCTTTCATTTCTTTTTCTTATTTTATTTCTTGGTCTGAACTCCCAATACTATATTAAATATGAGCTGCGACTTCTTAGGACAGTGGGGCTCAACCTTCCTACTCCTGCGTGAGCCCTAACCATAAAATTGTTTTGTTGCTGCTTCATAACTGTAATTTTGTTATTGCTATGAATCATAATGTAAATATCTGTGTTTTCCATGGTCTTAAGTGACCCTGTGAAAGAGTCATTCCACCCCTCAAAGTAGTCTTGACCCACAGTTTGAGAACCAACTGTCTTAAAGCAAAAAATTTGGTTTTCCTTAGTTTATAATGTAGAAGCTATGAGGTTGTCATACATATCCATTAGTGTGTTGGGGTAAATTTCTTCCACACTCTATTTTTTTCCCATACTCTACTTTTATAGTATTTTTTTTTAACCATGAGAGGTATTTATGGGTCTAACTCTTCTGACATTCCTAGGAGACACAATCTCATAGCAAACACCCAATCTTTTGGCTCTTACAATCTTTTTACTATTTCTTCTGCAATGAAGAGACATCTTCCGTGTGTCTTAGGTGTGGGGATTGAAGTGTAGATGTAGTCATTGGGACTGGGTGCCATAACTCTGCATTTTGATTGGTTGCCATTTTCTGTAATTGTCTCCATCTGTTGCAAAGAGAAATTTTCTTGATGTGGGGTGAGGACTACACTTATTTGTGGGTATAACGATAGGTATTTACTATGTAGCTATAAATAGACTATCTTTTTTGCATATATAAGATAATCAAAATTGTTATTTTCTATTCTACTGATGCAATGTTTCATATTAATTGATGTGTGGGTGTTGAACCGTCATTGCATTTCTGAGATAAGA
Organism: Acomys russatus; assembly: GCF_903995435.1. Lineage (NCBI taxonomy): Eukaryota > Metazoa > Chordata > Mammalia > Rodentia > Muridae > Acomys > Acomys russatus. Next base: position 35,503,761 of record NC_067159.1, read on the forward strand.
CACATTGGACCTTGGCATGTATTCCTATTTGTTATTATGATCACTTTCCTAGATTTTGTTGAGAATTTTTGCATCTTGTTCATCAGTGATATTGATTTTTAGTTGTCTATCTGTTGTTTTGTGTCCTTCTCTGGTTTAGGTGTGAGTGAATGCTGACCTCAGAGCATGACATACTGTCAACACTTTATAGTTGTTCACCAAGAATTCATATTAGGCTTTTTAAAGTTTTGTAAAAATTATCAGTGGAGCTATCTACTTTTTGGCTACTATTTCTGGAGAAATGTTCCATTAGTGATTGTCTCGCATAAGTTGCTATTGGTTCATTCACATTTTGACATCCTCATTATTCAATTTTGGTAGCTTGTCTGTGTGCAGAAATGTGTACATCTCTTCTATGCTCCCCAAGTTTATTACAATCTTCTATAATGGTCCTTAATAATCTGTAGTAGGTCTCTACTATTAGTTTTGATTTCTTCTCTTATGCTCTAATTTTGTTAATTTTGTTCTCTCTTCTTTTATTAGTTGATTTAGCCTGTACTTTGTTAATTTTACTTACCTTTATTCATAAAGAAACAATAACTCATTGTTTCACTGGTAACACACATACACCCACATACTAATTTCATTTATTTCTGCTTTGTCTATGTTATATATTTCCTTCTATTAATTTTGGGTTTTATTTCTTGCTTTCCCTGGTTCTTGAATTATATTTTTCCATTTTCATAAGGTATTTCAGATTTTTATGTAAGTACTCATTGCAATAAATTTTACTGATAATATTATATGCCTCAAGTTAGACTGTTGTGATTTCATTTCCATTGGCTTCAGAGCTTTTTTTTTTTTTTTTTTTTTTTTTTTTAACTCTTCATTTGTCTTTTTCATTGATCTACTAGTTATTAAAAATGATTAATGTTTGATTTCTAACTATGTATATGATTTTAATATTTCTTTTTTCATTTCTAATTTTACTATTCTGTGTTCAAAGAAGATATATGCTTGATTTCCATTTATTTTTAATCTGGTGAGACTTCTTTTGTAGGTGAACCTGTGGTCCATTCTGGGTAGTATTGCGATGCACTGAGACGGTTTATTCTTTAGATTCTGAATGAAAGGTTCTTTAAATGCATGCTAAATCTACCTGTTCTCTCTAGTATTACTTCCTGATTGATTTTTGCCTGGAATACTTGTTCATTGATAAGAGTGGGATGTTGACATTTCTAAGTGTTTTTGTATGAGGCTCTGTTATCTTAGAGGTAATTTATTATCTTTATGTAATTAGTGTAAAACTATAATTATCAGTTTCTGATGTTAATTTGATCTCTCTCATGTCATAGGAATCCTTTGTATCTTTTTGTATATTTTGCTTTAAAATTCATCTTTGTTGTTGCTTTCACTTTGAAGTTCCATCTGTGTATCATAGCTTTTCCATCCCTTTACTTTCTGGTCAGGTGGTTTTTGTTTGTTTTGTTTTGTTTGTTTGTTTTTGTAGATGTTATCTTATTGGACTTAGGTTTTTACTCTACTCAGCCATTCTGTTGCTTTTAACTGGGGAATGCTTTCTTTTCTTTTTCGTTTTCCTGCTTTTTAGATATATTCTTTGTTCCTGTATTATTCTTTTGTTGCACATCTTTATGGTTTCTATTTTCTGTATGCCATGTTTCCCCCCTCTCCCCGTTCTCAGGGACCACGGCAAAAGAGTAGGTGAAAGATTGTTAAAACCCAGAGGTCAGGCAACAATTGGGGTGACCGTGTAGGACCAGAACCACAGTAGTCACCAACTTGTAACAGCTGTGACTGCCTGCAGAAACAGTCAGCATTCCAGCTTGTAGTCCAGAAGGATTCAGGAAGTTCTTCCCATAGTTGAAGAGCTACTACAGGTTAGTTGTTCCTGGGGCAAGGAGAACAGTTTCTTTTAAGAGTGGGGCAATCTGGTAGGTTGATAGACCTCCAGTGAATGGCCTCCCTCATGAATAGGGGCAGCACAAACAGACCCAGTGGGTTATTTTAAAAAGGACGTACAATTGGAAAGGGGTTTGGAATTATAGAAGTCGACCTTAAAGGAGTTAGTGAGTTAGAGAGAAAAATGGGGTGAATATGAACAAGATACATTGTATGCAATGTATGCATGACATTCTCAGAGAATACTTGAAAATAGTATGTTTTTAAAAATCACAGCGCGTAAGCTACTCTTGTTTAAGGTCACAAAAGTAATATTGTTTCTTTCTCTTTTTCCCTCTTTATTTCCTTTTTGTGCTTTCATTGTTTTCCTGACTCTTGATACATGAATCTCTTATATGCCCCTCTTTCAGGAGAAATCTGACACTAGTGAATTGCCTGCTTTTTGTTTGTTTTGGAAAAATACTTAACCTTAATTTTTGGAGGATAGCCACACTGGATATAATATTTTAGTTATCCTTTTTCTCATGATTTTGACTATATCATTTCATTCTCCTTGGAGCTATGTAGTTTCTTTAGAGAAGTTTGTTAATAAGCCAGTAAGGAGACTTCACACTTGTTCCTTGCTGTTTTTTGAATATGCTTTGCCTGATGATCTTGACAATTTGAGTTGGATATGATTCAGATGGGAATCTTGTTAGTTGAATGTATTAATGCCTTGTTGTCTCCAAATATGTTCCAAGATGTGAAACATTTTAGGAATTATTGTCTTGAATGGGTTTTCTATTTCTTTCCCCTGCTTTTCTCCTTCTGAACTGTCTATAATGCAAACATTTGCTTATGTAATGGTCCCCCATAAGCCGTGAAAATGTTTGTTTACTTCTTGAATTTAGATTTTCCTTTTCTCCTCCCTTTTCCTCCTCCTATCCATACTCCTCCTCTCGTTTTGCTTCTCTTCATCTTATCCTGTCTTCTCTCTCTTTATTGAACTTTCATTTGATTACCTAAAAGCATTTATCTTCAAGTTTTGAAATTATTTCTTCTATTAAATAATTTTGTTTTCAAGGTTCTAGATTATATATATTGTATATGTGGCATATTGTATATTACTGTTGAGTTCTTAAGCTCTACAATTTATGATTGGCCCCTTTAAAGATTTTTATCTCTTTGCTGAATTTTCATTCATACTTCAAATTGTCTCCCCAATTCCACTGAATTGTTTTGTATTCTTAAAATAACTCTTTTGAGTTCTTGTCAGTCAACTCATTTATTTAATTTTCTTTGTGTCTTACTGCTAAGGAGTTATTGCATTCTTTTTCTTTTCACTATTCTAATGTTTTTATATTTGTATTTTTGTACCTGATAGATAAAGTTTCTCTCTGAGTTTTGTCAAAAGTTTCTGTTTGTTTGTTTGTTTTTTTTTTTTCTCAGTGAAAGAACCTGGATACACATCTTGTAATGCTTGGTGGATGTGTGACTGCCTTTGGATCCAAGTAAGCATTTCAGCATAGCATCTATGTAGCTTTATTTATGCTCAATATTGGTTGTGTCTATACAAGTGTTATGATTGCTTAGGCTCTGCCTCTCTGGAATTACATCAGTGCCTGGGATGTAGCTCCCAACTGAAAGCAAAATCATTAGAGCTCAAGGTATGTTATGTCCAGCTATGGGTGGGGCTTACCTTCAAATTTCCCTGGATTGTGTGATTGCAGCACCATCCACTGGGCCAGGTTAGTGTAACATGCCATGTCTAATAATGGAGCAGTGCCCTTGTCCACAAAGAAGCTGAGACACATAAGAAGTCTTCAGTAGAGTACATGACATTCTTTAGGGCTTACATAGATGGCTTTATGGAGCTTATAAGAGCCAAACTTTGGCTGTTTAGCTGCTTTGGGGGGCCAAATGTAGGGTGGTGGTCTGAGTTTCTGTTTCTGTGGACCTCAGTAAACTAACCTTCTCAAAGCAGGGTGCTTAGCTGCTTCTTGAGATCACAGAAGAATAGGTATGGCTGCCTGGTTGCTCCCTAAAGAGTAGACCACTGAGGCACTTAGAAAAGGCTGTTCAGTTATTCCCTGTAGTTGTAAATGCATGCGCACTTTTACTCATTTTCTTCCTCTGAATCCTCAGGGCCAAGTGGCTCTGTGCAGACTGCCTGGCTAGTATCTGGGACAGATGTTAGGTGTATATGGCTGTCCAGTTGCTTCCTGAAACAATGGAAAAACTGGGAGCATCTCCTGACTAGTCCAATAGGTTGGAGAAATTTGCTCAGCTTCTCCACAGGATTCAGGTAGTTGGGGCTGCATGCTGACGTTATGCCACAGAAAAAAAAGCTTAAGTGAGGAAGGCATATAGGATGGCTTCATTTTCTGGCCCAGTGCATCAGTGTAGTAACCCAGAAGCTTTTAAAGAGCTTGTAACAGGAGTTACAAGGTTTCCAGTCCCCAAGTGGTACCAGGTGTCTCAGGTATGACTAGGACTTCCAAGGGACTTCAGTTCCATCTTTCCCCATGGAGTGAGGTCTTACTTGCTCTGTGACTGATTTTAAGTCCTTCCACCCAAGCAAGTATCTGTTATATACAAGACAATCAGTAAACAGCTTCTAAACTAATGGTCAGACAATAACTAAAGAACCGTAAGGTAATATGAGGAATCTAGATTAAAACAAACAACGAAGAAAAGCTGTTTTGCTTTATAATACATAGAAGTCATGTTGATTCTATAATCTATAATCCTGGTCTCAAGTTATCAATACCATACAGTGTCTTTTTAATGTAAAAATCTAACTTTTAGTTTCAGTGTTTAAGATAATATTGTCTTGTTATCAATTATATTTGCTATCAATTATATCTGGACACTTATAGTCTATATCATGAGTTACCCTCAAGTCAACTAGAAATAATGTATAGAGAAGACACTTTTTTTATGTACTGTGATGGCTCAGCATCCACATATGTACTATCATGATATAACCAACTAACTACTAGCTGTTATTTCAACTTGTCATTTACGTATAAAAACTCTACTATATATGCCCATTTCACAAAAAATCAGGCACATTTGATTTTAAATTCCTATCTAAAATTATATAGCAAACATCAAATTTTATAGATAATTAATATTTTTAGTTGTGATACCACATGTTGATTTTCTTTTACTTTAGCGACAAATTTCATTTTAACCATAGATGTATACCTTGTCTAGAAAGTTAGCAATGTCATTTTAGAAACATTGTAAGTTTGAAAATCATCAGATATTAAACCATTAGCAGTATTCATCTACTTGAAATTGTATGTTTAAGTTATTCATTATTAATAATTCAGTGAAATCCCTTAGAGACCCACTCTCAGCACTGGAGGAGCTCCAATGTGTCTTTTCATAGATGCCCGTGCCTGAATGGAAGCTGTGGCAATCAGGTCAGAGCACGAGGCTGGAGGCACACCACTGAAATGGTCCCCCAGAACTTTTCAAAAGAAGTAGTTGAAACCTCCTAAGGGCGTTTCCTGAAATGTAAATTTACAGAAATCTCAGCATAAAAATCCATACTTTGCTTGATAGTGCCTAACACTTTCCTTCCTTACATAATGAAAAAGTAGAATAAAACGATTGCTTACTTTAGAAAGATGGAAATGTTTATAAACAATGCTCTGTTATCTTGAGGTCAAATAATGACCTCTGTCCTTGGGAATAGGCAGAATTTCTTTATGCTTCTCTTTGTAAAAAAAAACAAAAAACAAAGAAACAAAAAACAAAAACAAAATCACCAGAAGCTAAAATATTCATGTCGGATACACTATGGGCACACACACACACACACACACACACACACACACACACACACACACACTGTGCATTTACATATGAATAGATCTATAAGCATTGTCATTATGTTCTCTAAAGCGTTCATTGTTGTCTTGTTCTCTTCATCATCTTTGGTTAAGTTTATTTCAGAATAAACAATAACAATAAACAATAGTTCTATTTCTGTAACTATGTACAGTATATCGGTAGGAAGTAAAATAAGACTTTAGCAAGTTAAGACATGGTGGATAATAACACAGCAGTGGAAAGGAATAACAAAACAGAAAAAGTGAGCATGGGGGGTCTGACTTAGAGAGGTCACTCTTCCAATCAGACCTCAAGGCCAATAGAAAACCTTCATATTTCAGGACTCTGTCTTATTCTACTGTACAAGATAGGACCCAGATTGTTGGAAGCAAGGCATTTTCTGTAATGTATGTGTTTCAAATTCTTAGGTATACATTAAAACCAAAAAAAAAAAAAATGTTTTCAATTTCATATTGAAAGCTGCCTATTCCCAAAGCAAACCTATCATCTTAGCTTAACTTCCAAGCCACTCGGGGAAATTGAGGCACACCCCTGTCCTACTTTGTACATGGCAAGCACTTCACGTTGTCTGTAGAGAGACAGTGAGGCCTCAAGGTTCTGAACTGAGACCTCAAGCCTGTGTTCATATTGTGTGTGTGGCTCTTGTCTGATATTACAGAATTTGGGGCTTCATTCATACTATTTAAGCATCCTACCAAAAGCTGCTGTCCTAGATCCTTTTTTATTTTCACATAGGGTCTCTCACTATGTCAAAGCCTTCAAATCTACATTTCTCTTCTAGTCTTAGCTCCTGAGTAGCTGGGGTTATAGGCATGTGCTACCAACTGTGAGTGCTGCCTCAGTGTGAATCACAGTTCTGTCATTTATGATGTGGGGGATGTCACATTAATTATTTATTTGGCCTTTCCTTTCCTCAGCTTCCTTCTTGCAAAACAGGGCATCAAATTATTATTTCTCAGAGGGTGTCTGAGTAAGTGTTCTATTGCTGTGAAGAGACATCATGACCATGGCAACTTTTTGTTAGGGAAAGTATTTAGTAGGGACTTGCTTACAGTTTCTGAGGTTTAGTCCATTGTCACCATGGCAGGGAGGTGGTAGCATGCAAGTGGACATGCTGCTGGAGAAGTGGCTGAGAGTTCGACATCTGGATCCACAAGCAGCAAGAAAACTGAGAGCTACTGGGCCTAACTTGAGCTTCTGTAGACCCCAAACCCCACACCCATAGGCATACTTCCTCCAACAAAGCCATACCTTCAGCAACAAGGTCACACCTCCTAATGCATCCCAAGTAATGCCACTTGCTTATTACTAAGCATTCAAACTCAAATATATAAGGCTATGGGGACTATTCTTATTCAGCGACCACAGGGAGCATTCATTATATTAAGCAAGGCATTATGTGCAGAACATTTGGAAGTGTGTTTCCTATACAGAAATACATAGGAATTAAATTCACTGTGTGATTTCTTCTCTTAGAAATATTGAATATTTTTAAAGGATAAAATGAATGTTAAGGATAAAAGTGAATGTTAAGAGGTTGTAAAATGTTTTGCTAAAATAGGTTTTGGATTCCAAATATGTTTTCGATTTCTGGGCGGGGGCAGAGGGGATTGGTTGTTGTTCTTAATTCGGTTCCTGTCACACACTGAAAAGGAATTATACAAGTTTTGTCTCCTTCAAGTCCATGTTAACTGCCAGAGATCAAAGATGATTCTTACTGTCCTTTCCTCACCATGGTACACAGAAATGAGCTAAAATGTTCAGCTTCCGCACAGCTCAGGGAGGCAGAGACAGGCAGATTGTTGTGAGTTCAAGGCCAGCCTGGTCTACAAAGCAAGTCCAGGTCAGCCAAGGCTACACAGGGTAACAGTGTCTAGGAGACAAAACAAAACAAAACAAACAAACAAACAAACAAACAAAAACCAACAAAAAATGTTCAGCTTCCCTGAGCACCTGCACTGGACAAACAGCAAAAAGTAGTCTTGTCATAGGACCAAGAAAGATAACTAGAAGATCAACTACTTTCTATGTGTAGACAGTCAAAATATGCTCATCATTCTGGCATAGTCTTCATTGCTTCATAACTGTGCTCTGCTCTTACTAACATATAACTTATTTGATCATAGCATTTTACATAGTCTATGTGCCAGGAAGATTTATGCAAGCCCATCCAATCTACTATTGATTTCATTGGGATCTCCTCACATCTGTGACCCCGAGGGTATTCATCAGTATTTAAGCTTCAGCTTTCAGAATAGAAATAGGATGACACCTGAATATGTCACTGTGAATTGCCACCATAAAGATGGTATTTTGTAATGTTTGTACTCAAAGTAGACATTAAATTAAATTAATCAGCTACTTTTCTCGTTTTGGGGGGCTTACTTTGGTAAGTAACACCATTGTTGCACTTTGAAAATGTTTCTTAAGATATTAGATGTATAAATCCAGGAGCTCAGTGATAGCTCATTTTCAATATTGGCTCATTGTTGACTACAGATCTACATATTCAATGGCTCCAAACCACTTAGGGTTAGGTTTCCTAAACTTTTCTTGGGAAACTATGACAAATTATGGTCATTTTCTAGTTTAGGATTTGGTAAAATTGCACAGTCAGCTGAGGACCAGCCACTGAATAGAGGAGCTGTCATAGAAATTTCATATTCAAACCAGAAAAGCATCTGGGGAGCCTCAGGCTATGGTGCTAGAACTATGAAAAGATATGGCTATTGCTGAAAAAGCAGTCAAACAGAGAAAGAAAGGGATTATAGATTCAGGAAATAATTTAGCTTCTATCCTTGCTCTGCCAAATCTCTTCTCATCTCTCACCTTGGGCCTCCTACCAGAGTCTGGCATTAGATATATTCCAATGTGAACAGCTGACTCAAGGGCCTAGGGAAAGCACCTGCACAAGTAGATCTTTCTGTGGTGTACATCATCAGAGCCAAGGCTGGGATGAAAGAGAAGAAATACAGTATGTCAAAGCAAACATACCTAGAACCGATTGTACACGTGCTTCAATTATTTATATTTTATATACTATTGGATAGTATGTTAGTTTGACCTTGATTGTGGTCAAAGGGTATACCTCTTAGGCTTGTCAAAGAGGATTCACTATTTCACTTTTTTTTCAATGCACTTTAATCTGAAATTTTTACATGTCATTCTAACAAATCACCTCAGGAGATGTGTCACGATAAAAATCAGTCCCGTGTATGGTTATCATTGACTGAACTCCCATTGTGTGGTAGGTTCTGCATTATGTGGGAAATTTTAACAACCACATTTCAAAACTAGTATAATGATCTTCAATTTTAAGGGGAAGCCTGTGTTACAGGCAGGTTACGGAAGTATCCAGGGTAAAGTAGCTGAAAGTACGGTGATAAACCCAGGCCTGGTAAGCTTCAGACGCTGTGTGCTTATGCTCATTCTACCTCATTATTCTGTGTTTCCTGATTGCTTGAATGCACGATTACTACCTGTCTTGTTTTTTAAATGCCATGACATGGTTGCATAAAAAAAACTCATTGGTACAATAAATTCACTATGATCCTCCACTAGTAAGGCCAACTTTACTTCTATGAAAGCAAATTTTGTTTGGAATATTGTGTAAAGCAAAATTTTTATTGAAGTCAGGACCTATTATTAGATTTTTTCCAGTATCTATATTCTTATAGTGTAGATACATAGATGATAAATTATATATATATGATAGATAAATGATACATATGTGATAGGTAGATATATGACTAACAGGTTTATAATACATAAGTAGATGGTTGATGGATAGAGAGGTAGATAATAGATTGATAGGTACACAATAGATAGATAGGCACACAGACAGAAAGACAGGCAGACAGATAAATAGATAGGTAGATGATAGATTTTTAACAGAACGTGTTTTTCAGAACACATACTGAAGACACTTGGGCAAAGACTTTGATGTAGATGAAATGGTGATTTGTTTAGTTGTATCAGAAATGGTTTATGTGATACATATACATTTCATCTTATGCATTTCTTCAATAACTACCTTAGATTGATTCTCCATTGTATACCAGAGTATCTATTCAAAGCCTAGAAGTAGAGCATATGAATATTTAATTTTAGCATTTTCACATTTAATTTTCTTGATGCTGATCACATTGATGACCATTCTATTCTTTTCTTTTTTTATTAATTAAACATTTTTATTTTTTACATATACATTTATATTATTATACATATAACAATAAACTACCTATAGCAAGAAGAACCATGGCACAGTTAGGAATTATATAAATGTCACAGTCTTAGTGTTTTGGCTATTTGTATTTGACAGCAGTGAAGAAATCATCTTTCCTATCTTGGTGTGTCTAAAATTCTGAATGTAGATAAATCTCCATCACATCTTATCATTATCAGTTTAAGACATCTATCTAGACCTAAAAGCATCTTAACCCTTAAACAACTAAGCTTCATTGTAAAACCAAACTACCTGGTCTTCACCTCCATCAGAGACTTGAGAAGGAATACAATTGATTACCTGAGTATGCCAGGAGTGCAGGTTAGTAGCTTTCCAAATGAGAAGATAACAGAGACAGTTTGCTACCTGAATAGTCTCCCAAAACTCTCTATAATGTTGGAGCATCTTCTTCAACCTTCTGGCCCACTATATCTGACAAACATATTTGTGAGGCAGGAACTATTGAGGACTTGCTTACCCTGTCTTGGCAGAGTTTAGCTGTCGACTTTGCCTGTGTCCAAGTTTGTCCTTTTTTAGGCAGAATTCTGTCTGTTGTAGAAATGAGGACATTTTCCCCAGTGGCTTGTTTGGCATGTTTGAAGCCATCTCCATAAGGAGGTTGTTTGATGTTCATCATTCTCTTTGAAGTAGGTTAGGTGTTGCCAGGAGTTAACCTGTCTCATTGTCAGTGAATCTTTAAAACCATAAAAACATATTCTTTGTGAAACTTTGTTCACTAATTTCTCTGAAAATTATTGGCTTTTCATTCTCCTCTTTTAGTTTTTAAAAAAATTTTTTTGAGGTTTTCATCCATGTACAGTGTGCTTTGGTCATGTCCATCCCCTACTCTCCCTCCAACTCTCAGTGATATTCTATCTCAAGTGTCCTTGTGAAAATCTCTGTACTCATTCTCCCTCATTCTCTCAAGGGGTAGTAGCAGCTATGCTTAAAGGCAAAAGCCATTGCTTGCATGTGACTCACCATACTTCTGTGTCATTGGCATAGTTACAGACTTGTCCGTAATAGACTTCTATGACTTATGCTGTATACATTAAGACTGAAAGTAGACAGATGTCCTAGAAAGCAAAAATCTTCACCACACAAGTCTGAGGACCAGTCTTTGAGTAGTTCTGTCTCCTGACTCCAAGGTAGGAGAGAATGAACTCTCAGAAGCTGCCACTGCCCTCCACACATGTTCATACACATACATACAAATAACAAGGTAAGGAGATAAATAGCTTTAATTCTAAATTGAAATAATGACAGCACTTAAGCAGATATATTCATCCTTAAGTTTGCAGAGTGTATGCTCAGCAACTGCTCAGGAATGCTTTGGCTTTTTGTACTGTGGATGATTTTAGAGAAAAAGAAAAGGACATGTCTGTATTTTCAAATGACTCAGCCTAGAGATGGGCTTCTCAGGACAGACTTTTTACTCTAGAATCTCCACAAGGACTTGGTGGAAGTTCTTCCTGTCTGCTGAACTCCCTGTGTGTAGGCTTTTTATAGGCTCTCTTCCTTGTGATAAGTTTTCTACCACTGACAGCTATATTTTTATATTTACTCACACAGCAGATAATGAGGTATGATTAATAGCCTACTCCATTTGTAGGGAGAATGGGGTGTGGGAAAATCACCATGCCAAACTGCAACATTTGTAATGGGGAGAATTTCTTCAGAAATAAGAGGTTTGAGTTAAGTAAAATTCATATGTAACAAAAATAACTTCAAAAAGCATGTGACTCAAGCACTGTCTTGAGAATGTCTTGGTAACAATGAAAAAGACATTTCCAAATGAACAACCATTTAGATGCTACTGGTGATTAGCTATTTTAATGTGTACATCGCAGGAGGACATCTTAAGCCTAGACAAATCTAGAAAGAAGAACCCCAACTAAGTAAGTACATCTATCAGGTTGCTTGTAGGTAAGTCTGTGGAGAATTTTCATTATTAATAATTATGGACATTGGAGGACCCAGCTCACTGTGGGTTAGGCCATCCCTGGGCAGGCGGTATAAGAAAGCAGGCTGGGCAAGCCACAAGGAGCAAGTTAATAAGCATCACTTCTCCAGGGATTCTCCCTTACTTCCTGTCTCCAGGATCCTGCCTAGAGTTCCTGCCCTGACTTTCCCTAGTGATGGAGGGTTACCTAAAAATTGTTAAGATTAAGTAAATCCTTTCTTCTTGGAGTTCCTTTTGGTCACAGTGTTTTATCTGTCCCTAACTAGGGAAGAGAGATAGGAAAAACATCTATTAATTGTTTAAAACAAAAATAGTCCAGATCTAGCCAATGGTCAGAACATTCTCCACAGTTGAGTGGAGAGTGGGATATGACTTTCTCACGTGCCTCACATTTGACCATGTCCCCTGGAGGAGGAGGCCTGGTGGCACTCAGAGGAAGGACAGCAGGTTACCAAGAAGAAACTTGATACCCTATGAGCATATACAGGGGGAGGTAATCCCCCTCAGGAACAGTCATAGGGGAGGGGAATAAGGGGAAAATGGGAGGGAGGGAAGAATGGGAGGATACAAGGGATGGGATAACCATTGAGATGTAACAAGAATAAATTAATAAAAAAAATTTAAAAAACAGTCTAAGTAAATCTCTATTTTTTCTAATTACACAAATCATTAAAAACTCATGCTTTGAGTATAAGTAAAATTATGGGAGAACTAACTGAATTCCATGGAGGTATTATAAAAAAATTCAAAAGCATACTATGGTTGCTTTACAAATGAAAAACAAATGGTGGTTCTTGATTGACTTTAAGAAGGCCAACAATATTCTAAAGCACTCCCCAAAAATACTCTGTAAAAATTTAAGCCTCTCCAGGATGATTGTGTCATGTTTCAAAGACAATTTGGATCTATCAATTAATTTTACAGGTCAATGGGTTGTCCACAATTTAAAACAGAAACCATGGATGAATGTGAGAAATGCAGTAGGCAGAACACATTTGATTTTAGTAATCTGAGATAGACACCTAAAAGTTAAAGTTAAGTTGCACATAATTTTCCCAAACCATCAGCCAATAGAACTGTTGGAAATAAAAATTAAACATGATGATAAAAATGTTATTTTACTTTGAATAAATATCCAACCAAGTCATACAGGCATTGATGTTAGCTAAAGCATTTGAAATGTTACATTTTCATTTTATAACAAGAAGAGGAAATTATTTCTCTGTGTAATTCTGGCAAAATAAATATTTAAATATTGGGAACTAGTTGGTGTTTACCAATATGCCCAAATATAAGACTAGTACTAATTATGTCTGAAGTAAAATGGCAGGTAAGGTTGATTAAGGAGTAAGTCTGATAGGTTTCTAAGGAAAAAAATTAAAATAATCAATTTGTAGCTTGCAAACCATGGCAAAAGGACCAAGAAAGACATATGGAGTAATGTTCTTCACCACAGAATGGTACTATACCCCCTCACATTCCTTTGAATAGTGAGAGTAAGATGATTTTTTAAATTTTCATTAAAGTCATCACCACAGTGTTACAGATGGAATGCTAAGTAATCAGTTGCCTGCAATTATTTATATGTGATAAGTTAGTATGTCCCAAGCCATGTGAGTAAACAGGAGTGATAAAATAATGATTCTGAAGGAATCATGGCAAACATTTGTCAGCACAGGTAGGTGTGGTTTCTCATCCAGTTAGAGGCAAAAGCACAGAATCACTGAGGGTCAAGTCATCTCTCTGGTTAAAGACCAGAGGAAGCAAAGCACTAGGTTTTTATTTCTTTATTGCATGTTTAGCGCCACTCCCAGGAAAGAATTTATTGACAAAGGATTTACTTACTTACTAGTGTACTTTTAACTTTGGGAAGTAGAAGCACATTTCAAACTGGTATGTCTCATAGTTGTAGAAATAAGAATCTTGTCATATACATTTGTAAATATGTATTTATATGTATGCTCCTAATTACTTCACAGGAAGAACTGATTTTAACAACTTGAAAGCATGTACTTACCCAAATGATGGTAAGACACTTTTTAAAATATTATAATCTGGGCCCCAAATAGGGACATCAGTAAAGGCAGAGGTTTCCATGAGTTACCCAAGGGGTGTTTGAACCATATTCATTCTTCATCTCCCACGTGCTGTAGACAGAGGAGAGCTCACATACAGCACAGGGTAAACAGAGTGCTCACCAGCAGTAGAACGTTTTGTGCTGTATGGCAGTGCAGTGCTCTTGTGCTTTAATGTATTTGGAAGTAAGCAAAGGCAATATTCCCCTAAAGACCACGAATCACAAAACTGGGATAAGGAGAACTGCTTTAGTGTTTAATGTTCTATAAGGATGTTGTGATCCATTTTTTCTGATATTTATTGTGCCATCTCTGGTCATTCTCTTCCAACACACACAGACGGCACACGGGGGAGAGAGAGAGAGAGAGAGAGAGAGAGAGAGAGAGATGGAGGGAGCGAGAGAGAGAGAGAGAGAGAGAGAGACGAGAAGAGAGAGAGAGAGAGAGAGAGAGGAGAGAGAGACAGAGACGAGGACGAGAGAAAGACAGAGGAGAGGACAGAGAGAGAGACAGAGAGAGGAGCCAGGGAGAGACAGAGAGAGAGAGACAGAGAGAGAGACAGAGAGAGAGAGAGACATAGAGACATACACACACAGTGAATCAACTCTATAAAAAAACAGCATTTACTTTCCAAACATGTTAAACACATTCTGTTTCTCCTTTCCCCCCATTTTATAGCAATTTCATTTAAAAAAAATTTTACACTACACTTATATTATTACATACAAACACACACATGCATGCACACACACACACACACACACACACACATATAATAAACTACACACAGCAAGAAGAACCACAAAACTATCAGGAATTATATAAATGTTACATTCATAAGGTTCTGGCTGTTTGTATTTGGCAGCCTTGAAGAAAACATCTTTACTATTTTGGTGAGTCTAAAATTCTGAATGTAAATCAATATCTATCATTTTCATCATTATCAACCTGAAACATCTATATAGCCCTAAAAATATCTTAATATCTAAACAACTAAGCTTCATTGTAAAAATAAACTATCTGGTCTTCAACCCTATCAGAGACTTGAGAAGGAATAAAATTAATTACCTGAATAGACAGGAAGTGCAGGTTAGCAGCTTCCAAAATGAGAAAATGATAGAGACAGTTTGCTGCCTGATTAGTCTATCTAGAAAGTATTTGATGGTTATTCTGGGTACAATTCAAATGTCACTTCCTCTGCCAAACTTTACAATATTGTTCTTACTACTTCCAAGAATCCTTATTTTGTCTTTTTAAAAATAGCTATTAATTATATAAAAATAACAATAGGTGAAGTTTCTCTTGATCCTTTCTTCTGTGCGTTCATCATGTGCTCTACCCATCTCTATCCAGCCCTTGTCTTCTTCCCCCAGCATCAGTTCCAATCCTGAAAAACTCATCTCACATTAAAACAAACAAACAAATAAACAAAAAAACCTCCTCTCTTTCGCTGGCCTCTAATAAACCCTCTTCCATTCCATGTTCTTACAAGGGTGACTTACTTTTACCAGCTAAGCAAGATATGTGATGTTTGTCCTTTTGTGTCAGGCATTTCTCTCAAAGTAAAAGTTATTTTTGGTCCCATCAAGGTTCCTGAAAATAACAGGAGTCCACTGTGTAAATATTCCACACTATTATCCCCATACTGTTGACAAGAAATGGAAACGATTCCATATGATTCCATATTTGACTACTGTGCACAGTCTAAACAGGGGAGTGAAAATACTCTCTTTGCTCCAAATATTTCACTTCCTACATCTGGAGTTAGTGGATGCCTATAATCCTAGCACTAGGGAGACTGAAACAACATAATTAGTTCTAGTCAGGCCTGGGCTATAGTGATTTCCAGATCTAACTGGTTTCTGTAATGAGACCTTACTTCAAATTAGAGAGGAGAGAGAGAGAGAGAGAGAGAGAGAGAGAGAGAGAGAGGAGAGAGAGAGAGAGAGAGAGAGAGAGAGAGAGAGAGAGAGAGAGAGAGAGAGAGAGATGGGAGGAGGGAACAAACTCTGTTTCCTTTTGATTGGGCCTTTGGGAGTTCTGTTTTGTTTTTCAAATATTCTCCATACTGTCTTTTCTTTTTTGGAGGGGGTTTCTTTATTTTCTTTATTATAACTTATTGATTTTATATCCCCATTGTTAGTTATCACCTCACTTGTATCTTCCAACTGCCCTCCCTTTTCTGCCCTATTCCCCTAGCCCTATGACCAAGGCCACCAGAGCTCATGTCAGAAGCAGTCCTCACTCTCCCCACAACTGTGGAGAAAGAGCTGTCCATTGGTTAGATCTAAACGGGGGGGGGGGCAGGTGGTTCTAGGTTTACTGCATGCACTGTCCTTGATTGGTGCAACAGTTTGTGCAGGCTCCTCTGGGTCCAGATCCTCCAGGCTTGATGGTCTCCTTGTGGGGTTCCTGAACTCTCTGGGTCCTTTCATCTCCCTCAGCCATTAAGAGCACTGTCTGCTTTTCCAGAGGTCCTGAGTTCAATTCCTAGCACCACATGATGGCTCACAAGCATCTATACTGGGATCTGATGCCCTCTTCTGGCCTGGAGGTATAAATGCAGATAGAGCACACATATACATAAATAATAAAGTCTTTCAAACAAAACAGAATAAAACAGTCCTTGCAAACCCTGCCTTCTCTTTTAGCTGTAGTAATTCACAGTGGTAGGTCTAAGTAGACCTATTTTTTTACTTTCTTGTCAGAATTTATTACCACTTTTACTTTCTCATAGTGACCATTCCAATTCAGGTTACATGATCTCTTATTATAATTTTGATTTACATTCTTCTGATGCCTATCTATTTTGGAGGGTTTTTTTCATGAGTTTGCTGGTCTCATGGATGTACTCTTTTGAGACATGTCTGTTTAGTTCTTTAGACCCCTTCTTATTTTTATCTTCTTGTAACGTCTTTTATTTTTTCCATTCCTCATAGATTCTGGATGTCACCTCTGGACTTGTCATTTGAATACACGTTTCTCTAGTCTAGAAGTTGCCTGTTGATTCTGTTGATTGTTGATTTTGCTCTACAGAAGCTTCTGAGTTTTGCTAGATTCCTGTTTTCTATGTTTGCTTGTGTTCTGTGGTCCTAAATAAGAAAGTCTATGTCAATGTTTGAGCTGTTTCTTCTATATATTCTTGTATCAATACCAGAGTCTCAGAATGAAGATTTACAGCCAGCTTTTCTTAAGTGTCTCCTATGCTCTCTCTGGATAATAAACCATGAACTTTATGTGCAGCATTTTTCTTTATAATAATTCCTGGAAGTGGACCTTGTTTTTTCTGTGAATAACTTTAAGCCCAGATAAACTGGAAAGTATAGTCAGAGTCCTGTGACAGTCGACAGAGCTTCCCTCATTCACTCTTTCACAGGACGGTCTGATCCCATCTATATTTCCTGAGCACTGCCCTTATATTTGTGATCAGTAGCTTGTGTACTCACACTAAGCCAGTGCATCGCTGTCTTTGGGAATCAGGTTTTGGAGTCATAGAGCTTTCTTTTGAATTCTAAGTTTTTACTTACTAGCTGTGTAGCTTTGAGTGATTTCTTCAGCTCCCATTTATGCCAGTTTCTCCTCTTTAAATTGTGGGCAAGACTCCTACTTTGTAACATGGTTGTGACAATTAAATGAGTTAATAAATAGAATAACATTTGCCTATCTCAAGTATTCCATATCTGCCAGCTATGATTACTGTGCCATGTAGACTGTGAGCTCCTCAGAGGCAGGATGTTTTCATTTCCTCTAGCCAGCACATTGTCATGCATGTCCTAGTGATGTAACATTCAAAAGTAGATCTGTGGCAATAGTGAGTTGGTACAAGGGATGAAGGGGAGAAGGGCACAGAGAAGAGTCCTGCATATGAGACCAGTATATGGTCGTTACAAGTTACATATTCCTGATGGGAGTGTGGTGGGGGGAGGGGAACCTGTCATCTATGGTGAACTCCAGCAATGCATAATTGCACTCTTCCACCTGGGAAGCTGCGATATATGTTGCAGAACCAATTTCCTCTTGCAAAGGGGACAGAAGAGATAGAGGAAGCCCTGAGAGCTCAGAAGGCATGCTAAGGTGTCAGGCGCTGCTCCCCAGCTGCTGGCAGTGTTTCTCTGCCTTCTGGGCTCGGAGCTGCCAATTCAGCCTCTTCATGCTGTGTCTAGGCCTGCGATGCAGTGTTGCTCCTGGTACATACAGTGGTGGGAAAAAAAAAAACCTCCCATGAGGGGGGATCTGCTTCAGTGATTAAGGTTGACGGACACCATAATGTGCTCTGCTCTCCAGCCCGCTATTGTCCTGACCCTTTCCATTTCTATATATTTCCCGAGTCCTGGCCACTGTCCAAGAATTTCACATTTCTCTCATTCTCCCACCCCGTAAAACCCCGCGCTCTTTGTTCCCTTTACACTGCTATCCTTGCTCTTGCTCTTGCCTATGGCTGACTTTTGAGCACACTGACACATGCTATTTATCTTTGTCTTGTTTCATGCTTGGTGGCATTACCTACTCTGACCCTGTGCCCAGCCCTACAGTATTGGTGACCAGCATAGCTCTAAGGAGGTAAATTAGTGCCTCTTTCTTAGTGATGCTGTCTAAGGAGATGGGCTTTCTAGAATAACAGATGACAGCCACAGGCATAGGAGCTGGGACGAACTCTGTTGTGCCCACCAAGGCTATCGGCCATGCTGCTAATCTATGCAGAGCCCAGGTTTCCTACACACACACACTCACACACACACACACACACACACACACACACACACACACACACGGACACAAGAAAACTCATGGGAATATTGTTGTGAATATTTAACTAATTAATGCATGAAACAAACGAGTTCCAACATAATCCTTATTAAAAACAAATTCCTGATAGTTCAGAATTGAATCACTGATAAAAAGAACTCACAAAAAATTAAAAGTCAAGGCAGAGAGACCGCGAAATGGTTAGGAGTGAGTATTGCTCCTGTAGAGGATCCCAGTTTGGTGTTTTACACCTATGTCAGGTGCCTCACAATTGTGTACTTACAGTTCTGGGCGACCTGACACTAACCACTAGGCTCCTAGAGCACCTTCACACGTGTGCACATACCCACAAACATACATGCACAAATATAGTCATAGTTAGAAGTAAAGCAAATAATTAAAAAATTAGAAGCCATAATTATCGAAGCATCTTATTTTAGACTTAGAAACTACCTCCCGTGTCCTGTCATCAACAAGAGTTGAGCAGAGAGGAATATTTATACACTGTCACTAAGCAACTAAAGGGACAGTCTTTATTTCCATGGGCAAAAATGAAGATTTGTTCTACTTGTAGATTTCTAGGACCCTCTGGATCCTTTTATTTTGCTGTTCTCCCATGTGTCTCTCATTTAGAGTCCCAATAGGATGCCTTCCCCTCTGTCCCAGTTTCCTGGTAAGTGAAGGCTTTCGTGGGACATGCCCCTTGGGCTAGTATGCAGATATAAGTGAGTATATACCATTTGAGTCTTTCTGCTTCTGGGTTAACTCACTCATTATGATCATTTCTAGCTCAATCCATTTATCCACAAATTTCGGGCAGGGGTCCCGCTCAAACTAAGGCACCAGCCAAGGACAATACAGGAGGTAAACTTTAAACCCCTTCCCAGATCTAGCCAATGGTCAGAATATTCTCCACAGTTGAGTGGAGAGTGTGATACGACTTTCTCACGTACTCTGGTGCCTCACATTTGACCATGTCCCCTGGAGGGGGAGACCTGGTGGCACTCAGAGGAAGGACAGCAAGTAGCCAAGAAGAGACTTGATACCCTATGAGAATATATAGGGGGACGTAATCCCCCTCAAGAACAGTCATAGGGGAGGGGAATAATGGGAAAATGGGGGGGGAGGAATGGGAGGATACAAGGGATGGGATAAACATTGAGATGTAACAAGAATAAATTAATAAAAAAAAAAAGGAAAAAAAAACATTAAAAAAAAAATGAAGATTTGTGTTTTGCCCAATTTTCATAATTGTAGTATCGAATGCCTTAAGTTAACTTATTCGTCCCTCCATACATTCATCACTTCAGAAAATATTTACCTGCCATGTGCCAGCTTCCTTCCATAGCTCTGGGCATTTTTAGGATGGGCATCAGCCTATTTTGCATTTGTTTCTTGCTACTTCTCTCATGACTCTAGGCTTCTGTTTCTATTCTTAGAAATGCATTTGTGTGGAGCTGGAGAGAAGGCTCAGGGATTAAGAGCTTGCACTGCTCTCTGAGAGGATCCGCAGCAGAGAACTCACAACTCTCTGTGCCTCCAGATCCAAGTAGATTTGATGCTTCTGCCCTTTCTAGGCAGCTGCAATCATCTGCACGCGCACATACGGAAACCAACAACAATAAAAATTTAAAACACTTACATGCATCCTTATGCATCCTAAATGCCACAGGCGTCATCTGTCTAGGGAGATATAAGCAACAATACATTTTTAGGAAGGAATCCTGTGACTGGTAGGACTGAGTCACATAACTAAACCCCTTTTTGTAAAATCAAAATTCCATGGAGAAGTCTCTAGATAAACATGCTCTTCAGGCACACGCTGGGGACTCTCCTTGATTGTCTCTTGTTTGTCTCATCTTGCCTTTTGATTTCTCTCTCACTTATTAGCATTTCTAGGTGCACATAAGAACTTTGAGCTAATGTAAGAACTTGAAGAGAGATAGCTGCAAACTTGCCCGGGAGCAATGGCTGCCTTTTAAATCACGACTGAAACACAACATTTGGTAGGCGCTCAATAAGTATGTTGACAATCACTGTAAATGACAAATGATACTGGGAAGCCCTATTGTAAAACCACTAATTAACAAAAAGTGTTGTGAGCAAAAACACTCTTCTTCACCACGCCTGCTTTTGCCTAGGATGCGTGCACTTGGCTATCCTTTGCAGGGGGATTCGGAGCAGCCTGACTGACAGATAAGAGTAATCACTGCAATTAAAAAAGAACAGTCCCTTTCAGCATTTCCACCTTAGAGGCTTTTGTTTTCTTTCTTTCTTTTTTTTTTTTTTTTTTTTACATCTTAAGAACTCTAGCTATTTGGAAGAATGAGACCGATATGGACACATTAGCTACATGGACGCTGTTGGCAGCTGCTAGAATGAGACAAAGGTCCCTGGACAACCCCTGAGCTGTCCCGTTTGGTGTGATGCTAGGTAAGCAGTATTACCGATGTCGGGGACAATGGTCCAGCATATGGCTCAATTGTATCCTCAGAGGCATGAACATAACAGTGGCAGCAGCACTTTATCCTGCCCTCCCCATGATTCTGGCAATTGGATCATATTTGACTCATCACAAATGCTTAAAGTAACACTTGGAAAGCTTGTGTATTTGCTCAATCTTGTATAATGTCTGGGAAAACCTAAGCTCATACTTGATTTAAATCTATGATTTTTGACTCAAAACTGCAATGCTACTTTTATCAAATTGCACATTTGGTGGTACCTGTGATGTACTCCTTTTCAGTGTGAGACATCCTGCCCTTAACAGACTCTATAGTCTAATCAGGAAGGAAGCACCCCTAGTGAAATGAGTTGGGAACAAAGGCAATTCTAAAGAATATTCTGGGCTGGCGAGACTAGACACTATTTCCTAGAGGGGAGAGTTAAGGAAAGAAGCCTTGAGGCAGTCATGTGCAGGGCAGTGGGAAGGGCATTCGTACTGCAGCCAGCAAAGTCAAGTGGACTGATCTCTAGGACCAGTGTTCAGAGAACTCAGGGGTTGTTCACGAGGATGACTACAACATTCCAAAGAAAGACCAACTGAAGATGAAAGTATGCCTTTAATTATCTTCAAGAACTTCTAACAGCTTTATTTGGACGTTCAACTGGGTATGAGGTCTTTATAAATGTCATTTATATGGCTGGCTTTTGACTTGGTGATTTCAGCATAAGGAAAATAGTTTATTAGGGAAAAGCTCGGGAATTTTAAAATACTTTTTCTATATCCATTTCTCACTGAGCAAATGTGTCAATGCCCAGAGGTGTTCTTTATCTTAACTTGATTGGGACCTTTGCTCAGGTCCTGTCAATAAAGTCTAGTAAGGCTACGCAAACTTGTAATTCACCCCGTATATTTTCTCCCTTCAGATCTCTGCTTCCCTCCCCCCTGCACTTACTACCACATGATATCCTATGCTCTCTGCTTAGTTTTTGTCTATCTCCCTGGTGAAAATGTAGTGTATAACGAAGGGAAGATATTTATCTGTTTGCCCACCACCTTACATCTAGGGCCTAGAATTGGACCTGGGAAGCAGAAGATCCTCTATAAATATCTGATCAAGAAGCAAGTGGATAACTTTGTCGGGAGGCATGGTGCATTATTTACTTTGACATCCTACACAGTAAAGGGCCTCCTGGCATCTATCCTATGGTTGGTTGTGTTTTCTACAACTGGTCGAAGCAGTTTCTCCTAAGAAACAGAGAAGGCTTATAACTGTCTCAGTACCATAAAGATAAAACCAAGGAGGTTTCAGTGTAACCCTTGTGGAGATGAGACCTTACCCTTTATGGTTGGCATGGGATCTTGCTATGTACCCACTATCTTCCTGTCTCAGCCTCCAAAGCAGCTGAACTTAGCTCTCTACCACGATGCTTAGCCTCTTACTACACCAGAGAAATGAACACTGATACTTCATAGACCCTTTAAAACAAATGAAATCCTTTCTGAGGAAATCAATCATCCCCTCCAAAGCTCCTCTGTCAAAAATGAGTGCCACCCAAACTCTGGAAGTCATCATCCCCCTAGCAGCCTGACAAAGAAGCTCTTTTAGCTCACTCATCATGAGATTAGCACGTAGGAGCAGAACACGGAGAATCAGACCATGCAGCCGGAGCTACACCTGGATCTGATTGAGGTAATGAGTCATTGGGCTTCAGGCTGATAACATGATAAAGGCTTGAGGGGAAGGTGAGTGTATTTTGCATGGATGGGGAATGTGAATCAATGAGGGCTAAAATGCCCGGTCCTGACAGATCTTGTAACATTTCATTGGTCTAAGACAGCTGCCTTAATATATTACCCACTGCCTGGTGACTTCAACATTCTGTTTTCAAGCAAAGGAAGCTACTTTCTCCATGAACCTGGGATGACTTGTGTTTGTCTTAACTAAGTAGGGAGAAATTGATGTCCTATGCCTTCCATGTTGACATGAAACATAACGCAGCTTTGTCTTGGAGTTCTGAGCTTAGGGTCAGTACCCTGAGGAGTCTGAGTACTCTGTGGTTGCCAAGTGCCTTATAAGCTAAACCCTGTGGGGAGTCATGAGTAGGCTCCTCCATTCAGTACCAGTAGTGTTTGAATCCTTTTTAGTCATTGCTTCCCAATGTGAACAGATGAATTGTCTTTACTAGTAACTTTTTCATTGCATGACAAAATATTTCACAATTTAAGAAAGAGAAGGCATGGTTTGAGAAGTTTTAGTCCAGGTTGGCAGGGAAGGCAGGGTGGAAACATGCTGGGGTGTTGGAGGCAGCAGCAGTCCATGTGACAGGAGATGGGAAGAAGGTAAAGCAGGCTAGAGACAGCGCAGGTATTTAAGGCCTGCATCTGGTTACCTTCCTGTTGGCCAAGCTCCACCTCCCATAGACTCTACAGACTTCAAGTAGTTCCACACAGGAATACTTTCTTATGATTGTGACCCCATATTCTACCAAGCCGTTCCTAGGCTTCAAGTTTTCCTAAAGAAAATGAAGACCTAAGGAATAGACTATGGAATCCTGTCTAAACTTCTGACCAATCAAGTCTGTTTAAAACATAAAAGAGTTGTTTGAAAATAGTGTGTTTTAGATAGCCCTGCCTTAGAATGCATGTTTGCAGTTTGTGCTGACTGTATGGCATGTATCTTTCGCCGTTTACTCTAGTCCACTTTCTGTTGCTGAGACAAAATTCCTGAGAATGGATAATTGATAAGGAAAAAGTCTCTTTAGTCCATGCTTTTGGATCCTGGAAGTGTAATTTTGGGCAGCCACATCTGACAAGGACCTTGGAGTATATCTTAAGAGAAAAGTAAAAGGCAGGTGTTCTCCTGCAGCAGAGAAAAAAGACAAGGCGTGCCATCATATTATGATAAACCACGCCTGTTCTAGCTGAGAGCTGACAGACAAAGATAAAATGTTTGCTGTTAAGCCACCGAGACTTTGGGGGATGATGGATAAGGCTTGTGAGTAAGGTTGTTACACAAAGTTAAATTATACAAAGCCAGAAATCCAGGTAACAGAGCTTGAATATGTGTTTAAAATGAAAAAAAAAAATTAATGGTTGAAACACAGGAAATAGTGATTACTGGATTATATCATGAAAAGCTTCTGGAAGAGGGGATGCCTGCCTGTAGGGTGGAGAGTTCAGGTTAGAGGGCAGGGTATGTAAGCCACTGCCCTGCAGCAGGCAGGAACCAAGGGATGCTGTGAGAATGTGGAGGGCAGGTCTGTCTTGGTTCAAAAGGCACATTAGCTGCATGTCCCAGGCCTGAAGCCCAACATCTACAATTCAGAATGGCTAAGATCAAAAATTCAAATGACACCACATGCTGGTGAGGATGTGGAGAAAGAGGAACACTTCTTCATTGCTGGTAGGAATGCAAACTTGTACAACCACTTTGGAAATCTATCTGGTGATTTCTCAGAAAACTGGGAATAGGGCTACCTCAAGACCCAAGCTACTCCACTCCTTGGAATATACCCAGAAAATGCTCTATCACACAAGAAGGACATATGTTCAACCACATTCATAGCAGCCTTATTCATAATAGCCAGAGCCTGGAAACAGCCTAAATGTCCCTCAGTTGAACAACAGATAAAGAAACTGTGGTACATTTACACTATGGAATACTACTCAAACTACTCAAGCAATTCCCAAAATTTGTGGACAAATGGATGGAACTAGAAATGATCATACTGAGTGAGTTAACCCAGAAGCAGAAAGACTCACATGGTATAT
Organism: Acomys russatus; assembly: GCF_903995435.1. Taxonomy (NCBI): domain Eukaryota; kingdom Metazoa; phylum Chordata; class Mammalia; order Rodentia; family Muridae; genus Acomys; species Acomys russatus. The sequence continues at coordinate 35,528,729 of NC_067159.1, forward strand.
ACTCACTTATAATTGGGCACTAGCTCAAAAGGCATGTCCCATGAAATTCTTCACTTACTAGGAGATTGGGATAGATGTGAGGACATCCCACTGGGACTCTAGGGAAGAGAACTATAGGAGATGGGGAAATAGAAGGACCCAGAGGGTCCTAGAAACCTACAAGAAGAACATCGTGATGGGTGGACCAGGGCCCAGGGGGGTCTCTTCAAACTATTGCACTAACCAAGGACAAGGCAAGAGTGAGGCTAGCTCAAAATAAAGGAAGCCGGGACTTTCCAAGTTTTGGTATTTGAATTGATCCCTCATTAATGTTTGCCTGTCTTCGATCAGGTCTGCACGTGCAAATTAGAAGCATTTCCTTCCTTGACCTTTTTTTCCCCTGCCCCCTGACTCAAGCTATATGAGCTAGCCCCATTTCAATAAATGAGTGACTCCCACACAGTCGTGCTCACCACTGCCCAGACCCTGTTCCCTTCTCCATACCCTGAGACTGCCTGTGCACAATAGCCAATGGAGGCTAGGGGACCCAGAGTACAGGGTCAGAGTCAAGGTTTGTCCAGACATGAAGTGCTTTGTGAGCAGCATTGCCACACGCAGAAGCCTGGGCGGAAGAATATGAGACACGTTGAAAGGGCAGCTCAGGATTAAGATTTTTATCAAAGCCAACTTGTAATATGAAAACCAGTTTTTTCTGTTAAATTCTAAATTTAGATGCTGTGGTGTTCATGCATGCTTGGAATGCAGAAAATGAAGTTAGAAAGGTTGCCTGAGCCAGAAGGAGCAGGGATATTTTGTATAGCTGTAGGTGAACCCTATTGGTCTCCCCATGTTATAATTAAACAATAATACATACATGCTTACACTATCCAGTGTCAGGAAGAATTAAACATGACATTTTATATTAAGTTTTGAATTAATATCCACTGATTTCCTTGAAAGGCTAAAGCTGTCATTTTATACAAAGAAATAATCAGTAGCTTTTTACTGTGGAAAAGCATTCCTGACAGACACACATTTTCTCTCCTTAGAACAAGAATGGTGCAGTGATAAAGAGTAAGTCTGTAAACATTTTGGTACAGTAAAAGTACGAATGAGGAAGAAAAATGAAATAATTCAATAAGATGAAAACTCAGAACTTGTAATAGACTTTTTAATGTATCTTTGAAATAGAAAGAACAAGCAGCCTACCAAGATACCAAGATTTGATAGCCTATGACCATATAGTGGGGGAGGAGGTCCCCCTTGGTCATAGACCTAGGAGAGGGGAATAGGGTGGAAGCAGGAGGGAGGGAGGAATGGGAGGATACAAGTGATGGGATAACAATTGAGTTGTAATCTGAATAAATTAATTAATTTTTTTAAAAAGGAAAAAAAGAAATGATATTGTAATAAAGACTTTATAAGGAAACAAGATTCCTTCAACCAACTCCTTTCTTGTCCCTCTGTATACTAGAGTTGCTTGACAATAGTTACCCAAATCACCAGACATCACTCAACATAGAGCAGAAAGCTGTAACGGAATTTGTAATCTTTTCTGGCTGATGGTTTGTTTGCTGGGTCCACTTTTGAACCCCACACCTTCTGGAGGACAATGAATTAATTAGAAAAACATATTAGTTTTTGTTAGCTTTGTTGACTGTCCTCTAGAACATTCAGGAGCAGGTATTTGATCTGGGACTTGGAAACATGAGACTATTGTAGAAATATACATTGTGAGATTGCCCAGAGAGAGCAAAGAACTTGAACATAAACAGAGCACAGAAGACTCTGTGTTTTAAAGGGATCAGAAGAAAATGCAAAAATGGCGATTGCAAACTCACCAAAGGTACATTTATCATTAGATGTACTAACAAAAGGGAACAATGAAATAAACCCATCAGATTTTACAACTTGCTCGCAATTTTAAGATTATCAAGTATATTTCAGGTGGGTAGTGGAGGTAGCTGTCATTTGAGAGGTTTAGGGTATGAATATTGTTGAGGGGAAAAGTCATGGTATAAAAAAATGATAAGAATATTTGGGAAGAAAAAGAATCATTGAGGTGGTTAGTTTCCTATCAACGGGACACAAGCTCAGTGCCATCTGAGAAGAGGAAATCCCAACTGAGAAAATGGTACTGTCCATTTGACCTGCAGGCAAATCTATGGAGCATTTTCCTGATTGATGATTGATACGGAGAGCTCAAGGCCACTGTGAGCAGCACCATCCCTGGGCAGGTGTCCATGGAATGTATAAGAAAGCAAACTGGGCAATCCAGGAAGAGCAAGGCAGTCAACAGTGTCCCTCCATAGCCTCGATCTCAGCTCTTGCCTCCACGCTACTGACTTGAGTTCCTGCCTTGACTTCTCTTTATGATGGACTGCGATCAAGACATGTAAACTGAAACAAACCCTTTCTTCCTCAAATTACTTTTGGTGATGATGTTTTAGCGCAGCAATAGAAAGCAAACTAGGGCACCAGGTGCACTCATAGTCAAGATCAGCATGTAGGAGGCTGAAGAGATGGCTCAGCAGTTAAGAGCGCCAGTTGTTTTTCCAGAGAACCCAGGTTCAATCCCCAACACTCAAGTGGCAGCTCACTCCTGTTCCAGGAGATTTGACACCCTTAAACAGACATACATGCAGGCAAAACACCAATGTATATAAATTTAAAAAGTAGTTTAAAAAGATCAGCAGTAAGGAATAATGCTACCAGACCAGCTGAAGAAATGCACATTGATAGCCTAGCCAGTGGTATCTTTGTTCACTTTTTTCCTACCGCAGTTCCGTTATGTCATTTTGTTCTCATCCAAAATACAGGCAAAATGTCAGAACAAAGACAATAGAAGGAATCTTGAAAGATGCTGTTGAAATGCTTTTCCCAGAGGTTCCATACACTGTAAAAATATCTTTACACATGTTCCAGCTGTTTTATTCTCTTTCCCACTTTGAAATTTCCTCTGGTTTCTACAGTCTATTTATACCTATGTCTCCTTTGCCCTTCGTGTTGATTCCTGTGCCCTGTCTTCCTGGGCTTTTCCACAGCAATGGAGTGGCACAGTATGCTATGCTCTTTGCTTCACCCCCCCCCCCATGTTTGTCCTTTAAACTGAGGATCCCTCTACTTCTGCTGTTCACATATGGCACTGTGAAAGATCACTTCCTTAGCTGAAATCTCGAGTTAGCTAAGTTTACTCTATACACCAGCTAACTATAAACCAAGCTGTACTATCACAGCAGCCCTAGTAGATTTTCCCTTCAATTATAAATTCACCAGCCACTAATAATCCCAACCTCATGTTTAGCCAACAACAGGTTATGGTTAATTTTTTCTTTATTTTTTCAATTCTCAGATTAGAATTTCTCTGATTGCTGTTTAGTGATTAAAAATATATATATATGCTATCCAAGTTCTCATATTGTTTGGGTTATGAATTTATTATTATAGTTCCTTGCTTTCCAGTTAAAATTACTTATATCTCAGGCAGACAATCGATCCTGAAATGGGGAGAGGCAGGCAGGAATGTGACTGTAGGACAACAGAACAGAAAAAGGGAAGATCCAGTGTTTAAACATTCCTCTGCCATCAGGTGGCTGAGCTGGTGTTCTTTTGTTTTCTGTATATAATGTGCAAAGTATTTCTGGAGCCATCTTCTCAAAGGTGAATCAGTGAAAGCCTAGTCTCCCCTCATCGAGCCAAAGAGTGCCTATGATAACACCTCATCTTTAAGATTTCAATAAAGTGTACTGTCACATGACTAACCTCATTCCAAATGCAGGGGTACTTCAGAGCTTTTGTTGATATGGTCCCTCTCCCTTCCCTTCCCCCACCCTTCCCCCTCCTCTTCCCCTCCCCCTCTCCCTCTCCCACTCAGTCTCTACAACCTTTTCTCTTTGTGTTTCTCTCCCATTCCCTCTCTTTCAGTCTGTCTCTGGGTTTTTTTTTTTTTTTTTTTTTTTTTAAGTTATTTTGATATGCAACCCAGGAATCTTAAAACTAGTAATGCCCCTGTCTCTGTCCACCATGTCCTGGGAGTATAGTTGAAGTATTCTATCTATTCTGACACAAACAGTCTCTTTGACATCTGGCTTGTTTTCTTTTTGTTGTTGTTGTTGTTGTTGCTGCTGTTGAATCAGCAAAACCAACAGGAATTTTTGTTCCGTGTTTCCACCAACCCTTTTTCTAGGCAACTGGAATGGCAGCTCCGCTGCCGGCTTTGTCTTATTGGACACTGCAGTGACATGCTTTCGACAGAAGCCTCGGTCCGAGACATGTCATTGAGTCTGAGTTAAACTGGGAAGACTGTCTGTCTGTATTGACTGAAAGAAGCAGCTCGAAAAAGGCTAAAGTTTGGAAAGACTTGTGAATAATTAAGAGGAGTGAGCGCTAAGCCAAGTAACCATATTCTTAGTTGTGTAGTCTATAGAAATCGAGAGTAGGAAACAGATGGAAGTTGAGGTATAGACTCAATATCTTTGGGAATGTCAGATCAGAGATTATTTTTGGAAATGTAAAAGAAGGTTTGTGTGTAGGAGGAGCCCCAGACACAGATCCTGGGACACAGATCCTGGGGTGTGCCAGGCAAAGGATGAAAATTCCAGCCTGGGCTTGGGGGGCATCTAATTTGTAGAGTAGCTACTTAACTCTGCTCTCATACCGACTACACACTAATTAACCTACCCTGAATGTTCAACTTTAAGCTATCCCCCCCACCCCCCGCACGTGATTTATAACTATTTTCCAGCAAGAGCAGGGTGGTTTTGTGTGATTTATTTTCAGTTGTGTTTTTCCTTCCTCCACTCCACTGGTGTTCTGGAAGTGTCTGTCACGTGCGGAAAACTCTCATGTGGATTTTTTGCTTCTAGAGATCACAAAGTAGATGGAGCAGCTAGATGGGCGAGGCGAAATAATGAAAGGATTTAGTCGACTTAAGGACTAGCGCAAGAGACCGAGTGCAGGAAAAGCTGCCGCTGTGTGTGTGTGTGTGTGTGTGTGTGTGTGTGTGTGTGTGTGTGTGTGCGCGCGCGTGCTTGACAGGACCTGTGGTGCTCATTCAATCTTGGGAAGGAACAAAGGGCTGGCAGGTGAAAGAGAGCAGCAGACACTGTCAAGCCAGGTGTTCAGCATTAAAGCTCATAGTGCTGGAGATCCCAGATGGCTTGAAAGAGAGGTGCGAATGAAATGACCCAGAGAATCGTTAGATTTGAGGGTAAGGCAATAAGCTACATTTAGGTACTCGTAATTAGAGGGATTTCAATTGCTTGGCAGTTACTTGAGTGATAATGAATGTTTGAATCATCCTCGAACAGGGAACAGATCTATTTATTTTTCAAGAACTATTGTCCATCCTTTTTAGTGTCTAGCTGTCCCCAGCCCTTCTCTGTTGTTGGCTGTTCTCATTTTAAAGAAGCAGGACTATATTTAAAAGCGAAATGCAAAAACAAGAGTATTTAAATAAGTCTAGGCTAGATAATCCTATATATCGCTAAAAAAGAATATAGGGAAATAATAAAAAGTTCATATTGACATATTATACGTAAGGAATATATTAATTATATATACTGTATATATTATATTCTATGTATATTATATAGTGTGTACAAAGTGTTCCTGTACAGGGTAAGTACTAATGAAGGATATCTATTTTTGACAATGTAAGCATAATAATTATTTTCTCATGTGTGTACTTTACCAATACCAAGGATTTCATTATACGTGAATTTTAATTTTGACTAACAAACAAAATTGTCCAAGAGTTTTTAATGAGTAACATAAAATAGTTTGTGTTAGTTTTTGTATAATGACAAGTATGTATGAATCTCAGGTTTGTTTCAGGTTTTGATTGAAGTATGTGGTTGACAAATTTATTTGTTGGTTATTCTTCGGAGTCATTGATGTGAACACAATGTGAACACAAAGTCACAAGTTAGTTCTAAGAATTCTCTAAACTATGTTATGTACTTATTTACTTTGTGTTTTTGAAAATCAGAACAGACTTCCAATGATGAAACATACAAAGAGAGTCACTAGTTGCAAAATATTGTAGGAAAAGGAAAAAAGTTCATGTGTCTCAATAAAATTAATACAAATACAACTATAACTATTGGTTTTTAAAATTAGCCTCTCCTTATTGGCTATTCTTTTCAAATAAATATTTTATTAATTCCTTAAGGATTTCAACAATGTATTTTAATCACATTCCTCTCCAACGCCTCTCCTCATCTCCTCTTAGATCCACCTTTTTACCCTCTAACTTCTATTCCTTTGTGCTGTTTGTTTAATTCAACAACCTATCCATTCCAATCTTTGTTTTTTATTTAGTTCCACAGTATGGAGGTATTCATTGGCGTGCCTTCAGCTTATCAGGAGGCACAGTCATTAAAGAAAGCTGACTCTCCCATCCTCATAAGATATTGGGGCTCATGAAACCCCACCCACTCCCTGCTGGAATCATGGCTGCCTCTGGCAAGTCATATGCCATCAGCCATAGCTGCTATTATCTCTAAGAGAAATTATCTCTTAATACAGTGATAAACTCACTGTAAAGGACTGACAGGAGACAATTCTGTATGCCCGTTTTGCATAGTAGAAGTGCTGACTGTCCTTTTTTTTTTTTTTTTTTTTTTTAAATCAAATCGTTCAATGAGTTTTCTGTATAACAAAAGTCACTGAAAATGACCAAAGGGAAGCAAGGAGATATTTAGAAGTCATCACCTCAAGTCTAGGTCTTCTCCTGAGTGATGTAAGCTGTGAAGTTGTCACCCATCCTTTTGACCATGACTTGGTAGAAAATGGGAATTAAAGAACTCCCAAAAGAAAATGCAAACCCTACATATAAGTAGGCATTTTTTTTTTTAACTGTGGGCATACTTAATCATGATGGGCACTAGACAGGAATCAAACAACAGGCATGTCAATTTGCATGTGCCACCAAACCTGACGCAGTTGTTTGCATTTTTTTTTTTTTTGAGTTCTACTCTTTCAACAATTTGAAAGTTTAAAAATATGTGTACTAAGTACAGAAACATGTTCTAATTTTTTACATCGCTATAAAATATTGAAGTAAAAATCTCCTGGGATTTATATTTTTGATACTAAGAAGGATTATCAGATTTAAAGTATATTGTAATGATAGTAGGCTGACTCAATTTTAGGTGTCAAGAGATGCAAGGAATAGCATATTAGCTAGGCAATGATGTCTTCAAGAAGAGGTGATACTGGAAATACAGTGAAATAAAGCACCTTGTCCTCTTCTTCACAGTGAATGCTGCTTCCTTTTTTTTTTTCCTTAGCCAATGTACATTTCTCATACAAGTTCTTGCTATTTTCTTCCATGTTTATTAACTAAAGCTCAAGCACCCCCCAAGGAAAATGAGTTGTGATTTTTGTAAGAAAGTTTGTATTTTAGATGGATATTTAGATTGATATTGTATTTTAGATTGATATGAGGAGGGTTGATATCCCAGGATATCTGCTAAGGTAGGCAGAAAGTTTCTCAGTACACATTGGGCTAAAATCCTGCCTTGCCTTGGCACACAGGGATTTTTTTGTCTGTTCTCAGGCTCTTAACTACATAAATTACATAAAAATGTCAACATAACGGGCACATCAAATCATACCTGGCATCAAAAGCTCAATTAATCGTTACATTTGGGAGAGTCACCACTTTGCTTTGGGGCTCTTGCTCCTTATGTATAAAATGGCCAATAGCCTAGCATCCCCCACACTTGTGATGAGGGTCAAATTAAACAGTGTGCATGAATATGGTTATAAATCATTGTTATATACAAGTTTATCACAACATGGAATCATAAAGTGGGTACATTTATAAGTCTTAAAACAGAATTGAATAATGTATCTGAGTACTTTCGCCAAAGTCTTCCTAAGTTTATGTTGCTTCATAAGTATGGAGACTGTTGACCAGCATATACACATTTATGATTACACGAGAGTCAGCCAGTTTTGCAGCAAGAAAACCCAGTTTTATGACTTTAGAAGATGGTGCCAATGTCTGTGTTCTTTATACTGCTGGCCCTTGATGAATTTGCTCTAACAAAGTTAATTTTGGACAATCAGTCCCAGACATAGGCCAATAAAATTGTTAGTTCATAGATGAAGAAAAAAGAAATAATACTTACAAACACTAAAATATAACTTCATACTTTTGCTTCATACAGTCAATTCCAAAAACATAGGCTGACATATGAAGTGCTCATAAGATAAAGATAGGACCTAAGAATTCTAGGCCGAGCCATGTATTTGTGAGGAAAATAGAGATGAGTTTTTCTTTTTTCTTTTTCTTTTTATTATTTAATTAATTTATTCAGATTACAACTCAATTGTTATCACATCACTTGTATCCTCCTGTTCCTCCCTCCCTCCCACTTTCACCCTATTCTTCTCCCCTAGATCTATGACCAAGGGGGACCTCCTCCCCCACTATATGGTCATAGGCTATCAAGTCTCATCTTGGTAGCCTGCTTGTTTTTTCTTTGAATGCCCTCAGGCCTCCCCACCAAGGGGAGGTGGTCAAATATCACATACCAGAGTTCATGTCAGAGTCAGTCTCTGCTTTCCACATAACTGTGGAGAATGTCCTGTCCATTGGCTAGATCAGAGTAGGGGTTCAATGTTTACTACTTGTTTTGTCCTTGGTTAGTGCAATAGTTTGAGCAGACACCCCTAGGCCCCGATCCACCATCACGATCTTCTTCTTGTAGGGTTTTGGACCCTCTGGGTCCTTCTATTTCCCCATCTCCTGTATTTGTCTTACCTAGAGTCCCAGTAGAATGTCCTCACTTCCATCTCAATCTCCTGGTAAGTGAAGACTTTCATGGGACATGCCTTTTGGGCTAGTGCCCAGTTATAAGTGAGTATATACCATGTGAGTCTTTCTGCTTCTGGGTTAACTCACTCCGTATAATCATTTCCAGTTCCATCCATTTGTCCACAAATGTTGGAGTTTTTCAACACATATGGTCTTAGGATACCACCTATTTTGCCTTTACATTAAAAGGTCAGGAGAGTGAAGGTGGCTAAGTAGTAGAGCACTTCCCTAGCATGTACAAAATCCTGGAAAACAATGCTAATATTTAGGATGATGCATTCACGTGCATTAAAAGTTGAAATTCTTATTTTGAATTTGAAATAAAAACTTAAACATGAAAACAAGGTAAATGTAAGTAACAGGAAAGGCAGACCAATTACATTAATTACCAAAAATTCAGATAATAGAATTCAGCTATAAAGCAAACACATGCTCATTGGTCACTATAAATTATATTTATAATACATATAAAGAAAATCATTGTGTATATCAGAACTGAATGGAGTTATCTTTTCTTTTCTATTTAATATATCAAACGTTTAACAACAGGCAACTATCAGTCTGATGAGAGAAGTAACTTTTAGGTAGAACAGTCACACATGATTTTTAATTTGGAATTGCTGCCAAGACAATTTCTAATTTCTTGTTTTATATAATGCTCACATATTGCTTTTATAATCAGGAAATTAAAGAAGGGGCCATAAAGAATTGAAAAGGATGCCTGCAAGAGACAGAAGAGAGAAAAGGAACAAGCACACAGAGATGGAGTAGCAGGCAAGCTGAAGCAGGAAGTAGCCTAGGTGCATGGAGAGGTCAATTGGGAAATTTAAAGGGGGATGACAGACACCTTGTCTGAGTTCCAGGCGTGGTCCACAGCTGTCTGCCTAGCACTGGGCTCCTGGAGTTTAGATGACAGAGTAAATCTAGTCTTTCAAGGAATTTGGATTTGAAAAAAAGGTTGTGTGTGTGCGAGCGAGCGTGCGTACATGCGTGCATGTGTGTGTGTGTGTGTGTGTGTGTGTGTAAACTAATGGATATTCAAAGCTATAGGGTTGTTGTTGTTGTTGTTTGTTTTGTTTTTGCCATTATTTTAAAATCTAAATTTCCTAATGTTCCCACAGTGGCGAAACAACAGCTCGGTCCAGTAAATCAGCCTCTGAACTTAGATTTTTGGAGAGTCTAGTGCAGATGAGAACATACAGTCCATTCAGTTCTGTCCTCTTTTTCTGGAACTGACAGGTCAGTTCACCTGAATTTACATTTAAACCTTTATTTAGTTCTTTTCTTTTTCTGTTCATTAGACTCACAGTTGTCCTTTAATGCTTCCAGTTGTCAAATCATGAAGGCAGAGAGCAAGGCTGCCTCAAACCTCTGCAGAGCCTTTATTTCTCTGCACAGAATTCAACCGCAATTAATACTCCAACTTTATTCACCAAGACTTTTTGAGCCATTCCATTGAATTTTTCACATAAATATTCTCTTCTGGTTTGTTTCCCCACACATAAAGAGTGTGTAGTAGATTTATTTGAATTTAAAATGACAACCATTGACGTGGACTAAATGACTTCTAGGACAACCCTAGGTGATGTCTAGTGAATCTACAACACAAAGGGTCATGGAATAGGAGTAGCTGGGAGTGTCCAGAAGGCCAAGCATGCTTGAGTCTACAGAGACACAGAATGTTGAATGAGCCAATGCAAGTGGGAAGTTCTACTGCAAGATTCACATTTTCACTAAAGAGAACAACAGATAGAGGAAAGTCCTGGATCCAAACACAGAACCAGGAGCAAACACACACAAAGTATAGACCAAACTCTATCCAACTGACTCTGATCTACATCTTAGGAAGAGTTTGACAGCACAAGAATGGAATGTGCACATACACCTCCATAGATAGTACGACCCTTTGAAATTCATAGAGACAAAAACAAGGGAAAATGGCACAAGCCTTGGAACTTCAATTACTTAAGGACTGAGTTATCACTTGCAATAAAGGTCTGTTTCACAAGACCTAGAATTTTGAGTGTTTTCTTTGGCTATAGTTGAGGAGACACAATTCTAGTTAAAGATATTGCTTGAGAATTAGCTTTCTTGGTGTTCCCCCCCCCCAAATTAATTCAATTCTCCTTTGAAAATTCTCAGGAAGATAAACTATGCAATAGAAATCAGGTTGTATAATTTTATACAGTAGCTAAAGTAAAGATCAGTTTCTTAACATTAGCCCATTAGTGTAGGGAAGATGGGCTGTAGGCCCATGATCCCTGTGTAAGTCCTAAGGCTACTGACACGTGCACACAAAATGGGTCTTCTAGCCAAGACAACAAGGTCAGTTCCTAGAATCATTTCGGAAACCATCAGAGGCAGACATGAATACATCATCTGTGGGATGGAGAGAAAGAGGACAGAGCCAGAGAAGCTGAGTGGTTGCTTTGCGACGTGAGAAATCTAGAGCAGGCAGCAGATTGCTGAGATGAGAGATCGGGAGGAGACATATGGAGGCGGGGAGCAAGGGCCAGTTTCCAGTTTCCTGAGCTTTTAGCATTGTCACTGTGTCTGCCTTCTGTGGTTTGTACTTCCTTCTTGGGATCATCTCACTGGGTCTGGAGGTGGGCTTTTTGTCCACTGATGTTTAGAGGGTTGTTTCCCTTTCTCCCCACTTCCCCATGGGTGTGGTCTGCTGTTACCCTTTTGATAATCTTCTCGCCCTCCTTTGTACTGGCCTCAGCTGTTTCCCAAGACAGTCATCCTTTTTTCCTGGTTGAAGTTTACATTCAGGTTTGTTTGAATTCGATTCCCTCATGTTTCTTTCTTGTATAGGCCATTTCAGTACTTGACTGATTCTACCCTAGGCTAGAACTGAGAAACTACAGCAATGACCAATTTCAAGGGGGCGTTGGCCCTCAGTAGTGCCAGTATCTCTGAGTAGCAATAGCTGCAGTCCTATTGCAACCCCGCAATCCCATCTCAACTCACTGCTGTGAGCTCTTCTGCTCTGTAATTTCAATTCTCCTTCTCATGGGTTGTTCCTAGCATCCCTCCCTTCTCCGTTGATCATTCTGCATGCTTTGGGAACATGACAATTACCTCTATTTTGAATATATGTGACCTCACTCCCTGCCATCCTCTGGCTTTACTGAATTCCCTTAAAACAAACAAACAAACACGAGTAAATCCAGGTTTACTTCACACTTATATCCCTGCCGCAGAATGTGACTCACAAAAGTATACAATTACTGTAGCACGTAAATTCAAGTAAAGATTTATTAAGTCAATGGGTGGGAATACAAAAGGTATCCTAGTTCTTAGGCCCCAACTATTGTAATCTTTAAGTTAAATAATGTTTTAAATCAAAATTTGAAAACTATAAGAAAATAGAAGAGGACAGAGGTTGGGAGATAGCTCAGTTGATAAAGTGCTTGCCATGGCCACCTGTGGACCAGCGTTCCCATCCCCAGCACTAGCATTAATGTCACATGGGCATGGCTGCTGCCTGTAATCCCAGTGTTTTGGAAATGGAACCAGGAATTCTGTCCAGCAGAAATATAATATAAACCAGTTCTGGATTTGACTGAGAGGTTCTACCTTAATGAGTATTGGAAAGTGATCCAATAAGATTCTTTTGTTTGTTTGTTTGTTTGTTTGGTCTGGTTTTTCAGGACAGGGTTTCTCTGTGTAGCCTTAATTGTCCTGGACTCACTTTGTAGACCAGGCTAGCCTCGAACTCACAGAGCTCTGCCTGCCTCTGCCTCCCTGAGTGCTGGGATTACAGGTGTGCACCACCACCACGCGACTCAGTAAGATTCTTCACTGACGTCAACCTCAAGGTTCAATATTTATGTGCATTCACACATGTGAATACACACACAGGCATACCATACTATACATGAGAAAAGAAGGAAGTAAGGCTTTTTACTTAAAAAAAAAAAAAAGAAAAGAAAATTAGAAAAGCATGTTTGACTCTAGGTCTACATGGTTTTTTTCTAAGCTAAAATTTTTAATTGAAAAGCAATTGGAAAATAACCACAAAAAAAAAACCCTAGAGATATGAAATAAAAAAATTTACACTTATAAATGTTCTGACTTTATAAATTCAATTTAAAAACAAACACATGAAAAAGGTGATATTTATTATAAGTAAAACTTCAAGGAATCGATTCTCATGATATAATCAAAAGATAACTTCATAGAAAGAACATAGCGATGCAGAAGCTTATGCACTTTAAAGCTAAATTATATTAATTTAAGAAATAGAAATTTACCCATTTCAATCTCTTTTAAAATTAGCAGAGTAGACCAATAAAAATAATTTTAATGTTAAAGGTAATTAAACCTAATAATTACATAAATCAGAAACAAAGCAATAGTATAGATTAATAAGTCTAACTTAATTTTAAAATAATAATTTTGAAATGTGAGCTGCAATAAACTGGAAACATTGTTTCTTCAAAACAATTTTCTTAAAGCGCTTTTGCAATTTATTCTTATTTTTTGAAAACTTCATAGATGTGTTTTTACTATTATCTACCCTCACTCCTTCCCACCAACCCCTCCCAAACCCCTCTCCCCATTACAGCCCCTCTTTCAGCTTCAAGCCCTCTGCTTGCTTTTTACAATCCACAGAGTGCAGACAGTGCTGTCCACACGTGCATAGCTATGGAGTTGCCCACTGAGAGTGGACAGTTTGCTCTAGGGAAGCCCACAAAGAAAAGTACCTCTCTCTCTTATCAGCTATCAACTCTCAATAGCTCCTATGCCAGGGACTGGGACTTGGGGGTGGACCCCCTCCATGCAGAAATTTTTAACTGGGTTGATCTTGTATATAGGTGACCACACTTGCTGTGAGTGCATGTGAAAATAATACAAAAAAAAATTTTAAAGTATCGTCCTTTGACTCAGTAATTTCACTTTGGAGGATCACCTGAAGGCTATTCTTAATGAACTTCTCCACATTAGAGTTGCTGTTCAGAGCAGAGGTTGTGGAGCTTTACATTGAATTTTATTCTTTCACTATTGAATACATCTCTATGCACTTATCAACCACCAAAAGGAAAAAAAATCCACGATAGATTTGGAACTAGAAAAGCAATATCTCTATATCCTCTTTCAAAATTTGTGTCACTTGCTGGCATTTAGTTCTTCCCCATTCCCTAAGTCTTTCTTGATCCCTTTTCTACCTGTCATACTGTGCCCATGCTGATTTTAAGCTGCTCTAATAGCAGGAAAACATAGTCATAAAGTCTTCATAGAAAAGTAAATTCCATAAAGAGAAAGTTTTCAATTCAGGAAAAAAAAATATGCAGAAAACTTGAGGAAATGCACAGCCATAACATTTGAATGTGGCAGTACTCCCTAAGGTTGGGTTTTCCTAATGATGTTTGTGTGTTTTCAAAGTTTCTTTACTAAACTAATGTTACCCTTTCAACCAAAAGGATGCTCTTGTTTTTGCACAAGGAAGTAATATAAAGGCATAATTAGTCGAATGCTGGAAGCAAATCACTGTATGTTATTCACAGACAGCGCTTACACACAGAGTTGAGTCTATGCATGTGTGTGTGTATGTTCCACTTCAACTTGGGTTAATTAATTCTGGTGACCCACATTTATTAAATATATTACAGACCCTTTCCCAAGATATCATTGCTCGTTACTCCTAAATACTTTACTTCTATTTTTAGACCTAGTCTGGCAATTTGCTTGCTTTCTCTGGCCACCTTCATACTGAATGATACAGGAATGCTGTTTGATGAAGCCTCCTGGCAGCATCATCTTTTTCTCGGCTCTCGAATCTGCTTCCTTCCTGAGTTATCTCTGTTGCCTGTGGCTTATCAACTTCCTATGTTGCATGTTCCAGGTTTCTGTCTCTTTATGCCTCCACGTCATGGAACCATAAGAGCCTCTTTTCGGAGAGAGATCAGCGAGTCAGGGCAGACTGTCCCTGCTTGTCTGCTGCCTGGTGCTCAGCGCTCTCCCTTACTGCCACTTCAGGCCTGTAATGATGTTTGTTTCTAGGCACTTTATAGCTGTGCTGCTGCAGTTTTAGGGCCTTTGGAGCCCTGCCTTCCCCAGTCCTGCTGAGTAGAATTCCCCACCCACTCAGCATCTCCCTGGATACTTGCCTCTTTCCTTTCCTCCCATTTTCTCCCTTCTGTTGCTTCCCTCTTATCTTTAGGGGATCTATTTGCCATTTGTTATCACCAGTCTGCCCGGGCAATCTGCTGCCTACATTTCTCATCAGGCATCTCTTCGTCTTAGGTACTCCCTCATCTCTGGGAATTGTTCCTTCACAGTAACATTTACATGGATCACAAAAACATTAGCATTTAATTACCGCTCAATTCCCCTGCTTTTCCTCAAGCCAGAGGATAGCAGAAGGGAAGGGGCTATTTAGTTAGGCAGCATTTATTTCTACATTAGCACTGCATTCATATGTTAGTATAAAGTCAATCATAATTGAGTGTCTCAAGATCATGAGAAGAACGTGATGTAACAGTTACATTTTAACCTCAGCCATGCATTCATCGTTCCATGTTCTTTAGTATGTCATGTTAACCGAAAGGGTGAGCACCATCTATCCCTGAGAAGAGTCATGTTTGTGTGAACATAGTTTCTAAAATTGTGACTTCATGGCCTGCGACAGTGAATTCTTGTGGACGGGGATGGCAGCCCTCAGCAGCATAAGGGACGGTTCTTGCTTTGAAAGCTTGCATTTATTTTCATTCCTCCTGTAATCCTACAAGTTTGTGTTCCATATGCATTTTCTTTGGCTACTTTGATGAAAGTTAAAACATCAGTAATATTCTACCACTTTGTTGAATTTGGACAAGAATAAAATTACAAATACATGAGTAATCTGATGAGTTGGTCTCAAAATTCTGCCCATGAATCTTATAGCCATTATTTTGCAATTCTGAGTTTTCAGTTAAACCAAACTTATACATAATTTTATGTCGTCTTAAACAAGTAATCTCAAAAGCATTAAAAAAATTCACTAGTGTTTTGTTTGGTAGAACAAAAGCAACTGGCATTTCTATCATCCCATTATACCTTTTAATGGCTGATACATATTTTACTGAATTCAGCTGAGTTTGTTAGCATTATTCTTAACCAAACTATGCATCTTGAGCTGCCAGAGTCTCTAAACAAAAAAAGTGCTCTTATTTCCTCCGCAATATGGGAAAAAGAAAGGCAGACACCAGGGACATGTCTAAGGGCCAGCTGGGCTGTGGACAAACAAGCCAAAAACAAGCCAAATTCATGCAAGACGGGAAACAAAGCATAGGCAGAAAGTAGTGATTTCCAGTGACCTGACTTAAACAACTTTCGCCATTTAATACAAGGGAAAAAAATCAAGACCAGTGGCCTTAGAACAAAGTAATTATCAGGTGACAGATTCAACATGTTCTCATAGAGCATTTTGTACTGGATAAATACATACGTACAGGCATGTGCTTGTGTTTTTCATAATTATTGACCCATATTCTTCAAAAGGCAAGACTTAGTACATTACGGCTTCTAGTCTGTCTTGTCTTTAAATGCAGTCAGAATATCACCTTGTGTGCTTACTGAGGTTAGCTCTTTTCAAGTCCTCCAACTTCTGGCTGCACTATTTGTCCACTTCTAACAAATGTGTTGTTTCTTATCCCATCTCATCTTCATGTTCTGCAGTGTGATCAGATCCCACCACACACACACACACACACACACACACACACACACACACACACACACACACACACACCACACTACACACACACACCATACCACACACACACTTGTAGTTTGTTATTTTGCTTTTGTTTGTTGCTTGTGTTCGCATTATTCTGCCTCTGAACCTGGGATTTTCTGCTCTCCTGGTCACTGGGGGCCAATGCTAGAAGTAACTCTGAATCATGAACATGGTTGGTACTGTACCAGCTCTCATGTCTACTTGCTGGATAAATATCCACCTGTTCATTAGCCTGGAAGAATTGAATCCAGCATCGACTGCCATAAACCGTTGTACTGCGGTGCGTGAAACCTTGTCAAATCCTTTTTGGAACAAGATGGAAATATTCTTATTTAGGATACGGTATCCAAGGTAACATTTGATGCTTAGAGGTATTGCATGAGAAACTCTCTGTAAAATGCAGGCTCTTACCTAGGCCCACTTACAGCATGGAACACATCTTTCCAGATGGTGCAACAGTGTTAATTTCCCATCACCATAGTTTTTAATAAGGCTGAGTAAGCTAGATGACACACAGGAAAATTTTCTACTCCTGCTGATATGGCCCTGGCTATAATGGCTTTACAATTGCCTTCAGGGTTGATTTGAACCATGTTACCATAGGTCATTTTTTTAAATAGTAAAATTACAGATGTGGGAGGTTTGATTTCCATGACTCCCAAATCATAGAACAGAAAGGGGGTGTTTTCAATTGAGTGTAGTCTGTGTTGATAAAATAAAACCACAGTGGTTGACAAAGTAGCCTAACCTACATCACTGAGAAACACAGTGCCATATGAACCACTCTTGCATGCTATTTATATAGTGGCCTTTAGATGGAGATTGCTATTCAAACAGCAGAAGTATTTTGATAGGAGACTATTAGAGGTCCAAAGTCCAAGATGCTCGATCTGTCAGCAGGTGTAAAGGGAGACCAGGTTTTTAAAGTGATTTTCCCCCTATCATGTGCAGTTCCTTCAAACCGCACCGCCCCACCCCCCCCCCCCACGCCCCACACCCTACCCCCCATCCCCATCCCCCATTCCACTGTATCTGGGCTCTCTGCTTTCCCTAGCCTGGTGCTGCCACTTGTCTTTTGAGAGAGAGCTCCCTCCACCAACTTTTTCTTTCTGTTAAATCTCTGCCTTGTCTTTCAAATTCACTACACACCAGTGCTCTCCATATTTTATGAATTTTGCTCCAGACAAACTTTTTTGTTTACCTCCTCCCAAAAGAACTTAGATTCTTGGTGATCAGAAAAGGAGTAGTGACAAAAGGGAGGGAGTTGTGTAGCCACACTGATATGTGGTGAGGGAAACTTCAGTAAATGGATTAAAAATGAATGTTGTGAAATCAAGTGTAAGTAAGGAATTCTGAGAGATGGGGGAAGAAGGCAGGCAAAGGGAGGAAGGAAAGGAGATATTGTTCTTGGCTTTGTAATGGACACATGCACTAGAATAACAAAAACACAAGGTATCCTACATGGCTTTTTCCTGTTTTAAAAATCACATTTGCATATTTGTTTATACATCAATCATTTGGATTTTTTAATGTGCTGAATTTTGAAATACTACAAAATGTCAACTTGAAAAAAATCTGAGTGAAATCCTGTTTAAAAAGTATATCAGAAGCTTCTGTAAGGCAGGAGACACTGTCAAGAGAACAAAGCGACAGCCTACAGACTGGGAAAAAATCTTCACCAACCCTACATCTGACAAAGGTCTAATATCCAAAATATATAAAGAACTCAAGAAATTAAACACCACCAAACCGAATAACCCAATTGAGAAATGGGGCTTGGAACTAAACAGAGAATTCTCAACAGAGGAGTATCAAATGGCTGAGAAACACTTAAAGAAATGCTCAACCTCCTTAGTCATCAGGGAAATGCAAATCAAAACAACTCTGAGATTCCATCTTACACTCATCAGAATGGCTAAGATCAAAAATTCAAGCGACACCACATGCTGGCGAGGATGTGGGGAGAGAGGAACACTCCTTCATTGCTGGTGGGAATGCAAACTAGTACAGCCACTTTGGAAATCTATCTGGTGCTATCTCAGAAAAATGGGAATAGGGCTTCCTCAAGACCCAGCTATTCCACTCCTTGGAATATACCCAGAAGATGCTCCAGCACACAACAAGAAAATTTGCTCAACCATGTTCATAGCAGCCTTATTCATAATAGCCAGAACATGGAAACAGCCTAAGTGTCCCTCAGTAGAAGAGTGAATAAAGAAACTGTGGTACATATACACTATGGAATACTACTCAGCTATTAAAAACAAGGAATTCCTGAAATTTGTGGATAAATGGATTGAGCTAGAAATGATCATAATGAGTGAGTTAACCCAGAAGCAGAAAGAATCAAATGGTATATACTCACTTATATCTGCATACTAGCCCAAGGGGCATGTCCCACGAAAGCCTTCACTTACCAGGAAACTGGGACAGAGGGGAAGGCATCCTATGGGACTCTAAATGAGAGACGCATGGGAGAACAGCAAAATAAAAGGATCCAGAGGGTCCTAGAAATCTACAAGTAGAACAATATGATAGGCAGATTTGGGCCCAGGGGTCCCGCTCAAACTAAGGCACCAGCCAAGGACAATACAGGAGGTAAACTTTAAACCCCTTCCCAAATCTAGCCAATGGTCAGAATATTCTCCACAGTTGAGTGGAGAGTGTGATACGACTTTCTCACGTACTCTGGTGCCTCACATTTGACCATGTCCCCTGGAGGGGGAGACCTGGTGGCACTCAGAGGAAGGACAGCAAGTAGCCAAGAAGAGACTTGATACCCTATGAGAATATATAGGGGGACATAATCCCCCTCAGGAACAGTCATAGGGGAGGGGAATAATGGGAAAATGGGGGGGGGGGCGAGGAATGGGAGGATACAAGGGATGGGATAAACATTGAGATGTAACAAGAATAAATTAATAAAAAAAAAAAGAAAAAAAAAGTATATCAATGGGGCTTTCTTTTAAAAACTTCCTCAGTGTTCACTCGCCTGAGGATTCTAACTTTTTTTTTCTCAGTTCATACCCAGATTGATTTTGGCAAACTAATTTAATTGTCTTGGACACAGAAGTTATTCATGTTGATCTACAACTGAATAAATGTAGAATCATAATTACATGCAATTGAAGACTAATAAGACAGGAGAATCCAGGAGATTACAACAGAAAGGCCAAGGCCGAGTCTGAAGTGAGGTGGTCTCAGTGGCTCATGGGCAAGCCACAGATACAAGGCCCTGGCCAAGAAGCAGGGTGACAGGCCACTCGCTGCAAAATTGGTTCTGTCAGCATGAGGCAATATCATGTCACGTTCACAGTGAACCTGCTCCAATGCTAGGGGTAAGCATTCTGCACCACAGCGAAGCCTCCAGAGTCTGGGCCATGTCACACTGAGTGCCTGGGAAACTTCCCTGGGAACAGGCTCTCTTAAACAGATCTGCAGAGTTTCAGCACAGAACCTTTGCTCCGCTCAAGAGCACTAATGACTGAATGCTTATTGCTGAGATTTTAGTAGACATTTTTACTCCTTGTAAATCTCATTAATACATCCTAGCCATCTCAAAAGGCTAGCCTGAATGGGTAGAATCCTTCTGCTACCCGTGACGATGAGTACAGCATCTGTAATTGAGTAGGGTTTCTACACTTTACATCGTAATGCCATCTGAACAACAACAACAAAAGGACACAGACAGGTGCCTAGCATAACTGTCATCTGAGAGGCTTCAGCTAGCAACTGATGGAAACAGATGCAGAGCCTCACAGCCAAACATTAGGTGGAGGTTGGGGAATTCTATGGAAGAAGGGGATGAACAAAGGATTCAAGGAGCTGGAGCCAAGAGAGTCAAGGAGACCACAGGAAAACCTACAAAACCAAACAACCTCAGCCTGTAGGGTCCCACTGAATCACCAAACAGAGAACATACTTGGGACAGACTGAGGCCCTCTCCCACACATGTAATAGTGGTGCAGCTCAGTCTTCATGTGGTATTCCTAACGGCAGGAGCTGTACGTGATTCTGCCAGCCTTAGCATCCCTGTCCCCTAACTGGGCCACATGCCTAGCTACAATAGGAGAAGAAGTGCCTGGTGCTATTCCATCTTGATATTCCAAAACAGGCTGATACCTGTGGGATGCATCCCCTTTTCTGAGACTCTTCTGCAGAGAAAAGTAGCATAGAAGGATGGCAGGGAGGTGAGGTCAGGTGAGTGGAAGGGACTGGGAAGAGAGGAAGCAGGGGGAAACTCCAATTGTGATGTAAAAGTAATTAATTAATAAAAAAATAAGTAGATTGACAAATCATTAATAGGACCTTTCTTTCTCTTATTTTAAATTTCAGTATAGCTCCAAAGGCCTTTCCAATTGCAAGTGGTGACAGCACTGGGCCAGGGTGAGGAGACCTAGTAAGCATGATATTGTAGACAGGGGCATCATCACTTCCCTACTCTAGTGTGGCTCACTGTCAGTCAAAATGATGTTGTGCTGTGTCCTTACCCAGTAGCAGTAACATGTTCCCTGAGGCTCACATTCAACCCTAAAGACTCAGCTAATTGTTGTGTGTTAACAAAATCCAGAGCAACACAATAATGGCATGAACCCACTGGGTGAGAACCATGCTCATGAGCACTGAATTCATAAATTTTTTTTCAACAAACACATACAAATCAGCAACTGAAAGATTGTTCTTCAACTAAAACGAAAGCATTTCAAAGACTTTGTCTTGCCATGACAGGCTTGTTCTTCTAAGAAGGGTGGTGTATAAATTTATTTGGCTGCCTGCTCCATCTGAGGCAAAACCAACAAATAGTGAGGAACCAAAACTCCCTCCAGATCAGATGTGTAGCATATAAAATGTTTGGGATTTGGTTGTACCATATACTGACTCACCATCTCCTTGGCTGCGTCTTCTCCCTCCTCCATATCTCACACATATATAATAGTTGGCTCTACACTTCCTCCTCAAATCTGTTCTCTCTTCCATGTTTTCGTGGAGATACATCAATCCATTGAACACACTGAGTACATTCAGCTAGAAAGCTGTGCATATCATTTTCTCCTCAGCCAATCAGCCCAGTCTAGTGATTACCCATCAGCCCCCCCCAGTCCTTTCCTTTGAATTACAGGCTGTCTATGACATTTTATTTCATCCCTAGTTTCTTTTCCTTGAACTAGAGGGTATCAATTATGTCTATTTCCAATCTTTGTCTTTCCATTTTACTTTCCCTATTAACACAAGTATTTTCTCTCCTAAATGTCTAAGCAACATGCCACTCTCTATGGAAACATGTCCATTGCTTCTTGCTGTTCATAAAAATATTTAATAGTCTTTTAATGTAGGATGTTTTAAAGGTGCTAATACTGAAATTTGCAAGATATGTCTGTTTTGCAAAGATGGATAAGATCAAACCTAATCTGTTATGCTGCAAAAGTACTTCTGTCTGCCCCGCTGATTATAGGAAAGACACCACTCCAAGGACAAGGCAATTTATACAACCTAGTAGATGAGTAGATGTTTAATTAACCGAGACTAGAACAACTAGAGGCTTAGGAAGCAAAAAGTCATGAATTCTAATTTCTCCATGGACAAGATCCAAGTGTCTGGCTAAGTAACTATGCCTTTCAAAGACTAAGTTTAACCTGCAAAATGGAAAGGTGACCATTTCTGTGGCATTAAGAAAATTGACCTTATGCTCCTAACACACATGATCCACCCTGTGTAAAGCAGGCAGCATAGAAAAGCAGCATGGATACTAAGTGACCGTGATGTCTCTGAGCCAACAGGAACAGGAAGTTCCAGAGGTCGACAAAGAATGGACAGAGGGCGATTATGGGAGGAGTAGACTCCATGTAGCCACTAGAATTGACAGTGGCATATTCTGTGGGCTCTGGTTTCAGCAGCAAATTGCAATTAGATGAGGAGTGAGAAAGTAGAGAAGAATGGAGGCAGCCAGACCATCCCTGCAAGATGTCAGAGGCAATAAAAGTACCATAGATCTCTGTTTGCTCTTAAAGTGTGTAAATCTGCAGATGGAACTGTTTTCGGGACATGCCAATAACGCTGGAAAAATTTGATTACACAAGGAAGAGAAGCATACACAAGGGTCACCAGTAAGGCACATGTGATTCAGAGACTCAGGCACAGAGCTGGTCAGACATTTGGAGTAGCTACATCATGATCTCTGCAATTTGCAAGGTAGAATGTAGTAACAAGTGCAGGTGAATTTGTACATTTGATACCGTGATGTAGGAAGAGACTTCAATTACATTTACTTCTTCATTGGAAACAGGGGAGCATAATTAATCAAGAGGAGGCTGAGTGAGGATGGGAGGGTGGCTGTAGACGGAGGAAAAAGTGAGGTCACAAATAAGAGTGTTTCAAAATATGAAATTGGAGTATGACAAAGAAAAACAGTAGTCCTCCCAGGACTATTAGTGTCTTTATAAATGTATTAGGTATTTGAGATATGACCTTTGCCTTTGATAAATCACACGCATTGTCTACTTGTTTTTAAAATATGAGTCATGATCTTCTTTTGAATTTTGTGTTTTTAGTATAAGCACATGTTTGCTTAGCTTATTTCTAGACATACTTTTCCATACTGGAGATCATCTCATAGTTTTGTTTATAATATCTGGCATAGACAATATTTCTATTTTTAAGGTCATGAAATCAATCTTTATATATATATATATATATATATATATATATATATATGATACATAATGTTTCCATTGTATGTCTAAAGAAAGTCCAGAGAAATACAGGATTCGAATTCTGAAGGTCATCTTTATCTAACGAATTTCCTTGAGATCTCGGGAGGTTAGGAGATTCCATAAGCCAGCAGAATAGTGACAT